>NC_049169.1:179894751-180210924 GCF_009769625.2 Cygnus olor
AGATAAGAGCTTAACCTACACAGCATCATTGGTACTGTGAGAGGGTATTTCAAACAGATCACCAAAAATGGGTACAAATCAGACAGTTTTGCACCATTTCAAACTTCAAAGGAAGAGCTGATGCCAGGTTACCAGTGAAAGTCATGCTGGGGAGCTGAAAAGGCCTGGCTAGGGCTGTTTCAAAGCGTAGCCTTTTCCTCTCCAGGGCACTCCTGAAATGGGACTGTCATTTAAGTTTGTCTGTTGCTCTGGGCGGCTGTTCCATGAAAGCATTTCTTAAGGCCTGTTTCTTAAGGTATACCTGCTCCTTGCCCATGCCAGCACTTGTGCTGGGGCTTTGGGAGGGATTGCTGGGCTCCCGGTGACACTGGTGGCACGGGCTGGTGGCTGCTGCATGCTGCAAGGGATGTCCCTGCACAGAAAAGTTTGGCTGGGGAAGATTATACCCCTGCTGCCTGGCCAGGGTTTGTGTTCTCACAAAACTCCCTGTGGTTTCCTAGGGAAAAGAATAGACACTTTATTTATCAACAGGTAATACAAGAGAAATCATTCAGCTCTAGCTCGCCCTTTTTTTTTGCCCACTCTAGTTCTTTAAAGACATTTTAATAATCTCTGAATTTTACAGCCCATGAGCTTTATTCCAGCAAAAATTCAGTCAATACCTAGTACTTGGACTAATATCCAGATGCTCCCAGTTCAGTGGCTGCAGAAAATACATTTCTTTCATGTACCTGCAGAAGAAATGGCTTTATTAGAATTGTAACTTAGGTGGTAGAGGTCTTGGCTAATGTGGAAATAAGAAGCTAGACTTGGTAGACCATGAGGTGCACTTAAATCAAGTTTCCCCATCACAAATACTTCACTTTTATGGCAACTAAAAACGTAACAAACTTCTGCCTTATCTCAGCAGTAAGAGTCAAAATACAAAGGCTTGGCTTCATTTGTAATGAAAGAATGATTTCTATTTCCACTGGCAATTACTCTGAAACTATAGCAACACTTTTAAGCGAAAAGAATTAAGATAATGAAATTACTTGAGATTGTTTAGCAGCTGGAAACAATGAATCAGGACTGCCTGACTGGGCAAGGTTTCGCAGACTGCCATTTGTGTATGACCTACACTTCAAAAGCTGTTGTGCCAAGATGTTTAGAACAAATATATTGTCAGGTTTGATGAGAAAAGATGATTAATACCTAATTTGATTTTGCAGTGTTTCTTTTTTTTTTCCCACTAAGAGCTACTTTTCTTCTTACCTTTGCCATTTTATCCCAAAAGCCAAAAGGCTCCATTTAAAAGGAAATGTTTTAAAATACAGGATTAAAATTCAAATGTCTAGCAAGGAGGAAAATGCAGCAATTTGCATACAGCTTTACATATGCATACGCCTTTCTTATTACATACACGTTAGATCTTCCTCACGCAGTTTAGGTGTAGTTGCTATATCTGAGGCTCTGGGATGGATTAAAGGCCACTGGACTTCAATTCATCTGCTGCCTCTGGTTCTCAGTAAGCTGCAACATGAAGCATTGAGATTATTTTTTGGTTGCACCTGCTTCTGGAGGGGAGCCCTGAGCACCTTGCTTGATGAAAAGCTGCATAAAATTTGACTCGAGAAGAGGCTCGTCGCGCTAACAATTTCAGAAAATAAGTATTTACGCCGACACCGGTTGTCAGCTCTTTAATAGAATGTGCCGCTCCCTAAGCAGTAATAGCCAGGGAGTGATGAGAGCAGCACAAATTCTTTGCCTATCGTTCGGGTGATCTGGGGCCTGGCTCTGAAAGCACGCTAACGCAGCTGCGAGGGCAGCTACCCAGGAGGGCGTGCTTCCTCCTTGCTGACAGCTGGGAGGGTCTCCACTGGCTGCCACCGAGTTTTCCCGGATGCTTTGCCCTCATCTTGAATTCTTCCGTGCCCTGAAAGCCACCGACGAGGAGAGGGCAATGGGCTCATCTGTGCTTTAGGGTTTTTGCTCCCTTTTCCAAGCTGGTGGATCTGCCCGGTTGTCTGTGGTTCAGCTGTAGATCACGTGCAGACCTAGACTCTGAACCTTCCACGCCATCTGGCATCATCGAGAAGTAAAATATTAAATATTAAAATCCGAGAAGTATTTGAAATGTGCTGAGAAGCAGGGTAAAGTTTCTGTTACAGCCTGCTAGAATTACAGGAATGTCTAAATCCTACAGTCTGCAATTCAAACACTTGGAGTTTATGTATTTGGATTTACCTCAGAAATCCCATTTGTTCTCTGTTCACTTTACTGTAATTGGTTTAATTCTAATTATGAACCAGAAAAATGGCCTGTTTGCCTATTTTTAAATGAGAAATTAATGAAAAAAGAAAAAGCCCAAACAAGCTTTATTTGCTTGTGAATCCTAAGTGCTAGTAATTTTTTTGGTATACCACCATTGTACTCATATTTTTTTTTAAACCCAGAAGTTTGACATCAATGCCACTAAAACTAGTTGCTTTACGAATGGATGGTAAATGTGGGCATGTAGCAAGAGCCCCTACGTACAACGATTGTGCTTTTACTAGCGAGTTGCCATAATAAAGAAACTTCAAAGGAAGCATGCTAACTTGCAGCAGTGATCTGCCTTCTAAATGTAGGTTATGTGACTGTAGATGACAGAGTAAATTTTAAGATCTGGAACAGGGGCAGTGGGGACTTGAATCTCATCGGTTCAACATCCACAGAATCACAAAATGGCCGAGGTTGGAGGGGACCTCTGAAGATCACCCAGTCCAACCCCCTTGCTGAGCAGGATCACCTGAAGCACATTGTGCAGGATGGCATCCAGGTGAGTTTTGAATATCTCCAGAGAAGGAGACTCTACAACCTCTCTGGGCAACCTGTGCCAGTGCGCTGTCACCCTCACAGTAAAGAAATGTCCTTTAATATTGAGCCAGAACCTCCTGTGCTTCAGTTTGTGCCCGTTGCCTCTCCTCCTGTCGCTGGGCACAACTGAAAAGAGACCGGCTCCATCCTCTTGACACCCTCCCCTCAGATATTTATACACAGTGATGAGGTCTCCCCTCAGCCTGCTGTTGTACGAACTAAACAGGCCCAGCTCGCCAGCCTGTCCTCATAAGACAGGTGCTCCTGTCCCCTCCTCATCTAAGCAGCCCTCCTCTGAACTCGCTCCAGTAGCTCCATGTCCCTCTTGTACTGGGGAACCCAGAACTGGACACAACACTCCAGGTGTGGCCTCACCAGGGCTGAGTAGAGGGGCAGGATCACCTCCCTTGCCCTGCTGGCAACACTCTTCCGAATGCACCCCAGGACACCATTGGCCTTCTTGGCCACCAGGGCACACACTGCTGGCTCATGGTCAGCCTGCTGCCCACCAGGACCCCCAGGTCCCTCTCTGCAGAGCTGCTCTCCAGCAGGTCACCCCCAGCCTGTACTGGTGCTTGGGGCTATTCCTCCCTAGGCGCAGGACCCTGCACTCTCCATTGTTGAACCTCATGAGGTTCCTCACGACCCCCCAAGAAGTCCCACAGGCTGGATAAAATTCCTTTATTAAATATAGTGCATGGTGTTACAAACAGGATTGCGGTGGGGAGTTGGATGAGCGTCAGGTTTAGAGGTGGCCATGCAGGACGTCAATTCCTGTCCCCTATACCCACACCGTTGTATATATGTGTATATCCCTATATGTGTATATATGTGTATATACGTATATATGTGTATATATGTGCATATACGTATATGTGCATGTGTGTATACATGTGTATATACATATATGTGTGTATATGTGTATATATGTGTGTATATACGTGTATATACGTGTATATATGTGTATATACGTGTATATATGTGTATATATGACGGGGGGGCGGTTGCCCCGCTGAGGGGTTGGGGGGGTGGGGCGAGGCACCCCGCCCGTTACCACAGGGCTCCAGTGGCGCGAAGCCGAGCCCTCCTCCCATTGGCCAGCGCCGAGCAACGGCGCGCTGCGATTGGCCGAACGGCGGGCGGCTTCTCCTTCCGGGTTCCGCGCCCCGGTTTCGAGCCCGGTGCGGGCTCGGTGGCGGGGGGGGGGGGCGGAGCGGCGCGGATAGGGGGCGGGGCACCGACCGGCGCGGACGTGACGTCAGAGCGGCTGGCGGTGACGCAGTTTTCTCGCGGTTTGGGCGGCGGGGAGAGGAGCGCAGGGAGCGCGGCCGGGCGCGCCATGCCGCCCAAGCCCCCCCGCAGGCCGGGCGCCGCCCGCAGCCAGCGCTCCAGCCCCGACGGCGGCTCCGGCAGCGCCCCGCCGCCCGCCAGCCCCCGGTAAGCGCCTGGTTTAACGGGCCCGGCCCGGTCGCGGAGCCCCCGTTAGCCCGGCGGGCGGAGGTGAGGCTGTGCGCTCTTGTTTTCGCCAGGCTCGGCGTCGGGGAAGCCGGCTTCGTGGCGCTCTGCGATGCACTGAAGGTGTCGGGCAGCGTCAGGGAGAAGGCGTGGAAGACGTACGAGAGCTTGTCCGCCGCCGATGGAGCTCCGGTGAGTACGTGGGGCCGGGCAGCCCGCTCCCCGGGGGAGGCAGGGGGTGGGGAGCTCCGCCGCACCGACCCTGAGCGGCGGCAGGAATCCCCGACCCGTGGTCAGCCCCCTCTGCGAGTTATTTCAGGCATCCCAAAGGCAGTTCTAGAGGGGTCATCCCCACCTGTTCCCCTGTGTGCTTTGCCTGCTATGCCCCTCTTCAGGAGGTGCTGAAAGGGGCCGCAGAAAAATGTGAAGTTTACTGTTAAACTCTTACTTTTTCCCCTTGCACACTTGTAATCAGTATGTACTTGTGGCTCAGGTATTCCTATTCAATATCAGTCGTTGGGTGTGCAAATAGATTAAAACGTTTCTCTCTCCCCTCACTTGCCCCCCCCCCCCCCCCCCAATACTACTGCTGACTCAGAGAATGGCTATGACACAGTTTAAACCCAACCAAAGATTTGTGATACTGACCTGACTTAAATCTAAAACGCCCAGCTTGGGTATTATTCCCCCCATCTGGGATCTAGCATCCGTGTGTTTGTTGTGGCTGCCGCTCGTTTTCCTGCGGCGGGAGCTGTGCACTGCTGATACCTCGCTGCCTGCGGTTTCAAAGCGACTCTTGATGCAGTTGTGAGTTTGTTGACGCAGAACAGAAACAGTGTGGGGGAAAGGCTGTGTGGCTCTTGCTGTAACAAATAAGATTTTCTGGTTGTGGAGGTTCCCCGGGGAGCACTTACTTAAAAGCGAAGTCAGGCTTCTCGGTATGAACCGAAACGGAAGTAGTCAGTCCTGTCAAGTGAAAAAACCAAGACAGGTTTCAGTATAATTCTGCGAATTTCACTTTCAGGTGAAATTGTCATTTCACTGATTATCTAGAAGTGGCTGGATAAGATAAAGAGCTTTGGAAACCCTCCCTTTCCACATCAGAGGATGTGCCCAGAGAAGGGCTACGAAGCTGGTGAAGGGCCTGGAGCACAAGTCCTGTGAGGAGTGGCCGAGGGCACTGGGGGTGTTTAGTCTGGGGAAGAGGAGGCTCAGGGGAGACCTCATTGCTCTTTATAGGTACCTGAAAGGAAGGTGTGGGGAGCTGGGGGTCGGCCTCTTCTCACAGGTAACCAGTGATAGTATTAGAGGGAATGGCCTCAAGTTGTGCCAGGGGAGGTTCAGGCTGGAAATGAGGAGACATTTCTTCTCAGAAAGAGCAGTCAGGCACTGGGACGGGTTGCCCAGGGAGGTGGTGGAGTCACCGTCCCTGGGGGTGTTCAAGGAGAGGTTGGACCTGGTGCTTAGGGACGTGGTTCAGTGGGTGACACTGGTGGTAGGGGGATGGTTGGACCAGATGATCATGGAGGTCTTTTCCAACCTTAGTGATTCTGTGATTGACTTTGTTTATCTGTTCAGACTAGGACAATGACAAGGCCTTCATTGTGATGTGTAACTAATGTTCGTCTTCCTGCAGCTCAAGTGCAATAAGGTCTATCCTAAGAGACTCCCTATGTAGGAAAAGGTCTACGCTGTGTTGTGGTGTAGTTCTGGATGTTTTCCTCAAACCTTCTGACATATCAGCAAGGTGTTGAAATGAGGAAACTGGCAGGTGCTGGAGTTGCTGCTTCTAGCTGAAGCAGCAGGCTTCATTTGGGGCTGAAATCAAGCAAATTAATAGCCTGGCTAATTGCTGCTTCTCTTTTCAAGTCAGGCTGTTATCATGGGGAGCGAGGCTTTGCAGTGTGACTTTCTGCTTTAGGTTGTGAGCACTCAGGAGGAGGCTGTATTTAAGTGCCCACTCCCTTTTTCCCTGCGGTAAGGGGGTGCGGTGTGAGGGGCTGTGTCAGTGTTTGTCCTACAAGCATCAGCTGTGCATGTTCTAATTGGTACTAACCTTTCAACTCTGAACAGGAGCAGAAGAAGCTGCTTATCAAGCTGCTTTCCCTTCTCAAGCAAAAAGGGAAATAGCAGGACACAAATTGAGACAAATGCCTGCCGGAAGTCTTCTGCTTCACCTTGTAGCTGGTTTGACTCAAGGCAGGTCAAATCATAAGACCGCTGATGGAAATAAAGCTAGCATCTAATGATCCTGACTCTTAACCTGTTACAGAGCATAAAACCTTACTTTCACTATCACATCGGCCTCTTTTTTTTTTTTATCGTTGATCTCAGTTTTGCCCTCCTCTGAGGATATGGAGGGGACCTGCAGTGCTAGCAAGGAGGCAGCGAGGCTGAGACAAAATACTGTGTGAATGATAGAGGTTCAGGGCCCACATGTGGGCTCTGACCTGGTCTGAACACGATACATCCTTAATGAATGTTCAGTAACTTCAAGTAAAAATCATCTATTATTAACTGCCCCTTCTGGGTTGCATAGGGTACACATAGCCACGTGCAAAGAGACTCTGCAAACAAGGTTTATTGTTATTACGGTTACTATTTTGGCAAGCACACAAAAGATAGCTAGGATGTAATGACCTATGAGCCCGAGTGTACTTGCACTTCGATGACACTTAAGGTGTTTTTGCTGGACGGGCAGGCATCAGCTGGGAGGAAAAAGGCTGGTATGTGCTGCTCCCTGAAATAACTCCCCCATGCCATCATCCACCAGCACCACCAAAACTGACTTGCTGTTTTTTGCCTTTTAGGATATTACACCTTTCTGTATTGACTTTTTTTTCCTTTTGAATCTGAGCTACTAATGATCCTACTTCTGTCTGTAACTTTACCTTTATCTTGCGTGGTCCACACTGTAGCTTTTCTTACAGCTCTCAGCTTCTCTGTTTCCTCATTGGTTTGACTCAAGGTTATGCAGCTGGACCTTGAATCCTTGAAACAGCTGAACCCTGCTGGGGGGTGTGTAGGAGGAGAAAGCATGGCCGTGTCTCTCTCCTATAACCTGTCTTTCTGGAAAATGAGACCAGCGTGTAGTTTGAAATGCTAAATCTGCAGAGAGAAATTGTTCAAAACATTGCAAAGATGATGGGGCTTTCCTTCCTAAGCAGAGAACATTAAAGCTTTCCTCTGACAACCAGAGTTGAACTGCACTCTTCCATGATACAATCGTAACTTGAGACCTCTGAGACAAAATCCCTAATGCTGGTTCCAGAGATGCAGCACTGCTGGTATATGGTATGAAAGAAGTTATCTGATGCATAACCAGAAAGATGTTTTTGCTTTAAATTCTGTTTTGTATCTGGTGAACTCCAGTGCAAGTTTATTGCAAACATGGTAGTGCATATATAAATAAGGCTTTTGCATTAATGTCACACAAAGCCTTTTGCTCATTCTGTCATTAATCTTGTTTGCCAAACCAAGTTACTTAGGTAAAGAAAACGTTTGGTTTAGTGTTGTCTTCACTATCTTCATTACAAAACTCTTACGCATTGACAGTTGTTGACTTAGCAAATTGGCTTCCTGTATGGGGACCCTTGTACTCCAGTTGTGTGTAACTCACCTGCAATCTGTATTATGAATCAGTAGTGCCTGTAAACTCTAGATGGAGTGAATAGATTTAGTGGAAGTACTGACATACTTTCAGCAGTATGTGGTTTTTGGTGTGAGAAAGCTTAGGAGAGGTCCTGGAAGCCATACTTATATTATTAGGAGAAAGTTTGGGGCATTTGTTATATTCTGCTACTGTTCAGGCAGAGAACAACCTGCGAATCTGAAGCAGGTTATCAGGAAAAATAAAGTGAATTATCGCTTAACGTATTGGAAAGAATCAATATGAGGAACAGATGGGCGTGTTGACTAAATTGGAACCAAACTTCTGCAAAGAAAATCAGTGCTTTAGGAAGCTGATAGAAATTGGAGTCTGCAAAGGACCTTGAGAAATAGGGTCTGGTGTGTTTCAGCTGCCCAGCTTGCTGCAGTTTGTGATGCCTGGGTAAAAGCTTTGCGTTTTGTTTGCTGTTTATGGAATGACTTGAGAAACCTGGCCCTCTTGTCATCTTTTCTTGTTTCTGGTTGCGCATCTTACGTTCTGACTCTGTTGACTGCTATGGGGATGCTGCAGAGCACTTAATTGACTCAAGTAGAACTATTTTCTTAGTGGAGAAAACGTAAAAGATGAACTGCAGCCTAAATGGAGGAACAAAATAGTTTTTGCTATATTTAAGGTTGCTCTAGACAGACAGAAAAGCTGATCAGCTGGTCACATGTTCCAAACCTCTAAAATTTCATGAGTAAATTAAATCTTTTTGGTTGTAGTATCATGAAAAAAAATATTATGGTTGATAAACCACCTACTCCTCATGTTAATGACATGCAGAGGCTTCTTACTTAAAGGAAAAGCACAAAATGTACAAGCTAATAAAGTATTTTCTGGCTGGAGCTTTGTCTCTTACAGAACTGCAGCAAAACTGAATCTGAATCTGCTGCTTCAGCTGGATGAGCAGAGTCACAGATCTTGTAGTATCCTTCATGTTTAAATAAAACATAAAAACTGCTTGAAGTCCCATAGCAAATATAAATCATCACCATGGCCTCTAGCTGGTCTTACTCAGTACTTTAACAGCAGATCCAGTGCATGTAAGTGTTTTGCTCTTGCACTTGAAAAGCATAATTAAGTGGCATGTACTTTTTCTGACTTGTCAAATTTTCAATAGAAAAAATACTGTTGAAAAAATAGAGGATTTGTCTTTACACAGAACTTTTTGTATGTAGATAGTAGGCACTTCACTCATTTTCAGATTTTTTTCCTATAAATTTGTTTCTACAGGTCTTAAATCTGTTAAGCTTCTTATTGTGAGCGCTTCTTGATCTTTTTTCCTGCCATCTTGTACCTGTAATCATAAGCATATCTGAGAGTCTTTCTTCTACCATCTAGGTAATTGCGTGTATTAAAATGTGGTGGCTGAGATTATGGTTCTGTGTGTTCCCGTTAATGAAACAAGGCTTCAGTGTGACATCCCATTTAATTAAAGTACCTGTCTCTATTTGTATACTTCTCATCTATGTTTCTCTTGACCTTCTTTTATGCAACATCATCAGAAGTCTCTATTCCTGGGTCACTGTTGTAGGCAATCATTCTGCCAACACTGATAACAGTTTTCATAATAAATATCTTTAATTGTGTAGACTAGAACTGAGATTTCCTGTTACCATCTCCTCCTTGCATCTGTTGTAGCACTGGAGACCATCTTGAGGTAGGCACCAACAGAAATAACTTCAGTTCTCTTTAACTTCCAGCAATATCTGGAAAGCAGAGAGGCAATGATCCCATTGCACAGTAATTCAGTTTGAGCCTTTTAAGCCAATCTTCCAGGTTGTTTTCACTAGGTTTAGGCAAACTGATGATTTGCTAAAAAATAGATTAAATAATAGTAATAGTAACTGCAGAATAAGAAATATTGAAAGACTTTCTGTAAAGCTTTAGATTTTTTTCTACAGAAAACTAGATTGATTTAATGCAACTGACCTGTATTACCTGAATATTACAGCATTGATTTCCCCAGAATGCTTAAAAGCAAATAAACAATTCCTATAGGAACTGTTGAGTGCAAAATAATCTTCTGAGTTAGTGATTAATGGATTTTGATTTATGAGTTGAAATCAGGTTACTGGAAGTTACCTTATTTGAACTGACTGGCAGTCAAGAACAAACATTGAGTCATTGTCCTGCCCATTTTCTGTAGTGGAGCTGTATCAACAAAGAGCTTAAGTCAGACTGGTCAATAAGATAACCCTCAGGAATGAATTTCTGGCTGTGAATTTGTCTTATATATGTTCCTATGCCTTCAAGTAAGTCTATCTGGGATGAATTGTCTGGTTTTAACTGTAAACAAACCATTTATCTGTGTCATGGGATTGGCTTGTCTAAAGGTATGCAATTCATAAAGTATTTGAACTGAGTGATGCTGCTGCAGTTTGTTCCATGGCTTTATTTGGTTTGTATAGGAAATGACTTAAAAAAAACATCTGTATGGTTTGGGAGGGAAGGAATATGAAAAGGAGATCACTCAGCAGTTGGATGTAATGGGAAGACCTACTCTTACCTCTTCTCCCCCTCTCTAATCCCATGATGTGTATATGTAGCCTGGTGGTCTGGCTTCTTTTCCTGTTCTCCATCACTCAGCTGATGTTAAGAGGTTGGCATGCTCAGGTACTGCTCACCTTTCTTTGCTAGTAGAAAAATACTCATAATCTATTAGTTTATTCTGGCTTCTGTGGAATTTTTGTTCAACATCTGTCTGGTTGAGGACAAGATGTCCAAAACAACATGTAACATCAGCAGTAGATATGGGGATAGTCCAGATAACTAGAATTTGACTTGCTGTAGTAGTTTGAATCTAGTGGATTGAAAGGCTGCTATCTTGTTTAATGGTAGAAATAAATGAGCTGTTCTCATCAAACCAGTATGGTTTGGGGTGAGTTTAAAGATTGTTCTTGCAAAACCAGACCTTGCTCTTACCAACTAAACCATTGCTATAGCCTTCAAGCATTCATCCTCCCTGTGTAGAGCTAAGCCTTCTAAAGGAGCTAACCTTGTTTTGTAGGCAACATACTGGGAAAAAGGGCTCTGCTTCCTAACATTCAGTCTTCCTGACCTACAAGACATTGTATTTATAGAGCAGTGCCATGGTCTGAGTTTGCAGGAGCATAAAGTGAGAAGGACTTCCTTATTAAACAAGATCAACCTTGATGGTGTCGTCCTCAGGAAGTGAATAGTCATCCTTCTTAGTAGCTAACTAGGTAACATTAAAGATTTTTTCAATGGGTCACAAACACTAATACAGGAGAAACTATCACCATCCTATAGGATGCTTTTCGTTTTTATGTTCTGTGGCTTGTACCTCTTAGCAAAGGAGTGTTGAAGTTGTCTGAGACAGTGGCAGTGCATTTCTTAACAAAGCCTTTGTTATATGCAAAATTCCCTCAAGGATTCCCACATTTTTTTGCCTCGTCTGTAGGTTGCTGGTGGTACATAATGGTACCTGAAATGTCTAAAAGCTTCCAATAAACAAAAAACAATGGCTAGTTGATACTAATATGCATTCCTTTATGTATTATCAAATGCATCTCAGTCTGTTAGGAGCTTCTTTCAAAATAATTATCTGTTGTACAAGGTGTCACAGTTCATAGAAAAACTCAAATAGGAATGTAGGAAGAAAGTAACTGACAATTACCATGTTGTTGAAGGTGTCTGGTCAGTTAGCATTCAGATCTAGACTGCCTCAAGTACTGTGTGCAGTTTTGGGCATCACAGTATAAGAAGGACGTAAAACTATTAGAAAGCCTCCAAAGGAGAGCTAAAAGATGGTGAAGGGTCTGAAGATTCATGAGGAGGGGCTGAGGCCCCTTGGTTTGTTCAGCCCAGAGCAGAGCAGGCTGAGGGGAGGCCTCATGGCGGCCTGCAGCTCCCTCACGAGGGACAGAGGGCAGAGGGGCAGGCGCTGAGCTCTGCTCTCTGGGGACAGCGACAGGACCCGAGGGTATGGCATGGAGCTGGGACAGGGGAGGGTCAGGCTGGGGGTTAGGGAAAGGTTCTGCACCCAGAGGGTGGTCGGGCACTGGGACAGGCTCCCTAGGTCATGGCACTGAGCCTGACGGAGTTCAGTAAGTGTCTGGACAGCACTCCCACATATATGGTCTGATTTTTGGGTGGTCCTGTGTGGAGCCAGGAGTTGGACTTGATTTTTGTGGGTTCCTTCCAGCTTGGGATATTCTAAGACTATAATTCTTACCTAATCTATTTTACCAACAAATGAAATTTTTCATGCTTTGGAGGAGGTCCCAGCCAGTCTTCACAAATGTGTGAACGCTGGTCCCAAAAAAGTAGCCGTTGTAGAAGACTTATTAGCAATGTTAGTGAAATCGTTCGTGTGCTATTTGTGGATATGACAAGGTATTAGTGATGGTTAAAGTGATGAAGAAGAGGGCCAGAGTTAGTTTCCTCACTGCCAGACTGAGTTTTGTGAACTGACTTGTGTTGGGACTGTTTAGGGTTAGTCCCCTTCAGGAAGAAACAGCTGGACAGCCATGTTAGTGCCTTCCCTGGGTTTTGCTCTGGATGCCATATGGTGCTCTTGTCACCTCAAGTGTGTGACCATTGAGTGAGGGAGAGGTCTGTTAAAAGTGGCTGAGAGGACGAGAGAGCTGCTTTGCAGTCTGCTAGAGGAAACTAGGGGTAGGTGCTACTTCCAGTGAGGATGTGGAGGGGTATCAAGGGTTCAGAGGCTTTTGGGGTAGTTCTGGAAGACCATGTAGGATGGAGGGAGCTAGATCTGGTGTGATCCTGTCCCTGCTGCCTTTTGAAAGTATTTGCTGGTTTGAATTGGTCCCTATGGTTCCGAGAGGTACTGCCTGGGAGACAGCTAGCTGGGGTGGTGGGGAAGGAAAAAGTAAAATAGGGAAGGGAGCGGGTTAAAACTAAGCAGTGCAGAAGAGCGTGAGGTTGATAGTTCAGCTCCCTCCTGGCTCTGCTTTAAGGTTAAAGGTGTTTGTTACTACCATGACTTGCTAGAGATGTTTGTGGTTCAGCTGTGCTATTGAGACCCAGTTGTAGGATAAAGCTCATGAGTATTTATTTCCCTGTCTCTAATTATTTTGGTTCTCATGGCTGCCTCCTTTCTAGGAAGGAACAAATCCTTCTCTCCTCATTCCTTAACCTTCTGTGTCTTGTTATGGTAAAACGTAGTTTGTGTCCGTAACAGTGGAAGTGCAACTGAATGATGAGGTATGGGTAGGGAGAGGGATGTTCGCTCCCTCAGGTAATCCTGAATGGGAAACAGTTCCTATTTTTCAAATTGCAATTTTAATGTACATTTTAAAAAAAAAAAGTTTCTGCTTTATATAAATTTTCAGTGGAACCACAGCTTTTATTTTGAAGCTTAGCTGAATTACAACTACAGTTAAAATTCATTTTGTACTCTATAGTAAGAATTGGAGTACTTGATCTGTCATCTGTAATATAAAACTTTTACTGGTTTTCACTTACCAAATAACTGGCTATCATACACGAATGTCTGCATGAATGTCTCTTGTTTTACTTTTTCTAACCTACTGTGAACAAATTAATGTTCTCTATATACCACCCACTTGTATTACATAACGCACATAAAACCCATTTTCTTTTTTCTGAAAGGCTTATGACAAAAAGAAAAAGGAAACGTGGGGAGTCTGTATCTTTATTGTAGCAATTGATCTGGATGAAATGACGTTCACTTTCACAGAGCTTCTGAAAAGTATAAGCATAAGGTAAGTTTTTGTGAATTTAGATTTCAATCAGTGGGAATCTTTGTGTATTAGGCTCGATTTTTAAAATGAAGGTTACTTATGGCAGTTACTGTGTATCTCAGTAAACTAGGAGTCTTGCTATTTTATTCTAGTTGAGGGAACAATGGCATTTGTTTGCTTCAACTTATGATTGGCGTATGACAATTTTGACTCTTGTCCTTGATAAAGTTTGAATTGATTTAACTTGGTATAAATCATGCTTGATATTTTCCTTTCTTTCTCTATATCAAGATTTTCTGTAAAACCTTTCCATTAACATTAGGCTTGTGCGAAGTCAAAAAGTGGGGAAAAAAAATTTAGCATTCAAATCGTTTGCCAGTATCTTGCTCACTTTCAAACACTTTAATGCCATTTAAAACTTTTTACCTTTCTACGTGCTTTTGACTCAAAAATGTTACCATTATATTTTTACATTCACTAAGCTCATATTAGAGAAATGAGGATTACAGTATATCTGTTCCTAATGTAAAGTTAAGTGGCAACAGCAATAGGTGTACCCTTGTGTTAGGTCTGTTGAAGGAGCAGGATTCCAGTGCTTTCTGCCTAATAACCCTTCCCTGTGTGGGTGAGTAGGGCCTTCTGATGTTCTCAGACACTGCATCATCCCCTGGTGTTTGTCAGCAGCTTAGTGCATTGCTGTGGTTTTATCATGGCTGAAGCCTCACCATAAATGTGTGGGAGATGGACATTTGGTAGGAGATCGTAGCAATTGTAATTGTATCCCATCCTTGCCTTTGTGATAGCCAAGGGAGTGAATTTACAAGTTTTTGTTGGGGGGAAACATTCCCATCTGTAGACAGTGTTGCAAAAATGGGAATACACAGCAGGGGTTAGGCATCCTGCTGCAGGGGGGGTGTCAAGATTACCATTCCCCTTGCACGCAGCACTGAGGATGCTAAGGAGGCTAAGGCAGGATGTGGTGCACATCAGGTTGGTAATTCTAGATTTGGGCCAGAATATTCTTTTCCTGGGAGTCATCAGTTATGGTTAGACTTCTCTATGCCTCTTCTCCTCATATGATCTCACAGAACAGTGATCAGGTCCTATGTTTCAACTTAATCTGTTCAATTTTGACTGACTTAAAACTACTCGGATGAAATCTAATCACATTTGTGAGGTGATGTTCAGTATGTTCTACTGGAGTACAGAACGCATTCACCTGACTAACTTACACTGCAAACTGAAAGACACTTTTTCCCCTCGGGCTTCAAAGAATAAGCTATTATTCTATTTGCTTTTAGCAATACTCAATTGCTCGCTAGTTCTGGGCTTTTCACCAGTTATAAAGTCAATCTGGCAGAGATTGCTACCAGTCATCTTGCACTCTGGAGCCACACAAATATATTTGAAAGGCTTTTTTCTTCATTACGTGGTAAAAAGAATTCCTAAATGAACTTCTGACTGTTTTTATTACAAAGCAAACAGAACTCTCAAAAAACTGTTTTGATAAAGAATCAAAATGTTTGATAGCTTCCTCCACCTTAATTTTTAGCCATTTTTTGGTTAAAAAAACAACAAAAACCACGTGTTCTTGATGGCCATAGTATTACATGGATGACTTTGGTCCCCTGTACAATACTATTTCCAAAGGGTAGGGCTGTCCTTGCTGCCAAATGTGTGCTGGAAGACTTGAAGTTCCATATAATTCAATGCATTCACCTGTTTTAATTCCTAGGTCTTTCTTTAGCAAGGATGAAGCCATGGTTTATGTTCTTAGAGTAGTAAGAACAATTTTAAAGTAGAACATTTAGGCAGAACAGAAGAGTCAAGATGTCAGTGTTGGGTATTTACGGTTTTACTGGCAGAATAAGGAAGATGTATCTAGTTAGCAAATTTGGACTACCAAATATATCTGTACTAGCCAAGAAAATTCTCGTTCTGTAGTAGAACCTGTGTTAGTAGAGACCTGTGGTACTTAGCTGAACAGTATTTCTAAATCTAGAAAATGGCAAGGTGGTGTATGGAGCTCCAGGTAAACAAATAGTCTTTCCCAAAGCAAGGTTTTCAGTCACTGCTAGTTTTAGTAAGACTATGTTGAAGTCTAGTGAAGCAAGGCAATGATTTTTAGTGGTTTTTTTTGAAGAGCTATTTCAGAATACTCATTCTCAGAGTTAAAATGTCATTTTTTTTTCCAGCGTGTGCACGTTTTTTCAGTTTCTCAAAGAAGTGGATGTTAACATGGATACTGTAAGCACTAAAGTTGATAGCACTGTATCAAGGCTGAAAAAGAAATATGATGTCTTACTTGCACTATATCACAAGTTTGAAAGGTAGTGTACATTTTCCACT
Source organism: Cygnus olor (assembly GCF_009769625.2). Taxonomy (NCBI): domain Eukaryota; kingdom Metazoa; phylum Chordata; class Aves; order Anseriformes; family Anatidae; genus Cygnus; species Cygnus olor. The sequence goes on from NC_049169.1 coordinate 179,910,736, forward strand.
TTGAAATAACGAATTCTTTATGGCGGTCAATGTTTAGGTATTTGTATTTTTCAAATTGTTTATTAGAGGTGCTCATTTAAACTGTGTGCTAATATTTACAGATTAGTTAAGTGGAGCTGTTTACGTGCATTGAATAAACACGTCTTATATTCTACTCCGTAACTATTCCAATGCTCTGTTGAACATTCCCATTGTTGCAGTATAAACAGTAAGAATAGCACGACAAATGATTGCTAGTCCCTTTGTTAAGATTTTTACAAATGTAAGAAGGATTGTTTTACGATCTAATAGTTTTTATTTAATGGTGTTTCCATTTTTACACTGGCCTACCCCCCAGTTCGTGATCCAAGAGTTTTTCTTAGGAGCTCTGGAAAGAAAAAGCACAAATAAGATTGTTTCTGTGTCCCAGATCTGGAACTGAAGGCTGTTTGTTCCAGAGTCTCAGGGCATTGCAGAGACTGCTCTAACACCAGTTCTCAGCTGTAATCAAGATAAACCTTCCCGAGTGGTTTAGCTGACCATACACTCAAAATCAAGGAACGTTCTCATCTTCGTATGGGATAAATTGAATTTGGTTATGGCAGCATGCAGAGAGCTTCCTGTGTGTCACTTAAAATTCAGGAGATTCTCAAGTGGATGCTTTTTTTTGGTCCAGTTTTTCCAAGTTGGTAAGTTACCACTCTTCTTTAACCTGAAGACAGACTATAGGATCAAGGCACCAATGTGTCTTGTGATTTAATTTTTTTCTTTTCAAAGTCCGTTAACATTAGCTTGAGTAATGTATATATTTGTAATATTTTTGTGAACTTTTTAGTTCACATAGTTCGCTAGTTCACATAGCCTTAAAGCTATGAAGTTCTATGCAGGTTGTTAATATTTAGTTTTTACTTATTGCAAGTCTTTCCTGAGCTGTAAAAGCATCATTGCATATTTACGCAGGCACATTCTGTTTTTGTGTCCCTCCCCCTAGTTCTTTCTTCACTTGCTTATTATTTCAAAACTTTTTGTCCAGTGTATCACTGAGGGAAGGGATTAAGAGGCAAATTGTTGCACACATATTAAAATACAGCCAAACTTATGTATGCAGAATTCTAATTTTGGTTTAGAAAGTTTTGTTTTTAAAAATCCTTTTTTCCCTGATTTTACACTGCTACAGTTGAATTGCAGTAACTTTTTTTTCAGCCAGAAGGATTTGCAGTTTTTTTCTTGCTTTGTTTTTGTATAAACTGAATTTTTCTTGATGACATGTATCTAAAATAATTAAGAAGCATCAGGTATTACAAGGCTTGCAATGACACTGCAGAAAGTGTAAAGGTTTAAAAATATCTTATGGAGTGGTCTGTACAGCTGTGGCACCTGCTTTGTTGTGTTTTACAAGGTACTGAGTAACTATACATAAAAATACTGTTTTTTGTGGAAGAAAATAGTAACAAATTTTATTGTACCAAATTAAAATTGTTTGCTATTTAAACTTTGACATAAGCACTTTAGCAATAGCATTATTTCAGCTCTGGCAGGGCTTGAGTTGGTCTGGTAATATTCTTCTGAGAGTCAGAATTATTAAAACTTACAATAATGTTCTGAGAACTAGCATTTTTTTTACTATATTGAAGTCAAAGATATTGCATAGTTCCAGGGAAATGTTAAAAATAAATATTTATTCTTATTTTCTAGGACTTGTGGCCTTATTTATCTGGAACAACCCAGTAGTGAGTAAGTTTGACTTTCCAAATTGTGTTTGTCAAGATGTTTGTGTTTTGTCTTTTAACCTGCTAAGATTGACCTAAGTCATAGTATGTCGTGTGTTTAATTTAGATTTAGTGGGGACTTGAATTTCAGTGAGAGATGATGAAAGCTGCAGAAGTGATATATGTATAAATTTTGATCACTTCCTCCATGAAGGATCTCCACCCAATGGCGGGTGTCTCGGCCTGGTGGAAACGAACATTTGGAGAGTGAGCTTCCTAATCATAGCAACAAATGAATGGATGAAAAGATGCCTTAGCAACTCCCAAATGAGATTGAGTTCATGCTGTGACTGGAGAATAGGGCATTAGTCAAAGGCACGAGAGAAAACAGCTCATAACAGTTAAGTGAATTATCCATATTCACTTTCTTTTCCAAGGATGGTACAGATGTTTCCTGATTCTTGAATGGCTTTACAGAAGACTTAATTTTTTCACGTGTAGTATTAATTGCATAGGGAATGTAATAATTAATAAGCTTAACTATATGGGAAATGTTGCATGCTGTTTAAATTGTTCCATAGACTGAAGCATGTTTTCAGAAATTACGGTTTTACAGAACTGTTAATGTGGAGTCTTTATTTTTGTCTGTTTACAGGATTTCTGCTGAACTCAGTTCTGTATTAGTCCTAAAAAATTACTGGATTACTTTTTTGCTGGCAAAAGGTGAGTTTTGATTAACACAGTTATTCTGGTGCATATTGTTGAAGTGAGTTTATGGGTTTGTTTTTACACCTCCAATATGAGAATAGCATCCTTTTTACAAATAGCTGTAGCACAGTTCCAGAGTGTTCTGACTGCATGGCTCTGAAACTACTCAGTAATACTTCTTTCTATGCAGTTGGGCTATTCTTTTAGCTGGTATTGCTTCCAGTTTATGAATAATATCTTGTAAAGCTTTTAAAGAGATTTTTTACTTTGAAGGTCGGTATTCTGTATTTGAGTCTGTTCTGAGATGCTTTGTTATAGTCTGCCAGTATCTTAGTAATGGCTGACTACCCAAAAAGACTGGCAGATCTTTTTAAACTAAACGAAGTCCCTGAAATTGTCCTTTGAATGCTACAGTTCTTCCTTGAAAAGGCTGAAATCCCAGTTAAAGCTGAGTAACGAAACAATTACAGTAGTACAAGAAGTCCTGTCTCATTGTACTGCTCCTACAAAAAAGAATGCATCATGTGTCTTAGCAGCTGCCTCCTCCGGATCTGTTTTTCAGTGAAGTGTACACATCTCCGCTATTGAAATTGGTTACAAAATAAATACAAAATCTGTACATGTAAATAGCACACAAGTAGTGTCTATAGCTGTTCTGAATTGCTATCGGCTCTCCAAACACTTTGTGGAGACACTGGAAATCTTGGGATGGCTCTGTAGATCTTTTCTGGCATGTGAATCATAAGTTGGGAACAGCTGGGATAATGTAGTTTTTAAAGTGCTCTTCATGCTAATATTTGCTAACTTGCAAGTCACTTCATATACAATGGGCAGGCCAGGCATACAGTAAGCATGTTTCGAATTTCTCTTCGCTTTGTATTGGGAACTCACTTATGCTTTTTGAATACTTAGAAGCTTTCACAAAGTTTTATTGAGACCACAAAAAAAGTGAAGAACAACTGTGCAGAAATAAGAAGTACGTGTAGGTAAAATAGTCTACACAATTACTCCACTGTGGTAAAATGAATTTCTACATGAATTATACGTATTTTTATGCATGCTTTCTCCAGAACAACAAACCCCTTAAGAAACATAAGCTTTGAAGAACATGGGCATCCCGCACAATGATTTCACTACTGAATGTAGTGTATTTTATTTAATAAACTTCCACATCTTTATTTTTCCAACAATGACTTTCAAATTTAAGTTGTCTTTACCTTTTAATGTTTGCAGGTAAAGTGTTGCAAATGGAAGATGACCTGGTGATTTCTTTCCAGTTGTTGCTGTGTGTCTTAGATTATTTTATCAAACTGTCACCACCTGCTATGCTCAAGGAACCATACAGTAAGGATTTCAGGTTTTTGTTAACTAAGTAGAAAGTAAATTTGTTAACTTTCCACTAGTCTTTATAACAACATTCACAATTAATATAATGAAATTTCTTAACCTCATTAAAATGGATTTTTTAATATTTTAGTTCAATTTAGATGCTAATGAACTTGAACTAAATTATTTGAATGTAGCAGTGATATTTTGATTTTTTTCTATTCCTGCCGTCCATTTGCAATGCCCTCTGCCCATTCCAGGTGTTTAGAAGCCTGCAAGAAGAGTAGTCTTGGTTTGGTAAAATAATTCCGGGTAGATGTTGATTGAGTACTATTATTTAGGTTTGCTTTGAATTACAAAAGGAGAAGATGGTGCTATGATTCTCAATTCATTGATTTATAGCAGTATGGTGACAACTGAAGTGTGCAAGGTACAGGACTACACAAACATTAAAAAAGAAATACATGGTGGATAAATTGATTGCAGTTGTAGCTCAAAACAAAACGGGAGAGGAAAAATGTAGAAAAGTAGATTTCTATTACGTCTGTTTTGTATTAGCAAGTGGTTCTTCCTTATTTTAGGCAAAAATATAATGGGTCTTACCAATAGAAAGTCATGTTTAGCAAACTTTTTTTGTACATTCAATTTTCATATGTAAAGCCTGGGAAACCACTGAAAGTCAGAGAAAGGAAGCATTTACTTGTAACTTTGAAAGACAGAAATCTATTTTTGTCTTTGAATATTTTTCTTCCACAAGCTACAGAATTGGTACCCTAAAGTATTTGGAGCTGCAGTATGTAGAAAACAGTTTTTGATAATACACAGGTATATCCTGTGTTGGATTTGGGTGAAGTAGTGGAATTCATAGACTGAATCTACTCGTGCTTCTGTTGTTTTACAACTAAATATCCATAGTGAAACTATGAAGACCGGCAACTCATTATTAAAAAAACTCATTATTAAAAGACAGGATGTGTGTGCTCTGTCTTGAAAAAGAAACACTGAAAAAGAACTACTTCTGTCTAAATTGCAAATATGGGTCTCAACTGTTCTAAGTGTAAGGCATTATTCTGACTTGGGCTGTGTGATAGAGGTGCTGTTCAAGCTGTTACTAAGTACTTCATTCTTTTAGCAAATAACACAACGTATTATTCAAGTCCTTGTGACCGAGAGGCTTCACGTTGTGCTTAAACAATGTCGTCATAGAATACCTGAGGCAGAAGGGACCTACAAGGATCATTGAGTCCGGCTACTGGGTCTGCACAGGACTGCCCAAAAATCAGGTCATTTGTCTGAGCTTTATGATATTGGCTAAGAGTTGAGGGGATTAAGATGCGACCGCCAGAGCAGTGTCATTTGTCACATTTTCTCATAGAACAGTATCAAATGTGAATGAAGTTACAAATGAGAACAGCATACTGATTGGAGTATCAGTTTTAAAACATTTAACTGTATTAACATGTTCTTAATATAATTCAGATATTTCAAGCTGACGGTATTGAGGCTGTCTGCTTTGAGCTTAAGAAAACAAGATGTTTCAACATCATTTTAGTTAAGGTTTTTGATATCTTCAAGGTGAACTTGTTTTTTCATGCTTGTTTGACTGGGATATTTGGGGAAAGGAAGAATTCTCTGTAGAACCATACTCCAGGTTCCCACCAGCACTCTACGTCCTGTGCGACTTCATTAACCTTCAGAAATGTCAAGTCACTCTTTCAGCTCATCATTTCACACTTCTATAAAAATAGAAAAAATAGTACTCATCTGTGAAAAGACAAGGCTCTCATAGCCTTGCTACTTATTCTATGCTGCTTACAAATATTCTATGCTGTTTACAAAAAGTGCTATTAAATTTCGTGTTGAATAGTATTTTGGAAACAAAACGTCCAAATACTGATACAGGACTTTAAAAAATTGGTTTTCTTTTTCTATAGATTTTCTGTAATGAAAGTTTCTTACCCAGCTGAACAGATAAAAAGGGAAAAAAATTAAGTGCCTGAAAAGTCATATAAATAATTAAATCTCTGAAGTTACCTTTTCCTGAAGGTGACTCAAACCTTGTGATGGTTCTGCCTGTCTTTCCAGAGTCTGCTGTGACTGCAGTGACTGTGAATGGTTCAACTCGAACTCCAAGAAGAGGTCAGAACAGGAGTACACGCACTTCAAAACAAGTTGATACTGACACAAAAGTTATTGAAATCCTTTGTAAAGAGCACGATTGTAATTTAGATGAGGTAAGGTCTGTTTTAATGTATGTTAGATCTTCTGCTAAACCCCATCTGGAATGTGTTTGCTTAAACAGTTTTTAAAAATCTCTAATTGTGCTTATATGATTCTCCTAAGCTCAGTAGTGAGGGTATTGTACTGTTGTGCAGTTTCTCTTGTAGGTAGTCTTAAAAAAAAATAGTCCCATGGTATGGGTGATAACTTTACCGGGGATATGTAACTTCATGCTGTATTCTTCACAGTTAAATGCTGATCAGAGCATGTAGCATGGGCTACTCTGATGGAGAGGGGTTTCATGGCTGTATCCCACAGTGGAAAAATGTACACACCTAATGCACAGCTCTTTGTGGGATTGTAAAATCCCAGTTCCCCTATTTCTCTCCTGGTAAATCTATTCCTGCATAAAAAGGACCGTTTTTGAATACCCAAGGAGATGATCACAGTAGAAGCAGAAGGGGGTTGGAAGGAGTGTTATTCTTTTCCAGTTTAGTCATTTAAATTTAATGTTCCAGCTGTGGATTATATGCTGCATGCTTACATGTAACGAAGTTTTGGATATGTAGGTAACTTTATTTTTGCTTTATTGAAAACAAAACACAGTGCATTATAAAAGCAACTCATTTAGTTTCTTTTCTTAAAGACATGAAAGCAGTGTATGCATGGCTGCCTGCATATGTTACTAATGTTATGCTTTTTTCTTTTTGTAGGTCAAAAACGTGTATTTCACAAGCTTTATTCCTTTCTTGAATTCTGTGGGTATTGTAGCTTCAAATGGACTACCACAGGTAATTGGAATAATTTAAGTTCAACAGCAGTACTTTACTTCATGCCAGATTATTTAAGATTCTCTTTACACATTGATCAAGTTCTGATAGGCTGTTGTGAAATAATGTAGCGAAATGCAGTGTGTTTCAGGAATGTGACTTAACAGGGGTTCCAGGATTCATTGGGTATATGTAGCATTTACATTTGAATCTAATAAATGATTTTCCTGAGGTTGAGCTAGTGGTTTTGTTCAAAGCAAAACATGACAGAGTTGAATGTCCATAATCTTGGTAAAGCCATTAATTTAAGTTACAATTTAGAATATCAAGACTCTAAAGTCAATCTGTGGTTGCATACAGTCTTCAATTACATCCCTTATATAATTGGGACATGTATTTAGTCATGTGTGAGAAATTTCCACAAGATCAGACTTAGTCTCACAACTGGCAGAGTTTGCACTGCTGTGTCCTTGTAGAATTACTAATAACCTACTGAGTCGTAGCTTGGATGCAGCAGAGTACCTCTGTAGAATTGCATGCAAGAGAACTTCTTTCAAAGAAGTTACATCCATCGTTCTTTAAAGAGTAGTTTTAGCTGTGTGTCACTGTTAGATAGAGCCCTGTGAAAATGAGCAGTTTGTCAGACTGAAGGTCTGCAGGTATGCCAAGTATACGTTGTGTTCGATTTTATAGTATGTTGGGTGGGGAACGAAATACAAGACCCACTGAAATCTCTTTATCCCTTTCAATATGAACTTCAGGGTCAGTGCAACATCGTGTTCTGTATCAGCAATCTGTCTAGATTGTGTTTGGGTGTGTACAGTTTAGAAGTCCTGTATGAACTTTGAGGCAGTGGTCATTATACAGTTTATCCTCAAATTAACCAGGGTTCTCAACCAACTGCACAATTTAAGCATAGTATCGGAATAATAGCCTAATACTGCTGAAGAAAAATCTATGAAATAATATTTGAAGAAAAGACCTATCACGAGTCTTTCTACTGAAACCTGCATGAGATGTGTGTTTAAAAACAAAGCAAAAAGTTACAGGTATATTTCAGAGGTAGTCGATCCTTATATATAAACCAACTAACCGTCAATCATAACGAAGTTCATCCATACAATTGCTAATGATAAGGGACATTTGAATTGTCTTTTATTTCCATTAAAATAAAATAATAAAAAACAACAAAAACACCAACACAAACGCAAAACACTGAGCTTCCAATAAACTTTAATGTTGTTTCCAAAACAAGTAAAACTTTTGGGGCTTACTATTGCTTGCATTTGTCTTCACTTGCATGCTTGATGGTCAAGCTTTATGAACTAATGAATGGGTTGATTCAGAACTTTTATTTTTGGCTGAAGATTTCTTCACAAATAGCACAGTACTGCCATTTGGTCTCGAAGCTGCTTTTTTTTAGTGAAAGAATCTGAAGCTTATAGATGTTAATTGGATACTGAAATACTTCAGACAAAAAGAATGTTTAAACTATTAGGAGGGTAACGAAAGATGAAAAGATAATGAACTTTGTTAATGAAAAATTAAAGGAATGATTGGAGTCTAAAAATCTATGGATTTAATAGTCCTTACCTCAAAGTTCTGACCATGAAATCAGTTTGGTGCAAATTTGGTGAAGATAAAAAGAGGATGAAGAACAAAGCCATGTAAGAGATGCTTGCAGCTTTTGCTTGGACAGGTACGGGGTTAATTTCTTGTATGCACTGCCTGTTTTTTCTTGTTGGAATGTGCTAGAGCACAGCATTATTTAGTATGATTAAGGGCTCAGGGAAGAGATGATTGAAGTGACTGACTGCTTCTGCAGAAGCACAGTGGCAGAGTTGATGTGGAGGCTGGTATCTGGCCCTGAAGAACAGTTTTAGACTTCCAGTTAGTGTTAGTCACTCAAACTCGCAAACTTTTCATGCAAGATAATGTATCAATGTGGGATCTAATCAACTAAGAAACTTTTAAAAGAAGTAATTTTAAAAAAGAATGTGGGCTATGAAATAATGGCTTGTTTTTGTAGAATTAGGCATGTCTCTTAAAAGCTACATCAACACAAACATTAATGAGTAATAAGAAAACTTCTTAGAACAAAATTTAAGCTTTGCATCTTTAAGCTTCCATCTCCAAACAAGCAGAGATGGGGGCCTTCTGGATTGTCTAGTAGCTGTTTGAAAGGCACACATTTCATGTTTCCTGCACATAAAGACACATTTTTCTATCCTTTTTCTGGAAGGGAAGATTTAAAAGCCTAGAAACACTAGTTTGATTTGCAGGTCTATGTCTTCTACTCCAGCTATTTTTAGCTCTTTCACAGTATCTAGACCTGTATTTCTTCAGAAATGTCTCATGATCTTCAATTGTTTTCCCTTGTAAAGGATTATCTTTGTTTGCACATGGGAACAGTAAATTTCCTCTGGGTATGTTTCAGCTTTTTGTATAAGAAGTGACTTTGTGAGTTCCAAGGTCATTTTCTTAGAGTTTTTCAGCATTGTATTCGGTTGTATTCATGAGGTAGTGCTAGCCTATGTTATCGAGCAAATTGTCAAATTTGTTGCTGTAAAATAAAACTTTACAATGTTTTTTCGAGGTTGAGGTTCTCTCAAAAGAATACAATGAGCTGTATCTCAAAAACAAAGACATAGATGCAAGATTGTTTCTGGATCATGATGAAACTCTTCAGCCCGATGTCATAGCATGGTAATGTTTCCTCTTACTGCTGTTGCACTACAATAGAAAACGTGAGCTTGTTCCCCCACCCTGTCCTGTGTTCTAAGTGGAGATCTCTGTATCCTGTTGATCTCTTAGGCTTGTAGTTCAGCTATTTCTGGCGTCGCCAACCTTGCTTTGTATTACAGCTTAAGTAATCATAAAACAAGTTGCTACATATCTAGATAAGACGATATGGACTTTGTAACCCAATTCTTACTGTGCAAGTCCCTCCAGTCTAGTGGCAGCTGAGGAATTGCAAAGAGGAGGTCGCATGCTAGTTTATTACATGTGCCTGAGAATGTGTTATGGCTCTGGGGACAGCTGGGTCCTTGCTGTCAAACTTCTTCAAACCAGCTGGTGGTATGTATAAGCTGCCTGCTGGGAGTGCTCCTGAGCCCGTTCTGACCTCTGGCCTGTACCCAGAAATTGTTGGGAGGAATAGTAGATTTGCATGGGACAGAAATATGCCACTGACAGTTTAACAGAATAAACAGTTGAGTACCAGTGTCTTGGCACATTCCCTGGTGCTGCTCAATAATGCAGATGTATTGGATTTTTTTAGTCATACTCTGAAGTAACAGTGGTTATTGACAATTCAACTTCACTTGATGTGTGCTCACAGTACGAGACTGACTTTACCTACACTAGAAAACACATTCATTTAGAATTGGATTAAAATGGAGCGGTACATAATACAGAATCACAGAATGGTTGAGGTTGGAAGGGAGCTTCAGAGGCCATCTGCTCCGACCTCCCTGTTCAAGCAGCACCACCCAGCGCAGGGTGCCCAGGACCCCGTCCAGGCGCCTTGTGCCGCTCTCCCAGGAGGAGACCCCACAGCCTCTCTGGGCAGCCCGGGCCAGTGCTCAGCCGCCCGCCCAGCACACAAGTGCTGCCTGGTGCTCAGAGGGAGCCTCCTGCCTGCCCCTTGGTGCCCACTGCCCCTGGCCTGGCGCTGGGCACCCCTGACAAGAGCCTGGCTGCGGCCTCTTTGCCCCCTGCCTGCGGGGATTCACAGCCCTGGGTGAGATCCCCCTGAGCCTCCTCTTCTCCAGGCTGAGCAGTCCCAGCTCTCCCAGCCTCTCTTTATAGGAGAGGTGCTGCAGTCCCTATTCTAGTTGTACATACAAGCTAAGTTGTTATAAAAGGAATTCCAGGAAGAACTTCAAGTTGGAAGGGAAATTTGGGGGTCATCCAGTCCAACAACCTACTCATAGATTTCCTAAACAATATAAATTACATTGCTCTAACATGTGGAATGGTTGGAAATCTAGATCTCTTAAAAATTTGTTCCATATTGTTTCTGCAGATTAATTTTAATTACATTTTATAGAAAATGTACTTTTCTGGATTACTTGTGTGCTTCATAAGTCTGTTTTATATTTCTGTAGCTCACAGTTGGAGAGAACACCACGAAAAAACAATCCAGATGAGGAGTTTAATGTAATACTTCCACAGACACCTGTTCGGTATGAATTTTTCACTTAAACTGTGTTCTTTTATTTAATGTCCTAGCTTGAAATACTCATCTCGAGAGTAGTTGGTTTGATTTCTTTAAAGTAACTATTTTTTATAAAACGGACTGTAGTCATGGTTCCTAATGAGTAGTGAGCATGTACTGAGAATGCCAAATGCTCTCAGTTGTTGGTGAAGTTGCTGGAAATCATAGGAAGGTTTTTACTTAATTGTCTAAGAAGTGTAATATGTCTAAGTGTAATATGTGTAAAATAGATTACTGTATCTGTTCTTGTGAGAACAACCTTTTTACTTTCACACTAGTACTTTTGTCTGCCGTATTCCCATCATCAGTTTAAGTCTAGATCTTTATGGCTTCCTTTCCTGATACAAAACTGCTTATACACACACACATTTCTTCTCCCATGGTATCTTCTTCCTAGTGTTGTCATCTTTCTATAAGCGAAGATGAACGTTTTGGAGTACTAACCTTTTTTCTTCATATAATGTCTAAATAAGTGTTCCAGAACGCTAACATATTCTGGTCTATTAGGGAAAATGGAGAGATACGGTAGAAATGTGGTATTAATTGCAGATTGTTCGATCTGCAATCCAGTCCAGGAAAACTCCAAGCTTGATTTCCATTAACAAAGGAAATGAGATCTGTATGTACTATTCTCCCTGTGTGCCACACAGTTTTTTTTAGCAAAAGTAGAAAGATTTTACTTAGCAGCGCTTAAAAATTCCTGGATGCTCAAGAACCAGTCGGCTGTGTCACCGCAGTGTCATGTGCTATGTGGACAAACATAACTGTTTGCACAGGCAGTTGTTCTGAAGGTGTCAGCGTGGTGGTTTTATTGTGCTAGGCAGCTGAACACCACAACCGCTCTCTCACTCCCCCTCCTTAGATGAGGAGGGGAAGAAGTAAAGGAAAGAACAACTCATGGGTTGAGATAAGGATTTAATTAAAGGAAAAAAAAATTAAGGAAAGATTATTATTAATTAAACAATTTAACTAAACAATTAACAGTTTAACTAAAGGGGAAAAAAGGAAAGGGGAAAAGGGAGGGGGAAAGGGAAAACTAAACAAAACAAGTAAAGGCTATGTGGAAGTGCAGAGGAAAGAAATTACTCTCTACTTCCCACAAATGAGTGATGCTTGACCACGTCCTTGAAGCAGGGCCTCAATGCATGTAGCTGGTATTCGGGAGGAGGACAGATGTTTTCACAACGAGAGCCCACCCCTCCCCTCTTCCTCCTTTTTCCACCTTTTATTGCTGAGTGTGACATCATATGGTACGGAATATCCCTTTGGTTGGTTTAGGTCAGCTGCCCTGGTGATGTTTCTTTTCTCACATCTTTGCCCACCTCTAGGGGAGTTAGAGAGAGTCCTGATGCTGTGCCAGCACTGCTCAGCAGCAGACACAACACAGGTGTGATACCATTGCTGTTTTAACTATGAGTGCAGAGCACAGCACTGTATGGGCTGCTGCAGGGAAAGTTAACATCCCAGCCTGACCCAGTACAGCCAGGCTTAATGAAATTGGACAGTGAAGTTTGTTTTCCATGCTTGCTATGTAAATGCCTTTTGTTTTAGCGTTTTGTAGAGGTGAAAATTTGAAGTATTATGCTTAATTACTACTTCCATTTTTTCAAATGAGTAAAAATTATTTTAATTTTTAAAATGCCTCTATTGTGTCTATATGCTTGTGAAAGAATGAAATGGACTCTGGGCTTGTGCGTCCACTACAAAACCTACTAAATAGTGCGTGTAGAAATTTTTTAGCCAACTAAGCAGTAAGGTTCTGAAAAGCTTAATAAATACTGAATGGAGACGTGCAGCTGAGATTAGATACTGATCAGTGCACAAAAGAACTTTTAATTGCCTGTGACTGTGAAAGGCTTTATTTGTTTGCCTTAATGGTGCCTTTTAATTTTACACTTCCAGTCTTCAGCTGCTAGTGATGCTTTTTTTTAGCCATATAGGCAACAGCTTGGCTGGTGGTTCCCTGACTAAATGTGTGATATCAGGATCTAGACCATCTATAACTTGAAATGTATTTAACAAGAAGGTCATTGACAACAAATCTTGTTTTTTCCACAAACTGGCAGCTTGTTGCTGCCACTTCTTGGTTGTACTGGCATTAAGAAAACAACTCTAACACTGTGAAAGATGCTTGATTAAAACTCTTGATGTGGAAGTCTTTATTAATAAAGTCCAGGAGTAGCAAGCTTCCACACTGCTAAAAATTTGAAATGTGCTAAAATAACTCTGAGGAGTTCTAGTGAGAGATTCAGATTCTCTCCATCCAGAGTGCGGGACTTCTCTGAGTTTTCCAAAATTGCTGCCATTTGAGATAGCCCAAGTAGTTTATTGTTCAATAGGAATGTCTTGGGCTGTAGCAACTGTTTTTAATAAAGCACAGAGCTGTCACTAGATGGCAGTAAACCTTTGATCACCAATGCAGAGTATAAAGTGTATTGCTAACTCCTTGCATTAAGTAGATCCCCTTACAGGTTATGATGAAAGCACTAGACTTAATAGTTGGAGTTTTTTTAATGTTTTCTTACTGTAGCTAGATGTTTAGGATCTGCTCTTAAGCCCCCTGAAATTGGTGAGAATATAATCATCTTCATCAGTGGTTTTCTATCTGGTCCATTACATAAAATTCAGATAAAACCAGTAGATAAAATAGGTGTAAGTACTAGTTCAGAGCACCATAATTATGGATTGTGTGTTTTCATTCAATTTTTTCAATTGTCTTCAAGCTTTTTGTTATCATTAGTAGAATTTCTGTTAGAAGTGCTTTTCCCATGCCTTCTGAAAAATAGATTAGAGAATGTGTCTTTGGACTATACGGTTATAATGGCTAAACGTTTTTTCTTTGTCCACTTATTTTTTTGAGTGATACAAGCCAAACTGAGGTTAAACAGTGCAGAAATTCAATAAAAAAATTCAGAAAATAGCTATACCACTTGAGGAATCAAACTTTTTTAGATGTTAAGTGAAAAATCATTACAATAATCTTCCTAAAAGAATACAAACTTAATGGTATTGCTTAACACAGAACTTGAAATAAACCAGTCCATGTAAGTATTCATGGATGGTAATGGATACCATGGTTCTGTATGTATGTGTGAACAACAAAGGCAGAATAATACATCATGTCCCCAAAAGTTGGAAATGTGGACTGTTAGGTACTAGCTTGTGCACTTATCTTCTTGTCCTGTATGGCAAGATCTTCGTTCTTATTTTCCCACATACAGATATTTCAGTCACCTCCTGGATAATACGTGCAACTTGAGAAAATGCTGTGCTCTGTTATCTTAGAATACTGATCCTTCTGAAAGTCATGAAAAATGTTTGTCATCAGGATTTCAGTTTTAAAAGATAAATTGAAAAATGCTATTTTTTAGAGAAATACCCTAACAAGATACTTAATCTGTCAAATAAACAAGATCCTATGCATTTGTCTTAAGAATAATTCTTCAAACTATAGCTCTTCTGAAATACTGATGTTACTTGGGTTAACTTTAGTAAGTTAACTTCTTAACTTTTTAGAAAAAGGCATTGGATATAAATCAATGGATGTTGAATATGGTTTTGAATCTTTTTAGCAAGAATCTTCGAAGCATTATGTATATATGCAGATGGTTTTGATGCCTTTTTAATTTTTCTCTGCTAATTAACTGTAAAAAAAAAGCCAGTAAGATTATACATGGAGGCATAGTTCAATATTTCAATATATCCCACTTCACAAAACGTAATACATATATTTTTGATCTTCTACTTCTCATCTAGGCAATAAAGAATTATTGTTCTTCCTTTCTAAGGAGATACTACTTATTCTCAGGAACACTGAAAAATTGCTTTAATGTCCGCATCTTCTTCTTCATCTGTAACAGTTTAAAAATTAAGGATCTTAAATGCAAAAATCTTCCAACCTAGCTGCAGATACAAAAGGTAGAATTAGGATTTCAGCAAATTACAGCCTTCCTATTGGAAGTAGAAGAGGCTTAATAAAAATTTTAAAAATCTTTAACTCAAGTTTTCATGTGACTTCTTGGTTTAGACCCAGGGTGGGAGAAGACCTTCTCATGCTATTACTAATGGGAACGTTGGCAGCTCTACTTCTGAAAAATGTGGCTTTTCTTTTAAGCATTTATGTTAAAAAGACTGTATCATCTTGTGAATGGATATCAAGTGCCACACTTCAGTACATTTTGCTTACTATACTTGCGATCACAAGATTTGAAGCAAAGCTGTTTTCATTCACCAGTCTTTTTTTTACAAAAGCCAAATAATTTTGTTAGGTTTTTGCTTAATTTAACTGAATATTTTCATATACAGGGATTGCAATTCCACCTTACTGCTTTTAGAAGTGCTCGTTATTCATTACTTAGATCGTTTGGTTGCTTACTTATGGATTGTAATCATTCTAATAATGCGAGAATTAGATGAATCAGGTTATTAGAATTCACAATGATTAACACAGTACAACAGATACTTCCCAGAAGGTTGTTTGATAACTGAGTTGAGAACTGAAATCATAAACTTTGTTCGCAGAAGTGCTGTTCAGTTTCTGGAAACTGAGTCAACCTCAATGCTTTTTATTTTTTTCCAGAGCTGCAATGAATACAATTCAGCAATTGATGATGATTTTAAACTCAGCAACTGATAAACCATCAGATACCCTTATCACATATTTCAATGTAAGTGAAGTGACTTGATGAAACGTTTGTGAAGGATTGTTAGAATTATCACACAATTAAAACTTATTCATAGAGATCTGACATGCATGTTCTGGTAACTCTTTTATTAACACACACTTTGGAAGATGCACATTTTCGTTGGGATGGTTTAAATGTATTTACTGCTAAACTCCTAACTTAGAAAGTATTTCTATCTATCTGATGTGTACTGGGAGACTGTAAGTACTTAAATCTGTTGCTGTGCTAATGGTTTATACATCAGATGGAAAAATAAAGGGCTATAAAGGAGACATAGGAAAAGAGGGATGTGTTCACAGAGGATCTCTTGTGTCCATATTCAGCAATTTAACCGTACTTAAAACTTGAAAGACATTAACATAGTTGGTAGTACTCATATTACTAGTACTAGCTGCAGCTTAGATGCATGTGAGAAATGAAGTTGTAGTTACTGGGAATTGCTGAACATCACGTATATGTTGTATATTCCATCTTTTTAAATAGTCCACTCCGATTTATGCTGATGACATGATTAAGAGATGTTACAAAGTGATGCAGGACTCATTTGATTAAGTCGTTAAAATGTTTTTGAAGTAAAATATCCTTTCCTTGCTGCCTCTTCTGCCTTCCTTCCCGTCCTCCACTAGAATTGCACAGTGAACCCTAAAGATAGTATCCTGAAAAGAGTGGAAAGTCTTGGCCACATCTTCAAAAAGAAATTTGCTGAAGCAGTTGGACAGGGATGTGCTGAGATTGGCTCACAGGTAACTAGCGTTTTGTTTGAGTATTACTCATCTGAACTCTATTCCTACTAGCTAGTGTGAGAGCTGACATAATGACTGTCCTCCTTCAGTGAAGATTAATAATGTCAGGAAGCAACAATACTCTCTTCAACTTGAGGAAAGGATGTGTGTTTTTCTAATGCTCTGTAAAGATATTTAACAAGTGATTTTTATTATTTAAGGAGCAATAGGAGCTGGGTGGGGGAGTATACTAGAAGCACTTTAATGAAGAATAAGAAAATTGCTGGGCATAATGCATTTAGTGAAAGGTATACTTGCATTCATTATGGTAACTTAGCCTAAAACTATGCAAAGTGTGACTTGCTTCCTTATAAAATCAGTAGGCCAGCCATGCTTTTTACAAGAATTTTTGGAAAGCAAATACAACTAAGTTTGTACTCTATAGCCTTCTGTCTGTCAGCACTGCTTTTTCTCCTGTAGGCCATGACTTGACATAAACATGGATTGGTCTTCATGTGGTTGAGGTGGTCACAAACCCTAGAGGCCTTTGATGCCTTTCCAGTACTACTGACAATTAGAGATGAGGAGAATGAGATCTTTATAGTATCCCTTCCAAAAAAACCCAGCCCAACCAAACAAAACTACAAAACAAAAAGGGAAAAAATAAGAATGTTCTAAATCAATAAAACATGAGTCTGCCTGATGCAGTTTGAAGAACTAATTGTAATATTTTTTTCTTCTTTAATAGAGATATATACTTGGGGTACGGCTGTATTACAGAGTGATGGAGTCTATGCTAAAGTTGGTAAGTTTAGTACTTGTAACTTGGTATCGCATTTTTGAATTCCAAAAAGAATCACAAGCCTGATTTATGCATTTCAGGAAGAAGAGCGCCTTTCAGTGCACAATTTTAGGTATGTGCCCATAACTCATTATTATTATCTGCTATTTTAGTGTTAAGGCAAGTAGTAATGACTTGTTTTTTTTCCCTTAGCAAACTGCTGAATGATAACATCTTCCACACATCTCTTCTGGCATGTGCTCTTGAAGTTGTCATGGCTACGTATGTCAGTAAGTTGAATCTAAAGTGCCAAAGAACATTTTTACTTATTAATAGTTTTTGCTATTTGTTCTAATACATAAAATACAGTAAATAGCAAGAAAACAGTGGTTGCCGAAATTTCCAAACTGGCAATGATTCAATAAACACAAAAAAGGAGATACAACAGAAATAAGAATGTAGCACTCTTGATAATGCTAATCTGTCTTCCTTGTAGGAACTGCTTCACAAAGTGATGGCAGCAGTGCTGAAACAGACTTGTCTTTCCCGTGGATTCTCAATGTATTTGATTTAAAAGCTTTTGACTTCTACAAGGTGATTGAAAGTTTTATTAAAGCTGAGCCGAGCCTAACAAGGGACATGATAAAGCATCTAGAACGCTGTGAACATCGCATTATGGAATCTCTTGCTTGGCAATCTGTAAGTAATGCTTTCAAGTAGTATTTACACTTGTGTATTTAGAAAAAAAATCACACTTGACTCTATAAAATAAGTCGTGGTCTTGCTGAGATGTAATTTTTCTCGTAATACAAGAGCTAAACAAGTTTAGTCTTGACATGTCTTCAGGTTTTGGAAAAAAGGTTATATCAGAGAAAGTGACAGAGCTTTTCTGATAGTTTTTCTCATTTCCATGATCGTAATCCAACATCTCTTACCAGTCTGCTGTGGATATGAAGGGTAATATTCTTAAATGCTGTCTTGGTGCCAATGGCAATGCAATGCATTCTGTGCTTTTACATGCATGCTATTGTTTTATCCAGTTTTAATTCCTACTTGACATGGGGGTCTTAGTTCTGTGCCTCTGATGTGGTTGTTAATAGTACTTACAATTCTGATTCATGTTGTATTTGGCACTTCAATTTCTTTGGTATTTTTGAAGGCCATAAAAATCAGGCTGGCAGGTTGGGTTATGCTTCTGAGGCTGAATCTCAGTAAATCAACCACTGTCTCTTTATACTGTGTGTTACTTTTAAACCAAAAATATGCTATTAATGTGACAAAAGAGGAGACTATAAAGACTACTAATTTTGACCAGAAAGCATAGTGACTGTGTAAAAATCCATCTGGTACCTTGCAGTTCTGGGAAGTCTAAAAGAACACAATGCCTTATCCAATATGATACTCCAGTTGTGAAGCAAATTTGTGTATGGTTTTGTTCTGTGGTATGACTTAAGCTTGAAAAGCTAACAACTTTCTCATACTGGTGATATTTTACCAGGCTGTGGGGTCCTGCTCTCATGAACAGAGACTGCATCATTGTGTCAGAGCCACAGGAGCTGCATCTTGGGCTCAGGTTCCTAGCTCAGGAGAAGCACACTGGCCTCAGCATTATAAGGAAATAATTACCATGCTTCAAGCTGAATCTATTTGACCTCCTTATGTCAAGCAGCTTGTTTTGCTTGATTTCCATTGCCAACAGTGTCAATGGGCATGAGTCAGGCAGCTCTCTGAATGTGTCATGTTCAGGTGGTGACCTTTGCGTTAGCAAACTCCAATTTGTGGATTTGGCTTCATGCTCATCACCCCAGCATTGCATGTGCCCCAGAACTCCTGGTGCTGTGCTACAGCAGATATACCAGTGTAATATTTTTTCCTCTGTAATGTTTTTACACATTTATATAATCTCCTAAAGAAATGCACATGGCCTCTCCACTGCTGTACGAATTTCATCATAGTTTGGCTTTTCTTTGAAAGAGACTGCCTGAAAGCACTTGAAGGCTGTCTTGTACCAGAGCTTACAGCAACAGGGAAGATGAAGCAGATTGCTTGAACTCTTCTTGAAATGTTTAAAGAGTGTTTGTTTCAGAATTTTATCCTTTGGAGGACAAAGGCAGAGCAGAAATTGGCTTCTGCTACCTAATGCAAACCAGTTTGTCAGCTTACTGATCAGCAACAAGCCTTTACCTACCAATTTCTACCTAGGAACAACATGTAGATAATTTGATCTGGACTTGGGCTTTCAGACTAGAAAATCCAAAGCATTGCGTTTTTAATAATTACGGGTATAATTGAAGTCTTTTGTTAAATTACAACATCAGCAACAAGCACAAGATTACTTCAAGTTTTCTGAATGCCCTATTTGAATGTTCGAGGTGTTTCTTTGATGTATTCAATCCATCTTTGAGTTACCAGAGGTGTGTTTGGCACTGTTTTGGGGTGACTTATGCAGTTTGTTTCAGTGGTTGCCAGTAGGCGTCTGTGAAACAGTATTTCAAAAAGTACTTGTTTTGTTCCCTTCCCACAAGTGCTTGGCCTCTATTAAAAAACAGGGCTTAGAAAAGAGCTTGCAGGTAGTACGGGAGGGGATAAATACAAAGAAACATGCAGTACATGTAGCCAGGTGCCCTTCTACTTTGCCGTCCTCTGTCATATCTCCTCTGGATCACCAGGAGCTCAGGATGCTCAGTCCACAGTCTCCTGTTGTCCCTCCTTGTTGCTGGCAGGCTCATCACTAGAGGGCACAGCAAGGCTCTCAAAAGCTGAGGGAAGCTGGTGCTGGCAACCAGCTATGGGCTGGTTGCAACAGGAGTGTGTAGGTGTCTTGTGACTTCGTGTTGGTCTCTGTTGCCTCCTTGTAGGACTTCCGCAGTTACCTACTTTCCACCCAGCATTGCTGTCCATCCCTGTCTTCCTCATCCATTGTAATTTGAATAAACAGTTTAATTCTTGCAGGTATTCTGTAGCTTAAAGGGAATTAAAATTTTCAATATGGTTCAAAGAATACTCTCTGCTTTAGCATTTGTTAGTGTTATGAAGAGTACAAAAAAAAGGTGAGTACCTGAACCCTGTTTGGTGCTACAGCTGCACATAAGGGGAAAGGCTGCAAGTTTTAACCAGCCTACACATATAAGCAACCTTTTGAGCAACCTGGTCTGGTGGAAGGTATGGCAGGAGCTTGGAACTAGACTTTCTTTAAGGTCCCTTCCAATCCGAACCATTCTGTGATTCTGTAACCGGGAGAGTGGTGGCTCAGGGGACCAGAAGTAGTGAAATGCCACTGTTGACAAAAGGCTCTTTTCCCAGAGGGTGGTCAGGCACTGGGACAGGCTCCCCAGGGCGCAGTGGTCATGGCACTGAGCCTGATGGAGTTCAAGAAGTGTTTGGACAACGCTCTCAGACACACGGTCTGATTTTTTGGGTGGTCTTGTGTGGAGCCAGGGATTGGACTCGATCCTTGTGGGTCCCTTCCGCCTGGGGGTATCCTGTGATTCTAGTATGAAAAGTGTAATTCTTAGCCTAAGTGTAACCTCTTTAGGTTAAAGTTTCTCTAACATACTTAATGTATTTTTTTAAGAAGTGTTACACTCTGAAGAAGTGTGTATCATGCAAAAAAACTAATTTTGTGTTTTCATCTAGTTCTTACTTTTCCCCAGAGGTGAAACAATCCATTACAAGGTTTGTCTGCTCTTTGGAAAGTCAGGTGTGTTGTCTGTGTTTATCCGATCTTTCCTCATTTTCCTGATCGCTTTTGGAAGCGAGATTTTTGGATGCGAGATTTGAAGGGACAGAGAAATTGAACAGAGAATAGCTGAATTTATTGTAGTTTTACTTGTCACAGAGGTTTTATGAGGAAAAAACGCCTTGCATAATTTCTCTGAAGAAAAAATCTTAAGAGCCCATCTGACCTTTATCTGACTTTGGAAGCTGTATTGAATGAATGTGAAAGATTGTTTCTTACTGGTGTTCGAAGATAATACATCACTCCTTTGCTAGCTATTGAGAGTATGTTTATTGCTTTTTGCATTGCTAGCTGATATAGTCATCTGTACTTCAGGAAGCAGATGATACTTTTCTAGGTCATCCTTTCCTTTAACTGTGGTGGTTTTGCCCTGCTGGGCAACTGAACTCCACCAGAACTGTGCTCTCACTCCCCCTCCTCAGAAGAGTAGGCGAAGAAAATATGCTGGAAAGAAAGAAAAAAAACAAAACAAAACTCATCTGTTTAGATAAGGATAATTTAATTAGAGGGAAAAGGAAGAGGGGAGATAAAAACAAGGAAAGCTGTGCAGAAGCACAGAAAAAAAGAAATACTCTTTACTTTCCATCAACGAGCGATGTTGCAGACTATGAAGATCAATTTGGAATACATTACTAACACTACATATTTTTATTCATTAAGTAAAAGAATACCATACTATCTATACATCTATATTTAACTTTGGAGTATTTGCTTCATTTCGTTAAAGTATTTAAGGCACCATTTTAATTTGATAACTTCAATTAAAGGGACTAAAATTACTTCAAAAAATAAAGGCATCTGTAGTCACTGATTCATTTTTATCATGTCTATATAAATATAATTTAAACCTTGGAACAGATCAAGCCCATTTCCTATGAAATGGGGATAGCCTGTCGTCTGCCAGCCCAGGAGTTCACACTCAGCCTTTTTTTTGTCAAACTGGTCTCTCTAATAGCCAGTCAGGAATTATTTTGAATATCTTAGATGAAGGTTACGTGAAAACATTCACAATTCTTTGAGTTTCCCTTAGTGAAAGCCTGGTCAGCTGCTGTGCCACGTGTTGGGCTGAAGTATTGCTGCTCACTGCTCTACGTTGGGAAAGAACCAGGGAAGAGCAGGCTTTGAGTGCCAGTAAATAAAAGTCTGTCAGTTTTCACAGTCTATTTTAGGAGCAAAACCTCTGTACTATCTGAAATGTATCTCTGCAACTTTTTTTCCTGAGTTCTTGAAGAAAACATCACGAAAATAAATACCTGTGGAGTGTCTGTCCTGTTATCCATACCTGCAAATTGTTCCAGTTGTGTTTCCCTGCCTCTCAGCCACGAAGTGGGAGGGCCAGGCAAGGCACTAGGTCTTTTTTATGCCTCTGCTTGGGGACTATGCTTCCTGTAAATGCCTTTGTACATCTACAGTAGGCAGAGTACAGACTGTACCTGTTTTACACCACATTTGGCATACTTGAAGTCATACTTTAGTGCATCCTCATGAGTAAGAGGAGTCCAAAGGGTAATCCACACATGACTGTGGCTTTAAAAGGTTACCTGGTAGCTTCTGTAGTTAACAGGGGTGGGAGCAGCTGCAACCCCACAGCACCCAGGAGGGAATGGGGAAGTACACTGGCTCTACCCCTGTGCGCTGGGCTGAATGGAGTTAATTCAGTCTTAGGTCTGCAAATTTGTGGTGATATGGTCTGCTAGTTTTTTTTGTGGGTGTGTTTGTGTGAGAGACAGATGACTGCGCTACAGGTGCAGTCACTCACTGCACTGGCTCACTCACTGGCTGTGTTGCTCTTTAGCACTTCCTGTCCTAATTAGTGTTTATATTTCCTTAAAGGAAGGAGGAGAGCCAATATTGACAGGTGTTACGATGTTGTAATGACTGATGCAAGATAAAGGTGTCTCTT
Source organism: Cygnus olor (assembly GCF_009769625.2). Taxonomy (NCBI): domain Eukaryota; kingdom Metazoa; phylum Chordata; class Aves; order Anseriformes; family Anatidae; genus Cygnus; species Cygnus olor. Next base: position 179,933,497 of record NC_049169.1, read on the forward strand.
CAAGGTCATTTCTCTTAATGGTTAAAGTACAGTCTGAAGGAAGCAAGTGTACTTTGCTTTGTCCTAACCCCTTAGTCTGGTCTTTAACTTCTTCCATGTAGCATTGTCTGAACTGTGCTCTGCAATGCTTCTTTATCAATGCCTTCTCTGTGCTTTCTGTTGTCAATTAAACACTTGTGATGAGATCTGCAGTGCTGTTTTGTCATGTATCACTGATTGAACGTAACTCAATGTTTGCAACGTGTGTTTGTCAACTAAATATGTAGTTAATATTTGTGCTCAGCTGCCTCATCCCACAGCAGAGACTACTGTTGGTTTTAATTTATGCAGCTCGTTGTGGCAGAAGTACCTTCCAGAAGAAAACAATGCGTTCCCAGAGAATATATTTACTGCACAAATATGACAAACTCCCTGAGCCGGAATAACAGCAGACCTTCTTTGATCATGCAGTAAGGAGGAAAACGTTAAATAAGCATGTCTAAGATTTCTTTAAACAGACAAGCTGTGTGGAGTTGCAGGTCAAGTACTCCTTAGTTTTTGGTGAAGCAGAAGCTTAAATGTAGCCCCCTAGTTCTTGTACAAGCACGTGGTTATTGCGGAGCTCCCCATGCTCAAGTGCTTGCTGCCTGTTTCCTTGGATGCAGTGTACAATTTCAGGTTAGGTTTCTGTGCTCCCTGTAAGGAGGAATTAAACATCTAGGAGTGCAGGTTAGTATGTTGTCTGGTGGTATATGACCTTCCTGGAAGTGTTTTCTGTTAGGTTTGTCTGAAGTCCTACATCTCTTTCGGAGGTAGGTGTCTACGTGCAGTTAAGAAGCCCTCTGACCTAAGTGTCTCAAGACATTGCCTTTAAAACTAGAAGTAGGAATGGTCATACCATCAACACATACAAAAGGTTACTGGGTAAGTCGTGTACTGCTGTGTTAGAAGAATGACCCTAAAACTTTGCTGATAGGCAACCAAGCAAGGCCAGGTGCCAAGGATTAGAGTTTGGGGCTGCATGTATGCTGGCAGCCTGAAAGGGACAGTGGTTCAGGCTTGAGTACTGCCCAACAAATGTTTTTTTGTTGTTGTTGATGTGTTCCCTGGCTTGTTTGGGCCTTTTTTGGTGCTCTTTGGGACAGTGCCTGGGCAAGGTGTGGGGCGTGATGCAGGTCACGGACCATTTCCAACTGCTGCTGTGGATTAGTGGGTGAGGAAGCTCTAGCTGTGTGAGTGCAAGCCGTGCTTTGCTGCTTGCCCCCAAGGCCTTAGGACAGGCCGTGGCTCGTCGTGTGAATGGCTACAGATATAATCGTGGGCTCAGCCACAGGAGTGACTTCAGTGCTGGCAAGTGAGTCATCCCTCCTCTTACTTTCTCTCCTTCAGGCTCCGGGAGTCATACGTGTGGCTGCACAGCAGCCGGTTTCTCTTAACAAATCCAGCAGACACTCTCTTCTCATGTCTACTGAACTTTGCCTTTCAAAGACCTTAGATAAAGGAATCCTGAACTTGTGCTGTAGGCACAAGAAACGTTTGGCTTATCCAGAGTGGCAGCACTTGCAGGCATGCTGACTGGCAGGAGATGGCTGACTTAGGGGAGCTTGACTGGTGTAACGGTAGGCACCTCATCAAATCTTGTGGGCTTCCCCTATCTGCTGCCACCTTTTGGATTTCAGGTGCCTCATACCCAGTCTCGGTGTCGATGTTGCTGTGGTCAGCGATTTATAACTTTGAATTTTCTGTTTTTTCTTAAAGGTCAGACTGCGTTAAGCATCACCAAATTATGCCATTGCACACACTTACTCTCCTTCTTAAAAACGTTAGCTTAGGAGGGTGCAGCTTTAATCTTAAAGGAGGAACTGAGAGTTGATTTGAGGTTTTCTGTCTACATACTAAATCTATTTCTCTTGCATCATGAGCATGCGCCAGAAGTGTGTGTGATCAGGTCACTGCTATTGCTGCTGGTTTGCGTGACAATGCTGAAGAATCACACCGGTTATGCTGCGTGTGCTTTTTTTGTCAGGGTTAAGAATTAGCCCTGATGCTTCACTTGTCACAACTGTGCCTGGAAAGCCTTCTAAATTACAGGTTTTAAAGCAAAAGCCAGCTTTTAAATTCCTGCCTTTACAATACTAAGCATGTTCTTAGAAGTCTGTAAGATGTTTGCTTTGTGTTTGTGTACATACCATATGGTAGCATATATATATTTATATACTTTTTTAGCTTGGGCGTATGCATAAAAATCTTTTTAATAGATGTATAAATAAAATATATTTACATACACGTGTGTAAAAGTGATTCTTTCACCTTTCTAGTGGCCTTTAGTAGGAATTTTACTGTGATTTTTGAGCCTCAAAACCTTTACCTGCCTTAGCAGCTGAAAGCACTCTGAAGAACCAGGAAGACTACTGAACGCTAGTCTTCACTCCAGCACCACCAGCACTTTGAAAATCTTCCCTGTCACTCCTATTTGTCATCAGGCCGACTCAAGCTGTTACCTGTGCTTGGGTGTTACCATCCTCCCAAATCCTCTAGGCTACTAGAAGAGAAACCAGACCACTTAAAGGCGAGGTCCTGCATTTTCTGCTTTTGTCTGTATTGGTGATGTGCTCACCTCCTGATAGGCACTGACAAAGGGTACAAACACTCACTAGGGTTGTAAGGTATTGGTTATGTATTAAGACTTACCTGTTTCAGTTATACCAAGGCAGCCCAACCCTTAGATGCTGTTTTGATTCAAGTACAGACATGACCAAAGGGATTACCTAAGACACAGCAGCCCGGCAGCATTTTCATTTTGAGAAATCTGGATGCCATCCTTAAGTAAGGGTTTGTTCTCTACTTCATCTACTGCTTTAATATGTAGAGGTTCTCTTACTGGGGGCATACGAATCCTTCTTTGTTAGCCTTCAAAAGTTTGTGTTTAGGCTTGCTCTGTACTTAAGGGATAGCTGCACTTGGAGAAAGCTATTCATTCTGTTAATCTTAAGCAGGTGTTTTGTGATGGGATTATTAATTTTCTGAAGGTCTCTCTCCCCACTCTCTATAAAGAGAGGAGAACATCAGTCTCAATGACCGCCCTAAACTAGACGGATAACGTTAGCCCATTAAGGTTAGTAGAAATGAATCATCTGCTTAATCTTCATAACTGTTTCCCTTTCTGTTCAGCACGAAGGCCATGTTAACAAAACGTGGTTTGTTATGACTCCTGGCTTTGCTGTAGGTGGTGGTTGGGGTTGTGTTTCTCACTTACGGACACTTGTGGTTTCTGTTTAAGCAGAGGCCTCTGACTTAGGTACTTGAACAAGCTGCGTACCCGTGTGGTTACAGAAGCCAGGGTAACAGCATGGTCTCTGCAGCTCTAGGTTTACAGCTGTACTGGTGAGCTGTTCGTAGCCTCTGACCTTTGCAAGCTACGTTGGTTGCAATACAAAGATACATCACTGTATCTTGTCTGGTCCCAAGGTGGGTTTAGGCACAGAAATGGATCTTGATTAACACAATATCATAGTTTTCAGCCTTTCTTCCCTTCAGGTTGCTCTGATGATCAGTAACATTTTAACAAACAATAGTGAAATGATTTTCTGGGAATTCTTGCTCTTTGATTTGTGGTGTTCTGTATTTTCGTGGCCACACCATGGCTGTAGGACTTCCATTTTCAGTCCTACTAGGTAGTATGAACTAAAAGCCTGTTGTTCAGCAGCATTGCGGTATCTGTACTACAAATACTTTGTAGGGACTTTTAAAGGTTGCACATGAGGAAAAATATCTTAAAATTCAGGGATATATATATATTCAGGGAGCTTTACAGTTGTTTCCATTTGTGAAATATGTCTGGATTGGGGCGAATTTAGCGGAGCTGTCTCCTTAAATGCAAAAGTAAATAGTACATGGGTTAAATTCTGCAGCTGTATCCCTGGTGCTCCTGTCTTGGATAGGATTATGCTCTCTAACTTTGTAGTTTTGCAAGTCTTTGTAGTGAAACAACACTTGGCTTGCATGTTTTATGTGACCTGTGGTCCTCAACAGTTGTCAGAAGCTTACATTGCTTGTCCTTTCCTGACTATTATTTGAGCCATTCTGTAGTTAGCTTTTCTATGGAAGATAAAATTTGTTTCCATTGGTAAGCAAAGTTGGGTGTTGAAGAAATGTTCAAATGCGTTTTTTAGTTATGTGCGCTTGGCTTTTAAGCTCTCAAGGGGCTATCAGGATCCTGTCCAACCCCAACCACCAAATTATGTACCATTATAAGTGGGTATTCTTTCCACCTGTTGCATTTTCTTTGTTACTGCATGTATACATGAATGTTTGGTTTTTTCACTTAACCACGCACAGGTACATGTGAAACATGGCATGAAGATGCAGTAGATACCACAGTGGAAATGTTAAAGAAACTTTAACTTGTGTAAATGAGCAAACAAAATGTTTTGGAATTTGATTTTATTAATGAAAGATATTTTTACTCAGGCTAAAAATGCAGATATTCGTATACTTTATCTCTATTCTCAATTTATTGTCATGTTTTGCTATGAATTTAACTAACTTGTCTATTAGGAGGTATTCAGAGCTCTGTACAATTCATTACTTAATGAAAACATCAGAGCTTCCATTATAGATAGTTTTAACTTAAGTCAAACATAGTTCTTGATGCTGTGATGAATGGTAAATTACTCCACTATCACTCCTTAGCAACCTGGATTTTTTTCCCAATTTTTATTACATTAATATTTCTTCTTATAAAAAGCTTGCAAGGACAAACTTCCAAAAATCAATAGATCTAACGCGGCATAATTTTACAGGAGGTGGAGACTTGCGACTAACATGGACAATTGACTTCCTTTTATAAAGAAGCAATTTTTGCAGAGTTTAACTGAAAAGCAGAAGAGTGGGCCTGGCACAGTTGTTTTCACATGAAGTACACTTGATTCTGTTCCCAATATAATGGCATTAATTTCTGGTACCTCCTGTTACTAGCATTGTTGTTTAAGACTTTTTCTTCAGGGCAGCAACTCACTATTTACAAAGGATGAAGGTAGGGAATGTCTTAAAGCAGTGTGTGTGGGAAGTTATCCTTCAAAAGAATTGCTTGTGGATAAAAAGCTGGGAACTTATCACTAAAGGCCTTCCTTTGTTATTCCTTGTGCTTTGATTTTTGTGCTTAAAATAAGTTTTTGTTAAATAGAAAAAAAAAATCTCAATTCTCAGTTCTGGAATTTTCACTTTTTCAACAAAATGGTGGGTTTTATAGTAAAAACAGATGATTGCAGGGTGTATTCTCTTTTTGTTTTTAATTTTGTGATAAGTTCAGCTTTCTTTCAGGAAAAACAGAGCTTGTTTTATAAGCAATTGTGTAACAGGAACTGGGGGTGGGAGGGAGATGATAAATGTTAAAGGCTACGCAGTGCTTTGGTGTCAAAGCAGAGAGGTTTGTTCTAGTCTAATTCTGACTTGCAGAGGTACTAGACTGCAAGCATGGCTTTCTAACTTTGCACCTTTCTTTAATGAGCTCTCTTGAGTGTGTTCTGAAAACGTGCTAATTCAGTGATTGCCAATTGTATTTATACTGAAGTTTTTATCAGCACTCTGATAACTGGATAATTAAATGCAGCCCAGGCATTTATAACTCTTAGATTTATTTTCTAATTTACATTTTGCATTAGCTTTCAAATGCATCCTCTTGCATTTTGTCAGTGATGCTTAAATACCAGTAACACTGATGTGTAAATAATGATACTCTGGTAGGGTGCTAGGACCCTATAATATATTTACTGCTGGAAAAGTATGAAGGAATTGCTTTTCATTAACAGGACTCCTGAAAACTAACTTGGAAGAATGCATAATGCCAGGATTTACCATGCTCACGTGGGATTTTTAAAATGACCAGCCTCGAAGTGGCCCTCACTGGTTTCACTGTGATTTTACAGGAGTACTTTGTGTAATTCTGAAGATCTTATTTTTGGCTGTGATGCTGGTTGAAGTTGCGAATGAAAACCGCTTGTCATTTGCTAGAGCTGACAGAGGACTAGCATAAGAGGAGTGATACAGAAGGGCGGTATGGCAATCAAATGCTCCTTGCCTCTTCCAAAGGAGGCGATAATGAAGCCAGTGGATTTAATACAAAGGGTTTTTGGTTTGGTTTGTTTCCTACTGCATATACACAAGGTGAACATTTTGCTGCAGTGTTGTGGATGTTAAAAGCTGACAAGTTCAAAGGGAGGCAGGACAAGCTCATAGAAGAAAAATGTTCGTGTTACTGAACAAACAAACACATCTGACCTAGAAAGTCTGAGATGCAAGTGATGAAGAGGGGAAGCCGTGCATGCCCCTCCTGCTGTTATCTTCTTCCCCAGACATCCAGCTTTGGCCACTGTTGGAGGAGCACGACTGTAGATTAGGTGCATGTCTGGGCTTTGACCCAGTACAGCCATTCCTATCTTCTGCTTGCTCTAACGAGCTTTTTCCAGCTGCATTTCTATAACTGAAGTTACCTAAGAAATAAAAGGCTGGATGTTGATTCCAGTTACAGATTTCTCGCTTTCCTGATGAATCTGTTTTTAAGCCCTTCTAGATTAAAAATATAAATAAATCTGACTTGGTATTGGTCCTACATTTCTTTGAATGTCCAAGATGTGTATACCAAAGGAGACAAATTTTTACACTTAGTCTGTTCCTCGGAAAGCCAGAAATTCAGATTTCAAGCTGAATATTAAGTTTAAAAGGGGAAATCTTTTTGTTTCTTTTTTTTTGAAATAATAAGTTGAAGTAAATCAGATTTCTGATAGGAGACTTTTTTCCATGTCTTTTGGAGCAGATTGTTCATTATCTAGTGAGCAGCTGCTGCCTGCCTTCTTTCTGATCCACAAAGACTTGAAGTTAACTAAATTTTCACTACTTTTATTATCCTGGTAAGTAGGTAGTATCTGCACTCTGTAGATGAAGTAACTAGAATACAAAGAAGAAATCTGCAAGTTAGTCTTAAAAAATGAACTCTAAACCTCTGCATAGCCATATGAGTAAAAATAATGCACTTCTAGCACGTACTGGATGCAGTGTATTGTCAGATGCTCAGGAGCTCTGACATTGTAAGACTTTTTTATTTAAGATGCCAAGGCACAATTAGCTTAACTCCTCATCTAGATTTAAATTTTGGCATTAGCTGTTGCCAGGGACAGCAGAGTTGGTATCAAAAGCAGGATTAGACTGAAGGAGTGCAGCTGTTCAGGAGAGTGGAAGTGTTGCTCCATCCATGGCTCTCCAGGTTAATCTTCTTGCAGAGCTGTAAAACAAGGAGAAAACCTCATCCAGTCCTGATGAGCTTGTAGTTTGGTTTTATATCAGCTTTTTCTGGGAGGTACAGGTTTGCTTCCCTTCTTCTGAATTGCTCAGATCAGGAATTTCTCAAGTCACAGAAGAGGAACATCTGTAATTCAGAGAATCTGTTTTTTTCTTTTCCTGTGGCAAGAGTGAAGTATATTCAGTAATTAAAAATTCAAAGCCTTTTCACACAGTTTTGAGGTGGTAGGCCGTTAGCTGGTGGGAAAGCTGCTGTGCTGTGCTAGGGCAAAAAGCAGAAGCTACTGCCCCGGAGAGCGAGTGCAAGGCAGAAAAAACCACTCTTCATGCTTCCCTAGGCTTTCTGAACTAAGAGGAAAGTCTGGTTCAAAGGGCAGCACCCAAACACAGTACTTTCATCATCTTGTTCTGCTTTTAAGTCCAGTGATGTTTTTGGGGGTAGTTTTGTAATCTCAGCAGGAGCAGCTTCCTTCTACCAGGGTGAGGCTCCAGTGGTGCTCGTGGCTGCAGTGCAGGGATGCTACTGGACAGGGTGTCACTGCCACGCGCGGCATGAGCCATAGTCTAGACATGGAGCCCAAGAGCTTTAAAGCCTTTGGAGGAGATCAGGAAGGAGATGATTAAATGCCATTCACCCTCAAAACAAACCAGCTCTGTATAAAATTCAGCTCCTCATCATACTTCTTGCTGTGTGCTTGTGGTGTCAGTGCTGGCACCTGGGCAGTCATCCCTGTCATTGATGGTAGATGCTTCCACGCGGTTGTTGAAATGCAGCATCTCTTCTCAGAACTAAGAAAGGAAACCCTGAAGTTTATCAAGTATGTGAAGGATATAAAACTGACTGCAAATACTGATAACAAAGCTTTTTTTTTTTTACCATTCCAAATACTAAACAGGCTCTTCAAAACAGATGTGTGTCTGACTTTTGAACTTCGGATTTCTCAGTGACTTCTTGTATAGGAATCATACTGGATTTCTACTCAGTGGTTCTTTTCATGCACTTTTCTGAAGTCAGATATGAATCAGGAGAGTGTAGGACTCCCAACTAGGAGCGTTGCCTGTTTTAAGATATTAGCATAGACTTAAATATCTACCTATCTTTGTAGTTTAGCTTATATTGTTTGAGTTTTCCTTTCACCAGTCATACAGAGAATGAATTTCTAATTTAGTAGCATTTTAAATCTATCAATTTCTAGTAGCCTGAGTAACTCAAGTTTTCCAATAGTAGTATTCAATGTAAAAATGACTTGTAACAGTTAAGCAAAAGTATTGCAATAGAAGTAAACTCAGACAGTACATCATATACTTTGATAGCCCAATATGCATTTTCTCCAACATTGAGTCATTCTTCCATATAGTGCCCTGAAGTAAAAGTGTCTCAGAGTACCGTATCTGTGGTGCAATTGACTGCCATAAATCTAAAATATAACTTCATTTTAATTTAGCTCTTCACTCCATTGTCCTTGGGGAGGAAAACCCAACACTTCTACCTTTTAAATATTTATTTAATTTTAGTGTTTAATTTAGAGGAATATGTATACAGCGTTCTAATAACTGAGAAACATACATAGCAGGACACTTAAAAATACTCTTTTGTATTTATATTCCTGTTTGTAACAGTAATATACATAGACTTCTCCTTTTACATTGGCCTTGATTTTACAGTGTCTGAATTTTGCCAGCACATAGTCTCAACTAACTTTATAAAAATAAAGTTCACAAGAAAATAACATCAGAAATTTTAAATGCTAATGTTAAAAAGCCAAAATATTTCTTGGGCACGTAGCTTGAGAGGAAGGCTCATTCTGAACATTACTGTGTCTTGAATTTCTTTATGGGACACCAAATTGTTTCCTGAAAGAAATATTGGTTAACGTGCATGCTCATCCCTAGTCATCAAGGGTTGTCTTTTTAATAACAATATGGTATTTTGGGATTGAGTTACCTTACTTGGAGGATGTTATTTTGCTTAAAATTTGTGTTGAGTTGAAGAACTTCTCAGAAGAGAGTTTAATGAAGTGGTACTGTACTTAAAAGCACCAGCTTCAGTCATCAGAGGTTATTTTTGTTATAATTACACAGACATCTGAGACAGAGGTGAGAAGAAAAACCAGTTTTTCTGAGTTGTTTCCAGATGCCCTAAACTACTCAAAGATTTAATTTCTTTATGGAGTAAGGCTTGTGGAGAAGGAATATATTCTATCAGATAAGTGGAGAAACAGTAGTCTTTTTTTTCCAGATCTGAAACAGAAACAGTCTTTAAAGCTGAATGTGTTGAGAATAATTGTTTTTGAGGTTAAAGTAAGCACGTGAATTGTTTAGGTAGTCTGGGAGAAAGCATAGTTTAGGCCTGTGGAGAAAAAAGGGATGTTAGTGGAAGGGGAGATAACTAATCTGTTGGTTTTTGGGCAACAGGCAACAGACAGGTAATTTATTACTTATGGAAGATGGTTAACTGGGGAAGGGCAGGTACAGGAGAAGTGAAGATCGTGTTAGCACAGTGGTCGAAGCCTTTTACAATGAAGGAAGTTGCTGGGAGAAAAAAAGGGATTAGGAGCAAGGGAGAGGGAAGAGGAAATTTGAAAGCAGGCATGCTAGCTGTAATTACATGACCAATATGATTGGTAAGTGGATTCTGCATTGTAAACCAACTAGTTTCGCCCCCCTGTCCTCAGTAACTTAGAAACCGATATAATTATTTAAAACGAGCAGTTAGGTTAATTTTAGAAGTGACCTGGTTTCTTATGTTTTTTGACTTGACAAACTAGTCTTTGGACTTTGGTAGCATAGGCTGAAAACAGAAGTTCGTTTTTAACATAAATACAATAAAAACAGACGTCTGTAAATTATTAAAGTATTTCCTGTGTACTATTATGCTTAACACTTATTCATATCATAAACTTTTCTGATGTAAAGGAGGAGTAACATTTACAGATCAGAATATATTTTCACAGCTGAAGAAATGTGCAGGCTTCTAATTCCAGTTCAGTCCCAGCAGTTTCTAATGCAGTTTATTTTGGAGAGTCACTGTCAAATATTTTCATTTTTATGGTCTGAAGGCTGTGTTGAATAAAGTTTTCTGAAACTGGCATCTCGGAGAACCTGGTATCACGTGTTCTAGTGAGCCTGTTACTTTTTATCGAATTTTGAATTGTATCTGAAGTGAAATAATACACTATTGGGTCAAAACAACAGTTTGAGACGGCGATGCACAGGGTGACAGGGTACATAGTCCTGACTGCGGTTACCACCGAACAATTAATCCACGTCTGCGTTCTCATGAGAGAGTAAAGTATTAAGGTAATGTTATAAGGCACAAAACAGGAGCAGAATATCACCAGGTGGACAAAAATCATTTTGAGTACCTTTTTCTTGCTTAATTTATTCCGACTTAACGTAAGGGGTTTGTTCAGTGTTCGTAGGACCATAGTAGAACAGGTCACGTTCACGATGAGTGGAATGAAAAATCCCACTATTTCAATGAAGATAACAATTCTGGATAGGTAAGTTTTCCAGGTAGCCTCTGGAAAGTTTTCAAAGCATGTTCTTTGTTCGGTGTTATTCCGGAGGTTTGTAGACTGAAAGAAGCTTGCCGGTGTGCTCCCTGCTAACACTGTTATCCATACTGCAGCACAGACAATTTTTGCATTTCTTTTGGTTCGAAGGGTCTTCGATTGAAATGGGTAAACTATAGCTAGAAAGCGATCTACGCTTATGCAGGTCAAAAACAAAATGCTCCCATACATGTTTGTATAAAACAGTGTGACAGAAATCTTGCAAAGAATGTCTCCAAAGGGCCAGTTTCTTTCTGTAAAGTAATAAATCCTGAAGGGCAATGTAAATACAAAAAGCAGATCAGATATTGCTAAATTAAGCATGTATGTGGTAGTCTCATTTCGCACTTTTACGTTAAAAGTGAAAATGTAGATAGCAACACAGTTTGCTATGAGGCCAAGAACAAATACCATGCTAAAGATACATCCGTATAAAGTATATTTAAAGGAGTCCTCAGTGGAACAATTAGAGCTTACCATTATAATGGTATATTTAAAATACAAGCCTGGCTTCCTGTGGTTCAAAGCCTTCTCTGGTATTTTTATTTCAACTTTTCAAACTTCAAGCGAGAGATTGTAGATGTGTGTCCTGGGTGCTCTGATGAGCTTCGGTTTCTCCTCAGAACTTCAGCGAAGCGGTGTGACAGTGGCGGGGCGCATCTCCTGCAGTAACCCCCAGGACATCGCTCTTTGCTTCCCACAGCTACTGTAATCAGCCAGCTTTTCAACATAAAACCTCGTATTTGCAGCAGGGGTGGCTGTCCCCAGGCTTGCTTTTAGCTCCCTTCTTCCCCCGCCTCCATCTGATGAAGGACTTTCTGCCTCATTCTGTTGCAGCTCGTGTCGTCCCAGCCTCCTTCTTCTAAACTGAAGTAACCAGCAAAAATGTAGGCTTCAGAGGATGATTTCCCAGGCTCGGTGAAGCGTAGGCGCTGCCATGTCTCCCTTTTCACAGCCTTCTTTCTGTGGAAGGAGCTTCTCAGCTTGGCTGAGGGCTCGCCGCGCCACGGGTGGGAAGCGAGAGCAGGACGGCAGCGGCACTTGGGTGCTTGGGCGGCTCTTGTCTTGCCTCAGTGCCTGGCCTTCGCCTCGCCCCGCCTGGCCCAGCCTCCGGGTGCGGAGGGCAGGGAGAGCTGGCCCCCTTTGTAGCGTCACATCACAGGGAGGAGAGGCCAGGCTCGCTGGGGAAGGGTTTTGCTTGGGGCTGCTCGCCCGCCCCGCGTCTCTCAGCGCTGCTGCCGGGCCCCTAACTCCTTCTGCGCCTGCCCAGGGGTGCTCTGCGTGCTGTGTGGAAGCTGGGAAGTCTGGCTGCAAAATCTTACTTTGGTTATGGGGAGGCTTTTCTGCGTCAGAATAGCTCTCATGCCTAAAAGTTAGTTTCGTTCTTTGTCAGAGGTGGTAGTAAAAGACGGGTTTTCTGTTTTATGTAGGATTGAACTAAGCTTACATTTTTGGAAGAGTGTCTTTCCTTGTAAGAGACTGCGTGTTAACCACCAAAAATCAGCTGAGTAGCCCTGTCTAGATTTCCCTCAATACACCAGTATGTTCCTCACGAGGGACAGAGTAACACCAGTAGGTAATTAAATAATTTCACCTCATGATTTACTCAGAGGGAGAGGCATGGGGTGATGCCCTGGGGGTTGCTCAGGGACATTCCCACAACTGAGATGTGTTGCAGTGGGAGGAGAAACTCCTAATCTGTGTTAGGAAATATATCTCAAACTTATTAGAAATAAGCACAGATAGCACTTCTTACAGAGTAGATTTCAAACTTTTTTTATGGGAAAAGCATTTTTCTCTGGTACCTAAGCACAGAACTAATACACTTTACCAAAATAAATACTGCACTATTCAGTTGGTTTTGATAAATTAGTGGGGCCGGGCTGGTTATCACACATGCACAAAATATTCACATTAGTCGCTGAGTAATGAAATGAAAACATGTTGTAACTAATTAAATTAAGTAAATTTTTTTAAAAAGCAGCTCTTACTGCCTTTAGGGGCAGATAAGAGATAAATCTCAGTTTAGACAGACTCATTTATTTAACATCAGCTTGGAGAGACTCTCTGACTTCTGGCATCAAAACCAGTATATTTCAAAGTCTTTGAAAAACAAACCTCTTCATATCTGGCTGGGTGGCGTGGCTCTCTTGAATGAGATTTTAATCAGCTGTACATAAGCAAGGCTCTGCTAGGCAGAAATTGTCTAGTCTGTTGTAAAGGAGAGAAAATAATACCCTCCACAGGGTTTTGGCTTAGTTTCTTAATGCAAGGTACCTCAAACAAAATTCAGAACAGTGCTAAAATGGGTCTTGTGTATTTTGTTTCAGGTTAGCTTCAGTGAAACCCTTTCACCTTGATTTGGAGGTGAAGTCAAGCAGTTTCACTTCAGACTTCAGTAGGTCATAACCACTAGAAATGTATTTTAAAAATATTTTTGAAATTCATAACTGTAAAGCAAGGTATGTTTTCCACTTCCAAGTTGGCAAGAAATGAAAAGGTGAGCCTGGCAGAGTCTCTTGTGTGTCTAGCTCAATTCACAGTTTAACATAAAGTTACCTTTCCTGGCTTTCCCTGACAAAAGCAGTTGTAACACATGGTTGAATGTTGTTTCCATTCCTGGCAGCCTTGTGTGAATAAAAGGCGGCTTTGTTTTTTTCCAGTGTGTCCTGTATCAGGCCATAGGAGCTCTATACTCAGTTTTCCTACTCTGACTTGTCTTTTTTTTCCCTCAGGAAAAGCTGTGGGGCGGTTTCAGTTTCAGTTGCTAAAATCCCCGCAGTATGGGAATTTGACGTATGTCAAAACCTCAAGTGAAAACTCATCTTTAGAGGTAGAAACAAATAGAAATGAGTAAGTCTCTCTCTTTATTCATCAGTTCTTAATTTTCCATTTGAGCTGAGATGTGGGTGTGAAGAGAGAGGATGGGGATATGTCTAACCAGAGGTGCTGTAAATTTTGCCACATTAAATATATTTTGGAGCAATTGTGAAAGTGCATTTTCAGCCTGCGGTTCATCGGTCAGAGCCCTTGCCTGGTGACCATGCTTGTGCTTGTATCATGAACGTGGGAACTTCTCAGAGCTGTATTTTAGGGAATCAGGTACGTGCTTCTGCTGTCCTTGGGTAAGCTTGGGACTTTCCCTTATACCTATTTGGTTGCTTTGCTAGAGCAGTATGAGCCCCTCACGCTAACTGAAGAAATAAGTGATACTTGTATTCTTCCAAAAATAGCATTCAGCTGCAGGGCTTCTCCACCTGCAGAAGAAAACTTGAAAAGCCCAAGTTGACAGGTTTTGACTTCATATCATGTTGCAGTGAATGGGTATGTGACTGAGCAGGCAGTCTGACTCATTTTCTCTTTATTGTCAAAATTTGTATGGCAGAAGGGGACTGCATACCCCTTTCCTTATATTAAACGTGACTGATGGTTATCAAATACTGTTTGAATTTGCATTCCAGCCTGCTCGTACGCTTCTGTGCGGAAGAACCTCCGCTCGGACAGCCTGCGTTGGAGTCTGCAGGAGCCTTTGTCTGGCTGAGAGCCAGTGCTGGCTGGGAGGAAAACTCATTGCGTGCTCTCAAGTTTCAAGCTGTTGCGCTCCATGCTGTCAGATTTGGAAAACCCTAAAGCAAGCTCCAGCACTGGGAGGGGAAAAAAAAGTACATTAGTTATTACGGAGGAAGAATTCATGTAGTAATGACCTTCCTTACCCACCTTTGCTGCCGGCAAACTTCCCTTTGGCATGGGCAGGTGAGGGTAGGCAGGAGGAAACAGCTGCAGGGAGGGCCCTGTATGCTTAGGGCTTTTTTTTTCCCCCAAAGGAAATGATGCTGCCACTGAAGGGAGATGTGTGTTTAAGTCTGTCTGCTTTTCCAAAGTAGAGACAAGAATGAGTTAGGACCTACCCTTTGTTGCTAGTGCTGCATGAGGACCCCTTAAATTCAGGAGTCCAAGTTGAATGGCAAAGAAATGTTTCACTGAAATGAAACAAATATTTGAAGGCTTTCTAAACTTCTGGAGTTCTTCTGACCAGTGTTGCACGTTCCTCTAGTGTTGTTCAAGTCTTCAGTGCTGGAATCATGCAGAAATCAGTCAGCAGTGAAATGAATTTTGAACTCATGAATTGCACTGATGCTAGGAATAAATGTTCTGACTTTTTTTTTAGAGAAAAAGCAAGGGCAGTATCAGTAACATAGTAACATCACGAACTCTGGCAGGATAGTATTCTACTTGCCCTAAGTGTTCATTGCTATTTATCTATTCACTTTCATGGGGTAGTCATGATTTCTGAAGCATTTTTAGTCTATTTACTGGAGTTTCTGTTTGTGTGTGTGCATGTACAGGAAGGAATTTGACGGTTGAGACTGGGAGCCAGGAAGTCTGTAGCTGGCTGTTTCACAGATATTTGTTCTTTTCCAATCTTGGTAAAGTTTTCTGATTTTGTGCTTTAGCTTCACTCTGCGTAAGAGCTTGTTCACTTCCTTGCTGGGGTGTGAGGCTGTCTTAATTGTTAAAAACAGTTTGAAGTCCTTGGATGGAGAACACTTTATTAAATACAATATTGAGATAATTATAATGGCTAGCAAATAGGGTAAAAATGTAGTAAGATAAAAATTTCTGTAGTTGTAGATTAGATCCCTGCCAAGTAAAAGGATCTATTCAAGGACTTCACTTGGTTCAACTGCATGATTATATAGCTACAGAGAAGGCAGGGCTGGCAATGAAACTGGGGTGTGGGGTTGGCTCACCAGAGGGCCGTGCTGCCATCTGGAGGGACCTCAGCAGGTGGGAGAGGTGAGATGGGTTGGCAGCAATCTTGTGAAGTCTGCCATGGAGAAGTGCAGAGCATCCTGTACCTAGGGGGGAGCGACCCCAGGTACCAGGATGGGTTGGGGGCACCCAGCTGGGAAGTAGCTATGCAGCAAAGGGACCTGGGGGGCCTGAAAATTCAGTTTTTTCCTTTAAAAAAAAAAAAACACGCACAAGACCACCAAAACCAATCACCAGTGTAGTAGACAAGTCTTAAAAGGAGCATTATATGTTTTATGGTGAACAGATGATTTTTATCTTGTCAGACCAATACTGGATGACTGTCGTATAGCCAGCAAAAGACTCCTTCATATCAAGAAACTGGTTAGCTTGATGCAAATGAAACTATATATACCAATTACATGTAAAAGTTAAAACTGTAAACGTTTTCTGCTGAAAGATGGACTGACTGATTATAACCAGTTTTCTGGATTACTTTTTCTTTTACTAGCTATGTTCTGATACATAGATGCAAAAAGTCTTTCAAATATCCTTAAAAAAAAAAAAAGGCAGCAAGCTAAAGTGTTCGGGCTGTGAGATTCTTAGGTTCTCCAAGTTAAAATAATTTGTGTGTAATGGCTTAAAAAGGAAGAAGGAAGCTCAGAATAAAGTAAGAATTCTTCGTTCCTGTATAGCTGAAATGCTTCTCTCTTCTATTTGTGTTTCCTTTATAAGAAGCACAGCTCTTCCTTTCCTGCTTACAAAAAGAGGAAATGGTTTCTCTTCTTTTGTTTAATTTTAGGCTGCTGGAGTCCTTTTTGTGTTTTCCTCCACCTTTTGGATTCATGAAGGGAGGGCTTCTTAGACCCAAATATCAGTATAGCAAAGGTAGTTTGTTGTTGCAGTGTCTTTGGACAACTCAAGTGTAATGGATTGATGTGGTTCTTTGTTCTTAAAAATATGTGCAGTGATTATGCCAATCGTACTTTAACAATGCCACTTTTAGTCAAATTCTAGGAGTGTAGGGCAGTGTATTTCAGTTTGAAACACTTCTTCACAACAGTTTTGGTATGCCCATGTATGAATAAGCAGTTTTTGAACCACTAGTTACATACAATCTCTTGCTGTTTCCTGTACTGTCCTTTATACCTAATATCATAAAGAGAAGTAGTCTACCGAGAACATATTTTTATTACAGAACACCATGTAAAAGCTGACATAAGTGGAAAGGAAAACCAATGTATGGTGGTTAATCGTTTCTAAGTAACTAAGAGGCAAACAAGTATATTACGTTGCTTTTCTCTCCTAGCTGGGACCCCTTCTCCTTTGAAGTGGAACTTCTAATCTCAAGTGCTGCTGTTGGGGCTGCATTCAGGCTTTGCAGTACCTATTAGCATAATGTAATCCTTCATAAGACTACTTGAGGCTTTATAGATGCTCTAATTTAAAGGGGAAGTTCTTAAGAGACTTAATGAGAAAATTGGACAATCTTTCAAATGCTACTAATTTGACTTTTTTTCCCCTTGCTTCATTTTGATTTTGCATAAAAGGTTTTAGGAACAGGGTTGGCGGAAAATTTCCTGTGCTCTTTGATGGAGGAAAGTGTAGAACTATATCCTGGAGTATGTTGTACAAGCTCTGAAGATATTTTTAGAATATTTTATTTCGGAAAATACTGTGTGAGTCCTCTGCTTACATTTTAGAGCTTAATCTTGACTTTATTTGGTTTCTGTTGAGCACAGCTATTGTGACAGTAACTGAATTTACGGGGTCAGTTTTTTAAAGCACCTTATCTGAAATTTGGAAATAGTTTTCTCTAGCATTGATAGAAACATGCAGTGTCTAACGGCAAAAAAAGCTTTTATCTCAGAGTTCCAGTTACACTAATGAACACGTAAGGCTTACCTGGAATTATGTAAATGGTGTAGTGGGATATGCAGATTGGTTGTTTGCATTGTAAATACACGAGCAGTTACAGCAGTGTTTTAGGCCACTAACAGATGACTGATAAATATTTGCATAAGGGTTTTTGAGTTGCCTTTTTGTGCAACTCATGAAAATCTTAGTTTTTGCTTATGTTCTAAAATATTTTGATGTGCAAAGTAAACTTTTTCTGAGAACTTGATTGTAAAGATATCTGAAAAGAGTAAGCAGTAACTTGGTAAAATATTGATGATATGTTGATAACGTCATTTGTTATCTGATACATTTAAAATTGTGCCCTGCACTTTTATCTGATACATGCAGCAATAGCAGGTAAGAAACGAAACATCTACTTAGCCCTCCCTGCCAGCCTTAATTCTTAATTTTTCATTTTCTGTAGTTATGAGCAGTGTGTCTGTGTTAGGTCCCTAACAATTTAAGCTTCTACCTCTTTCTCACTCTAAGGGAGAAATTACTTTGCATGAAGAACAAAATTGCCATGTCTGTTGCATATTTAGAGGAGTTTAATGAGTCCACTTGGCTATTGGTTTGTTAGGGATGGTGACGTTGTGAGCTGGTGGTTTAAAACAGGTATCCGGATACATCCTGAGGAGATGTTCAGAGCAGTCTTTTTTAAATTAATTCAAGAAAACATCTCCAGGTATACTGTAGTGTATTCACTAGTGTAGACAGTATGGAATCATCCTTTAAAGTGTGTTGGACATCAGAGGATGACAACATGTAAGTACAGTTGATAGTACAGTACATTAGTAGGTGGTTAAACACTCAATCTTTTCAAGCTTTAAGATTTTGATTGAGTGGTTTTAAAGGGATGGACTTTCTAAACCATAGGATTAGAAATTCAGACTTTAACTGGAATTGGCTGAAATTTGCAAAACGTTTAATGACAAAAGTTGCATTCAAAATACTTTGCAAGTGCAGAAACATGACTTTGATGAAAGAAATAAAAAATCAGCTGCCATAGTAAGCAAATCCTAGGAATGACGGGAAGGAAATGGAAGATGCTTCAGAAATTATTTTGGAAGCTTTTCAAAACGTACAGGATCAAATGGGGTCGGGCAGAACTTGTAGAAAGAAGATTATAATTTGTTTAGTTTCTAAGGTAATTGCTTGTTATTTTTCAGGTCTTTAGTTTAAGCTTTTGCGCAGCCTCTCTTCTTCTCTTGCCAGGACTGGGTTCCGTGTCAGGATAACTGGTATTTATCCGTGTAGGTCTTAAAGACATATTTCACTTCCATGCCAAATTACTTGCAGCCACCGGATCGAGTGCTTGCAGCCTCTTGCAGTTTTGACACAACGGAGGCCTCTGCCTTTATACGAGAGGATTTTAACCTCTGCTTGTCAGCGGCAGCTCAAAGCCTGCAGTCACATTCCTGTTCTCTTCTGTAAAGGACAGCATTATGAAGCTATTGAAAGAATTTGTCATACTCATTCTATAAGATTTATGTGCATTCATATAGTTTAAAAAAACATAGAATTAGTTTGCTTTCCTTCACAAAACTGGAATGTAAGAAGTTAGGGGGGAAGAAAGTTTCGTAAGAGTTGTTCAAGCTGGTAAGCTAATTAGTATAGATAAATACTGACATGAAAATGCTTGTCTGGAGAGAACTGCTGCCAAAAAGCACAGCTCGGACTTGATTAACATGAGGAATGATTACTTTCTAAAGAAAGCGTAAGTCAGCAAATAACCTCTTTAAATTCTGCATTGTAAGATCACTTAAATGATTATGTAGCATGTCATTAGTACTGGTAAACAGTATTAGAGGTCCTTCAGCTGACTTTACCCATACAACTGCTCTTTTCCTCCCAGCCCATTTTTCTGAAGTTTGCTGAAACATAAATTCAGTGCTTTATGAATTTTGTTGTTGCATTGCACACTTTTGGCAGTTACATTTTCAGTGTGACAATGAGGGGAGACCTACAAGGTCAGAATACATGTCAATGCTTTGGAGGAGGGACAAAGGATATGCTTCTCACATGATTTTTTTTCTGCTGATATCTTGGAAATAATGGAGTTGGACAATCAAAACCATTACAAAATAATATAAAGACGACATTTTTTTCCATCAGATAAGCATCTTCAAGGTCTTAAGCTTGGTTGAAAAGACATTTGTCATGACAGAACCGGTTTTTGTCATGTGAATCTTTCTTAACAGACCTCCTGGAAGAGTTAAGCCATTCTGGGAGGTACTGGAGTGACCCTGTCAGAAGAGGGGAGACTGGGACCTCTCCCCTGAGCTCAGAAATCTGCATCGAGAGCAGAAGCTTGCCTCTGCAATTTCCAGAGGGCCATCCATGCAGTGGGGTGTAGGTTCCCCCAGGTACTTTTAGACCACAAGAGTGCTCTGCTGAGTGAGGAAAATGACTTGGTTTAAAACTAATCCGAGCAAACATTTAATTTCCACAGTCGTATCTGTGCTAATGTTAAAGACCACAGAGGTCAGAGTGAAGTCTGGGTGGCGGCGGGCAGCATACGCTGTCATGTGTACCAGTTGCTTATGTTTCTGGGTTTTGTCAAACTTTCTCAGCTGCTATCTGTGATGGTTTAGTGGTCTACTGATAGAGGTGAAAAAAATAAAATGTGGCCATGCAGGTCCTTCAAATCTGTGGTAGAAGCAGTAGTTTTGAAAGCTATTAGCTCCAGGTTTCAGTAGTTACCAGTTGCATCATCTTTTAAAGAAAATGTTTGATATGAGGATGAGGGTAAGAATGAGCAGATTAAGTACCCATTATTTAGGAAAGACCACAAAGGTCCTACATCTGCTTACAAATGTTATCTTAACTGTGTATTTCTTGAATCCATTAGGTTCTCGTATTTCCGTGCACCAGGCAACCGAGGACATGGTTTTCATGATTAACTGAGTTTAAATGTGGGCTGTTGCTCAAAGTAATCAGACTGCCCTTCATTCAGTCCTGTTTCCTCTCCTGTGTTGTATGTATACGTGCGGTCCATTGAGTGAGGTTGGTTTTAAGCTAATCCTAACAAACATATAATTGCCATAGTTATATCTGTGCTAATGTTAAAGCAAAGGACAGAGCAGAAAGTGCAGATGCTCGAGTGCAGTTTAGGGAAGTACCAGTGCACTTAAACTGATTTAAGCCAACTGTGAAACTTTGCAGTGAGTGTTGTGCTGGGGTGTTAGACTTCGAGGCTTTCAAATTCCTTTTCTTTCTACTCTTGGCCTGATGTTAACTTAATATTGGCCATGCAATGCTTAGAAGCCTCTGCTAAACTCCAGAGTGAGATCTATGTTTCTGGTGTGGCACCCTATAATTTTTTTAATGTAAATGGCTTGAAATAGTGATATCTATAACATAGTAAAGAAAAATGTGTGCCTGATTTTTTCACAAAGGAAGATAAAAATGCACAGTAACATGGACATACTGCCCGTCGTCGTGCTTTGCTGTTTGAGGTTGATAGAGGTGTAATGCAGGACAACAGCCAAACACCCAATCTGCTTCATTGAAGATGCTGGAAGTTTTCTTACTGACGTCAGGGTGGTAGGTGTTTTGAGCTGACAGTCCTCACTATCGGTATCAGCTTCTATTTTCCTTGTCAGGTTAAAGTATACAGGCTCATGTCAAACCATCTAGACAGTTACAAAGCCACAGACAAATATGCTGCAGGTACCTCGTGCAGTGTATGGTTAAAACCAAGGCTAGAAAGTCAGGTAGCAGAGAGAAATTCAAGTTCAGTCTGTCAGTTGTGGATCTAACTTCAGGAATACCTCGATTTACACACACTTATTTCATTAGAAGGTTATAGTAAAACTCATCTGCTGCTTTTGCTATGGCTTAGCAATACATTTGGTTCGGAGTAGGTGTAGAAAATGCACACTGAGTGACAAAAGAGGAGCTTATTAGATATGTGAGTTTAAAAAAAAATACAGAAATCTACTTTGCAGAACAAGTACTGGTTGTTGCAATTGAGTTGAGGTGCCTTGCATGAGATTTTCATGAATAGACATTTATACATAAGGCTTCTGTCTGCTGTTTTGGGGCACTTGTGGGTGCATGTTGGGCTGTAAGATGTTACATAATTGCTTTGATTTCTCTCTCATTTTATATTTATATGCTTTTACTGATGTCAGTGAAGCTGCCCAGAACAAATACCACGCTAGCCAAAAGCAGAAATAGGCGTTTTCTCTACAGTGAAAGTAAAGGCATTGAGTAAAACTGCATCCAAAACAAAGTCATTCCTTTACATTTGACGGCTATTTCCGTGTGTTCTTTGTCTGTCTTCCTTTGAGGGAATAAAACACTGGAATGCACAGAACAATTTAAACATATCTAGAGTGAGTTGGTGTGAAAACGCCCTGTTTCCTTATGAGAAGCAAAGTGTTGAAATGTCAAGGTCAACTTGTATTTTTCAGTGTTCTTTTTATTCTTCAAAGTTTCTGAAGCAGGAAGTTTTTCCATATTTAAATGCAATAAAAATCTATGGTGGCCATGACCTGCTGAATTCATGGACATTTTGCTTCTTTTAAGGTAATCCTCTCAGAGCTCACATTCGTAGTAAAGTTGATAAAATGTAATTTTTAAAAAGGTGAACCATTTCTGTCCTCCACCCTTTCTTAAGAAGGGTTTTCAGCTTCTGTTGGGAGGGGAAAAAATGTGGGAGATCTGTGTAACTGGGGCTGAAACAGCTCATTTAATGCATTTGAGCATGCTGTGCTCAAACAGCGCATCTGCACTGTTCTTCCTGCATAGACCTGTCAGTCAGAATTCATTTTTAGTTGCTGTAGCTGTGCCAAAGGTTATAGGTGTTGCTGAAGTCTTTGTGCCTGGGAGAGGTAAGTTTTATTCCATGTCTATACAGCTTGAACGTGCAGAGCTTCAGCATTGAACAGCATGCTTATTTTGCTAGGAAATAAGCAAAATAGAAAGTATGTGAAAGGTAGGTTTGGGAGAAATGGCTAAGCTGCAGTTCGGGTTTGTTTTTTCAAGTGCAAATAATAAGAGAAGCTGTAAAATTCAGCGGGCTTCAGATTGCGTTGCTCTCCACATAATGTGTGACCTTTACACATTCTGGAGTTGGAGAGCTAAAGGGAAATATTTTGGGAATCTTCTGTATGCCTGGTGGTTTAAAATTAATTATGGTGAGAGGATGCTTGTAAGTCATCCAAACTTGCCAAGCTCACAGAAAGTAGACAGCACCAAATTCTACATGGTTGTATGTAACTTCAGTAACAGTACTCAAATATTTTAATTAAATCATATGCAATGTTAGTTCACAGCGTGACCAGGGTTTAAAATTAGTATAATGCCTTTAAAAGCCTGATCTGTATGCTCCTATATCGAAGTTGCTAAAAGAGACACTGAATTTTGACTGTAAGTCTCACAGGAAGAGTTGGAAATGCTCTTTGCTGGAAAACACGTTCACAAAATCTAAGCTTTCTGTGGGAATATATTTCAGTGAGGTTTCTTGCAAGAAGGACAAATAAAAAAAGTATCTTTAGAAGCTAATTTCATTTTCCTGAAACTTCAGGAAGTAAAACTGGGATCAGAACACTTCAATTTTTTCGAAACAGGACCTGTAAAACATAGTGGTTTCATCAGAAACATTGAAACCTGGGTTTTGTTCTGTTTAGAAATGACTGAGAATTTCTCACAAGGAAAAATCCAGAGAGCTTGAATATAAAAAGCATGTTGTTACCGAATAATTTGGCATATTTCTTGTGGAAACAGCAAGATATTTGTAATTTAATGAGATCAGGGAAAACATAAGCTTTGATTATTTGATAATTTCATATATCTTGTCACCTAAGACAGTTTTACTGCTTTGCTGATACACAGGCTTTGTGTGTAATATAGCATCACTGCTTTATTATTTCAGGGAAAGTCACAGCATTCTTTTCTGTGTGCGCTGTAGTTTTTAATTAGATGCCAACAGAAATACAACCCCAAGATAAATGGTCAAGGAATGAACGCTGCACAGAGGAAGGAGAGAGCAGAGGCCATGCAAGTTTCTTGATTTCTATAAATACATCTCCAAACACTCAGGAGTACCTGATTGACAGGAAAAAAAAAAAGCATCAAATTTGTTCAGGAAATTTGTCACTTTTTTCAGGATATATTAATGTTTATATTTAGTCATTTAATATCATTTAATATAAAAGGAGGGTCGTTACCTCAGTATTCAAGTACCAAAAACCCAAGCCCCTTACTCCCATCTCTCAGCTGGTGGCCTTACTTCTGGGTCCCCGGTTAGGTGAGTGCTGGTGAGCCCTGCTGAAGCCATCCTTCTGAGGCACCTGGCTGTCCTCACCTTTCTCACAAGGAGCCTTGAAGTCCTGGTCTGGTTTTTGGGTTTCAGAACGGGTGGGCAACAGAGGCTGCACATAGGAAAGCTGGATGCTGTGTGTGGGTCCTTTGCTGCACATCTGCATAGCACAAAGCCTCCCCATAGAGAGGGAAGGTTTCGCATTTGGTGCTATTCAAATGTGAAGTGGGGGATCTGGTAATCACATTTCAGAGAAAAAATATGGTGTCTTTGCCTTCTTGTTACTGTGATTTTTAAAACTTGAATATGATTAATATTGCTGCCCCAAGTCCCTGTGAAGTCACACAAACAGAAGTGCTCAGAGTGCTCTAAACACAGGCTTGTGTAGTTTGCAGCCATCTGCAGGGCTTATCTCATGATCTGACTTGCTTTTGTCTTGGTATGTCAGCGCTCAGACACTTTTGTCTACAAACACGTTTTTTGCTCGAGTCACTTATCTTTACATGGTACTCTGTTAGTTCCTGTAATTCAAATAGCTAAGAAAAAAAAATAAATTACTCAGTCTATTTTTTTAACAGCCTCAGGGAAGCTTTAAAAAAAAAACGTGTTGAGTTTGCAACAATAACTTGGTGGTACTACCTATCTACTGCAGCTCTCTGCATATCTGTTATTTGCTAGTCAAATAATTCCCAATGGCAGCATCCAACCACTCTTTCCACTACCCCCCAAACTGCCAAGGTGAATGAAAGCAGCTTATTTTATATCAAGTAATAATTAACAGTTGTCTCCTATACCATCAAGCGATCAAACATTGTATAGTTGGCCACTGTATTTACATGGAAAAGCATTTATGATTGACTTTATGGTGCAAACTGGAAACCAAGTGTTTTAAAGCAGTATAAATCAGTAATTTGCTACATCACTTCCCTCTAAATACCTGAGGGGGAAATGTTCAGCCATCGGCCAGCCTGCTTTGCCAGAGCTATCCTGCACCGAGTCTTCAAAAAAAGATTTTTGTCTGTGGCCATGAGGAGAAGTGCTGAATATCATGTCTTAACATTATTTGCTGAAAAATAATGGTTTAATTTTAGAAAGTGTTAGTTCAAGCTTCTTATAAATGTTGCTGAGATCCAAGTGACTGCACCTGTATCTGTAGTTTACTACGGACATATTCTCTGAGATCTTACACAATTAAAAAAAAGATTTTTAGCCTCTTTTTAGGATTTGTGTGCTTTCTTGCTAGTTCAGCTGCATCTTACTCTGTTAGAAAAATATTAAAGCAGGTATATTTTGCATTTTAAAGTTTTCTTTCATGTTTCTGAGGATCATGAAGTAGCTCTGGATTGTCTCCTATGAAGAAGACAGGCTGAGGGAGTTGGGGTTGTTCAGCCTGGAGAAGAGAAGGCTCTGGGGAAACTTTATAGCGGCCTTTCAGTACCTAAAGGGGGCCTACAGGAAAGCTGGGGAGGGACTCTTTGTCAGTGAGCTGAGTGATAGGACAAGGGGGAATGACTTTAAAGTAGAAGAGGGCAGATTTAGATTAGATATTAGGAGGAAAATCTTCACTCAGAGGGTGGTGAGGCCCTGGCACAGGTTGTCCAGAGAAGCTGTGGATGCCCCATCCCTGGAGGTGCTCAAGGCCAGGCTGGATGGGGCTTTGGGCAACCTGGTCTGGTGGGAGGTGTCCCTGCCCATGGCAGGGGGTTGGAATTAGATGATCTCTAAGGTCCCTTCCAACCCATGATATTCTATGATTCTCTGCATATTTTAGTGTAAGACACTTCGGATTCCATCATTTCTTGGCAATATTCATGCGTTTGACAATATTGGTTATATTTTTGTCTCAAATGTATGAAAAGCTAGTGTAGATGTACTAATGTTAGAATTGTTTCTGTTATAGATGTCTGCATTTATATGTAGCTGAGGAAGCCAATTAATACTGTAGATCAGTGAAATTGCCCTCAAGAGGAGGAGGGGAGAGTGAAGCAATAACCAGATAGAAGTCTGGGTGGCAAACTGTGTAATATCTGCTTCAGAATTAGCTGTAAAACTTTCAAAGAAAGCAGCAGGAAAAATACCAAGTAAATGTTAAAATACCAGATTTGCAGAATCACTAAAAAGTGTGAAATGGGTGCAATGTCAAAGAATAGATACCAGTGTCTTCCAAGGTTTTGTTTCAGATCTGTTCAGACAAGTTATTGAGAAGTTTGGGGATGTTTTTATGATTTTTATACTGTTCTGTATCGTACTGTGAAAACTGAATTTCTTATTTTCAGACTGGGAGGAATGTGTTCTTAATGAAGACTGGCTAATAATAGCATCATAGAACAGTTTGGGTTGGAAGATACCTCTGAAGGTCATCTAGTCCAACCCAAGGAGTTTTTAAAATGTTAATCTCATTTCTAGCACTCTACTCCCTACCTCCATTGTATCATATTTTATCTGATCGTTAACCAACTGCTTGTAAGGCAGCAGTGTTTAACTGGAGACATCTTGCTAATCCTGTCAGCTGGGTGCTCAGAAGCTCTGCTTATGCCTCTTGAAAGCTGAGCACAACAAGATGACTGCCAGGTTTTGTCTGCTGTGAGCAAAGGCTAGGTGTGGACTGAGGTAACTAAACTTTGCCCGTTCTCTAATGGTGGTCACAGAAGTACAGGTTCAAATTAAGACTAAAAGCCATTATAAAGGATGGATTTATGCCCAGAGTGTTGTTACACTCTGCTGTAAGATAGCTTTGCTACAAATTCAGTTGTTATCTTTTCACTTTCATGTGTAATTTTTTGCAGATGGAGATATTTTCTAAAAGCAGTCATTAAATCTGTTGCATAAAACAGTATTCACGTTTGTGTTGCTGCATTTTGATGTGAAACACGACTTATCAGGCTGCTTTTGGAACTCCAATTTCTTTCCTCCTTTTTCTACTTAAACTATATGAAGGCTATTGCAGAGCGCTTGCAGTAATTTTTGCTTCTCAGGATCGTACGCCAGTCTGTTCTTACAGGTTTCAGAAGATGCAACTCTTCCCAGTTAATGCTCCTTTTTCTACAGGATTAATCTTACTGTATTTGCAACTCATTCTAGACATCCACGTTCTCAGCAGGTTATTTGTTGTCTATGGTTTTATTCAGTTCATAATTCCTCAAATCCTTGGCTCTGTTAAAAGATACCCTCCAGCTTTAAAAACTGCTGTCCACAAAGTTTCCCAGCACCCTTAGCTGCTTTACCTGGCTTAAGAGTTATTAGTGATATGTTGTGCTTAAATCTGTCCAGCTAAGGAGAAACTGGAAAGAAAATGAGACTTGAAACTGAATTACTGGCTTTAAGCAAAGATCTAAAAGAGATGCTATGTTGTTGGTACCTGAAGGAAATTTGTGTTAAATCTTTTTTCATGGAAAAAGATGCGCGTTGCCAGTTGGGCTTTGAGCAGCTAGTTGAAGTTAGAGGTTTCAGTATGATGATTTCTTGGGAATGCCTCATCCAAAGGCAGAGCTGATGCGCTGTGGTATGTGTCCCAGCACAGGCTGTGAGGAAAGTGAGGTAACAGGCTCACTCTTGGGCTGAAGTTGCATGTTTTCATCAGCATGCCATTATGCTGGCTTATTTTCATACACATTTGACGCTGCTTTGTAATCACCTCAGAGTATTTTGCTGGATTGAAGAAGATCAGAGAAGTGAGGGGAATTTCGTGTCTGCACTTGTACTCAGACAAGTAATTCCTGGAACTGCTACTCTTGGTTAACTGTTCTGGGAACAGTGACTATGCAAGTCAGTCAGAAATGAAACGGCCAGGAAGAGCAAACTTAGCACGATATGGTACTGTAACAATCTGGTTGTTACTAGAGTAATTACATAACTTTATTCTCTTTACAGAAACGGGCACTTTGTGACCCCAAAATAATGAAGAAAGGAAGTGCTTGAGTGCTATTTTGCTTCTGAGTGCAATAATTTTTCATGTATAATAATTGTGGAAATACTGTGTTCTTAATATTTGCATGCTGTTGGTTAATGTAATGGTCCTTTAAAGCATCTCTTCTCTACTTCCTTTCCTAAAAATGTCTTCACACCCTGAAGTGTTCTTACTGTTGAAGGTTGTTGATACGGTTCTCAACCTCAAGATTTTTGGCAGGACATTTTGTTGCTGACTGATGATGCGTCACCATTTCCGACAGTCAAACGGCTCACATTGGGTGCGTTTTAGTTTATGAATTGTATGCAAATTCTTGTGCTGAGTGTTGGGGGGGGGGAACTGGTAGGAGCTCGGTTTGTCTTTGAGACATTTGGCTTTTGCCTAAAAAAACCTTGACAAATAAGGTGTCCAAGAATTAGTCATACTGAAGCCTGGCTACAATGGGGAGCTAGGCAATAAACATGCTGATGACTTCAGATAAGGTTGTTTATGTAGCAGCACTGCCAATTCAGACCAAAGATCCATCTGGAAGAGGCTTGTGGCAATTGCTGTGGGGAAAACTATGTGCAGGACTAGGCTACAGTGTCACTTACATTGATGATGTCCAGCAGAACCATAAAGACACAGAACCATTAAGGTTGGCAAAGACCTCCAAGATCACCTGGTCCAACCATCCCCTACCACCAGTGTCACCCACTAACCCACGTCCCTAAGCACCACGTCCAACCTCTCCTTGAACACCCCCAGGGACGGTGACTCCACCACCTCCCTGGGCAACCCGTCCCAGTGCCTGACTGCTCTTTCTGAGAAGAAATGTCTCCTCATTTCCTGCCACGGGCTACTACTGTACTGGCACAATGGTAACTTTTATTACTTTCCTAATAATTCTTTACACTTTGACTTCTGAGCATTGAGTTGGTGTTTTCAGAATTACGCTAACTCTAAATGTCTCAGAATAATAGTGATTACGGAGCCCTAGTGAATGTAAAGTTAGGGTAATTTTTGTTCATTATTTTCGCTTTTATTGTCAAGTAGCATGGCAACTTTATCATCCAGTCACTGAAAATCGTGAGATTTTTTTGCAGTGTGTTTGGTTCACCTACAATTGAGCATTTTGTGCTACTAGCAGCAGCCTTTCCTTCCTGGTCCTGCCACCTTTTCCCTATCACTAATGAAAGTTAAACAGCTGCTGTCTCAGCAGAGTGTGAAGCTTCAAAGATGACCTCTCTCCACAGTGAAAACAGACCATTCATGCCCTTGATATTTCTCTTTTAGTCTGCCTTCCCCTCTGCCCACTGGCAGCACTTTCTTTAAAGGGCCTTTCCTGAAGGAGCCTCTTCAAGCCTTCATGGAGAACAGGTGTAGTGTGTTTAAGTGGCAGGGGTTTGGTAGTGGGGGGGTCACAGGGGTGGTTTCTGTGAGAAGAATCCAGAAGCTGCCCCATGTTAGATAAAGGCCCTACCGCTGGCCAGAGCCAGCAATGAGCAGATTGCCATGAGCAATGTTGTTTGCGACTCTGGGAGAGCAGATTAAGGAAGGGGAAAAAAAACTGCCATGCAACAGCAGCTGGGAGAGAGGAGTGAGAAGCAGCCCTGCAGCCCCCCCAGGTCAGTGCAGCAGGAGGGCAGGAGGTGCTCCAAGCAGGCAGCAGCAGTTCCCCTGGGGCCTGTGGAGAGGCCCCTGGTGGAGCAGGCTGTCCCCCTGCAGCCCATGGGTCCCACATGGAGCAGATCTCCACGCTGCAGCCCGTGGAGGAGCCCCCGGTGGAGCAGGTGGATGTGGCCTGGAGGAGGCTGCGGCCCATGGAGAGCCCCCGCAGGAGCAGGCCCCGGGCCGGAGCTGCAGCCCGTGGAGAGGAGCCCACGCAGGAGCAGGGGTCTGGGGGTGCCAGAATCCCATGGGAGGGGCCCCATGTGGAGCAGGGGCAGAGAGCCACTGTGAAGGAGCAGTGGAGACAAAGTGTCAGGGACTGACCATAGCCCCCACTCCCCTGTGCCTCTTGGGGTGAGGAGGTTGAAGAGAGTGGATGGGGGATGAAGGTTTTTTTTTCTTTCCTTTGTTTCTCACGTTTCTCACTTCTCTAGCTTATTAGTAATAGGCAATAAATTTTGCTGTCTACCTACTTTGGGTCTGTTTTGCCTGTGGATCTCCCCATCCTTGTCTCAACCCTTGAGCCCTTTGCATTGTATTTTTTCCCCCTTTCCCTTTGAGGAGGGGGGAGTGAGAAAGCGGCTGTCATAGAGCTTGGCTGCCCACCCCTGTAAAACCACCACACCAGGATACCATCTGGCTGCAGGATCATCCTCTTCACAAATGGCTTCCATTACTTTAGAGGAGAAATCCTGGGATTTGTGAGGCATGACTCCTTTCTCTACCCTGGTACTGCCCCTGAAAGATGCTGTCTCATGTCATCCTACAACTGGTCCTTTCTGTCTCTTCATTTGACCACATGCAGACACCAGCACTGCCATAAGGTGCCATAAATAGGAGGGCAGCTCAGAGTGTACAACTAAGGCATCTCCTGCCCAAAATTAAGAAAAAACAGCAGAACAGAAAAAAGCACAGCTCCTGGTCCACTTCAACATGCAGTCACTCAACTCTGCTTGAACAAGACAGGTTGGGTATAGTTGGAAGGACAGAGCAGGTTGATGGAGGGGTTTGGGACTGTGTCTTTTTGGTACAATACTGGCTTATGCTGACTTAGAGCATTGTGTAGTTAAGGTTTTAATGTGCTGAATATTGAAAGGCTTGCTGGGCTGGGTAACTATATATATATATCTATTAATAAAAAGGGGTGTATGTTGGGTGAGTGTTGAGCAGAAAAGCTGTTGAAGAAAGCCATGCAGGAGCCTACTGCAAGCCATGTAGCAGCAGTCTTCCCTGGGTCATTCTGAGTGCTCTAAACCAAGTAGTTGAATAAAGACACATTTCTACTTGGAGGCTGTTCTTCCAAACTCCTTTCAGAGCAGTATTTTCAAAAGTTAGTTTCACTGCCTTGGCAAACAAGAACAGTCTTGATGCTCATGGTTCATCTCTTCAATATTCAACTGCTGATTGGTTTACAGAGGTACAAAGCAATCGCTGTGTCAGTAGTTTTCATATTTGTAGAGTACTATGATCTGTCTGTGTAGTATTTTTTACACATACCAATAGTATTAGTCACTCTTAATACAACAGGTCTATCATCTTTATGGTTAACATTTAAAAACTGAAGAAAAAAATGATTTCTAGAAGATTGCTTGAGTCCTGTTTCACTTTTTAAAATTTAGCTTGACTTTATTTCTACTTTGAAAGCATCTGTCAGCCTCGATATCTAATCGTGCCTGTCAACTGTTCATCTTGCTGTCACAGAATCACAATCATCTAGGTTGGAAGAGACCTCCAAGATCACCCAGTCCAGCCTCTGACCTAACACTAACAAGTCCTCCACTAAACCATATCGCTAAGCTCTACATCTAAATGTCTCTTAAAGACCTCCAGGGATGGTGACTCAACCATTTCCCTGGGCAGCCCATTCCAATGCCTAACAACCCTTTCAGTAAAGAAGTTCTTCCTAATATCCAACCTAAACCTCCCCTGGCGTAACTTTAGCCCATTCCCCCTTGTCCTGTCACCAGGCACGTGGGAGAATAGACCAACCCCCACCTCGCTACAGCCTCCTTTAATGTACCCATAGAGAGTGATAAGGTCACCCTTGAGCCTCCTCTTCTCCAGGCTGGACAATCCCAGCTCCCTCAGCCGCTCCTCATAAGACTTGTTCTCCAGACCCCTCCCCAGCTTCGTTGCCCTTCTCTGGACTCGCTCGAGCACCTCCATGTCCTTCTTGTAGTGAGGGGCCCAAAATTGAACACAGTACTTGAGGTGTGGCCTCACCGGAGCCAAGTACAGGGGGACAATCACTTCCCTAGACCTGCTGGCCACGCTGCTTCTTATACAAGCCAGGATGCTGTTGGCCTTCTTGGCCACCTGAGCACACTGCTGGCTCATATTCAGCTGACTATCAACCAATACTCCCAGATCCTTCTTTGCCAGGCAGCTTTCCAACTGCTCATATGTGATACACTTCCTGAGTTTTTACATCTTTCTCGCAGCTTCCTTCTAATTTCAAGGGAAGATGCATGTGTGGTGGTCTCCCAGAAGTTGTCACGTGCATCCTTCTCCATTTCTAGGAAACATATCTTGGTGATGCTCTTACCATCCTGTAGTGAGGTGGCCCCATAGACATTTACAGATCAGCTTTGTGAAACATAGAGAACTGGTTCATACAAAGCCATCTTCTGAAGAACAATTTTGAGAGTGGAGAGGAACTGTAAAGAGAATGGATTTACAGCCTTATTTAAAGGAACACCAATTTAAGATGCATATCCTGGCTTGTGGCAACCTGGCTTTCCTTCTCTAACTGAAGATATCTGAGCTTATTTTTCATTGGGCCTTCAACTACCTCTTTATAGGAAATGGCAGTTGCTCCCATTAGAGATGCTTGATTTCATATTAATATGCATGTAGGTATGTTAGAGACTATCTACAGCAGGATCTCTAAAGCAGTTCCAAGTTTCCATGAGGGGTTCAAAGTGTCAGAATAATTGCTCTTTCTGTGGTGCAGTACTTTTCTTTTAATGAGAATCTGGAACATGAGAGAACTGGACTTGAAAGTTCCTAGTAGGCTTGGGGCTAGGACACCCACATTCAGATCAGCTGTTCATGTGCTTTCTGTCAAGGACTTCAAATAATTGGAGTTTGCGTGATTTGCAAATGCTGTCAGGATGTGCTTGCCACCTTCTTTGTAGTTTATGACTTTCCAAGTCTTTTGTGTGAGGAGGAAAAGCCTGTTAAAATAAAGCTCTCAAATGACCAGGACTAATTAACATTATTTTTTCTCTCCTTTTTTCCTCTGTCCATTACGCATTTAGATAAAAGGAGATTATCACAAAGCTTGATGACAACGTTTTGTTCTGTAAACCAGTGTTATACTAGCCCTAAGTTAGAAGGAGGACTTCTATTAAACATACAGTTGTTCTAAAGAGTTAAAAGCAGATCTGACAATATTCTTAAATGAATTACACCGTTAACACTGCAGTTGTTAATGTTATCTTAATAAATTTTGTAATAACAAGACCTAATAGGATCATAATTTATATAAACAGCTCATCTAGTAGGAGATGTGTACATATATGTGAAATTAAAAGTTCCTAATCTTGCATTTTTTCCATGGCAATATTCTTTAAATGTAGACTGAAGTATATGTTGGTGTGGCAGATCTAAATTACTTCAAAATTCTGAATACCAATTGTTGTGTAATGTTTCTGAAAACGCAGTTGCAAACAAAAGTCAGCTTTCTAAGCATGTAATTCTGTCCTGGACAAGAGGAATGGAAGTTGATAGCTCCCATCTGCTCCTTGTCCTTTCATTCCAAGGTTGTCAATTCTAAATTAGCTTTATTTTGCCATACAAAATCACATCTACCTTTTAGTATATTGTGAAGAAAAACATTTCTTAATGTTATGTACTGTATTGATTAACTCAATAATTTGAATAATTTGTGGTGGTGTTAATTATTAAAAACCAAGAAACCCCACAATGTTGCTAGGCATTGAGATGCACAATTTAGCGATAAACATTGTATTAAGGTATATTATGGGCAAATAACTAAAAACCAATTAGAAAATTACTGTAAAGAAGGGAAGTGTAAAGCAGTAGAAAATAAAGAGAAAAGCAGATCTTAAAATATTGTAAACTGCTAATTAACACTGCCTGAGAGGAAAGCTGCTCGGGGCCTTCCTTTATAATCAGTGGACTACACCCAAACCCCAGGGTAGCTGTTCTCTGTATTTAAGGCTTTAGGTCGTTCATTTAATCTTCTCATGGAAACCAAAGTCCCGTTAAACATGGAGTTGGGACAGAGCTGATATAAAGATCAGGAAGCTGTGAAGCACCCGTGTATCCTGTATTTCATCATAGCCAAATAAAGGTTAGCCAACAAGAAATTCAGTGTATTTTGTCCAGAAAATGAGCCTGAAGGCTGTGGAAAAATTACCATAAAGGCTTGTGGTGCAGGTATTGTCGCAGGGAAGCATCCTGTAGAGGCTTCCTGAACTAACCCCCACATAATGCACTGTTTGGTTTTGCAGAGTTTTAGTTAGTGTAAGAGGGGACTGAGTCAAATTTCTGTCTTGTTCTTGGTTCCTCTGCCAATGGCCATTTGACCCAGAGAAATCTTGGCCGTTACTTGATTCCTCCCTTTTTGCACCACTAAAATGGGGCTTGGCTAGCTACTATGTGGAAGTCTAAAAGGAAAAGCAGCATCACGTTTAATTAGTAAAATTTATTCTGTGGCTGCATTTAGCATTAAAGTAAAAATTGCACAAAACTCCTTTCACGTGAAAGGAATGCATCGGAGGTGACCTGTTGACCCGAAGTGCTGCTTAAAAGCTTTGAAAAGCAATATAAAATTTGTAAAAGATAGTGTGAATAATGTCACTTTAGAAACGAGTTACTGATTAACGTTCCTGCTAGATAAAGCTGGACCTGGGGGTTAAAGTTCTTTTTTTTGACTCTTACTTAGAGGACTGGTAATTGTCTGGTTATTGACATCATATTTTGTTCATTCAAGTGAGAGGTAGGTTGTTGAATACCAAATAGTGTGACTGAAGCTGAACAGAGTTAGCACTGATAAGCTCTGGGTAATTTCTGGCCTAGAAAAATGACTGCAAGCTCAAGATTCACTAAATAAAAGTATTTTTCATGTTTATGTATATAAAGGAAGGAGGTAGGGTTATAATTAAGCCCTTAGTAGCTGATTTATTTTGTAGGGTGGAGGATAGATGCATTTGCAAAAACTCACATCTGTGTATTTCAACATTGTCTCTGTTTTTTTGTGAGGCACTGGTTTTGTCGATGCAGTTAGTACCTACTTTTCATTTGCAGCGTGTGGCTGTGCATTTGGAAAGCCATAAGTAATAGTGGTGGATGGCCCTGGGAGAAGAGCACAGATGGCTTTACCTAAAGCGCTTTCAACCATAAAGCGCAAATTATGATTGTCAGGATGCTCACCTTTCATTTCAACAGGTCTCAAAACTAAACAACCTTTTCCTGCCTCGTGCAGCCCCATTACTAACCAAGTTTCTGCAGTCAGGTCACGGGTGACTGTGCTTTGCCCAAGGTAACCCATTGAGTCAATGCTTTAGCACATCCCACCATTGCTCATGCCAGCCAGCCTCTGCTGTTGGAAGCCAGCTGGGATGTGACAACCACTCATTTATGGCCACACATTTTATTTATTTATTTATTTATTTATTTATTACCACCAGGTCAATGAGAATTTTGGGAAGCCAGGAGATGTACTGGGCTTGCTGTGTCCTACTACTCTGTCTCTATAAGTAGATTTTTCAATGCAACAAATATCTTCTTGCTTACTGTATTTCATCTACCTGATGGAAAGCAGTACTTTTCATATAAATTCCCATAGGGTAAAGTTTCATGTGCAAATCAGCTGATTTAACAGGTTGTTGTCAGCAAATGTGGGAGATCTTGTACTCCCTGTTTTCTGCTCTTTCCTACTTTGTTCCCAACCTTAGCGTTCCTGTCTTGACTGTTCTTAATGCTTGTTCTGGCTTTGTTTGCTCGATTCTGAGCTGATTCAACTCAAACCAATTTTTTTTCTTTAAGTTAAATTTCTGCTATTTTAGTGCATCAGATTGATTTGCATGGAGATTGAATGAATGCTAACGCTAGTAAATAGGAGGAAAGAAACAGGGAAAATCATTTAAAAGTCAGCAGATCCCTTTCATAGGTAGCAAGCTGCCATGTCTCCTCTCATTCAGTCATTATCAGAGATGTTTAATGACTTCTTCGCCGCTAACACTGGTGATGGGTTCTGGGATACCCTGAGTTGGAAGATTGTGACTGCGGGAATGATAAACTCTCAGCCAGCTCTGAATTTCTACAGGATTTGCTGCTCCAGCTGGATGCATGTGAGGCTATGGGGCCCAATGGGATTTATCCCAGGGTACTCAGAGAGCTGGCTGATCTCACTAAGAGACCTCTCTCAATTATTGTCAGCAGTCTTGGGAATGTTGGGAGGTCCCAGTTGGCTTGAAGCTGGCAAATGTTGTCCCAGTTTTCAAGAAGGATAAGAAAGAAGACCCTAGTAATTACAGGCCTGTTAGTTTCACTTTGGTGTCTGGTGAAATTATGCAGAAGATTATTCTAAGAGTTACTGAAAAACTCTTGGAAGACAGTGCAGTCACTGGTCACATCCTACACAGGTTCACGAGGGGAAAGTCCTGCTTAACAAACTTAATTTCCTTTTATAACAAGGTTGACCTTTTATGGTCCTTTTATGACCACCTAGTTGACCAAGGGAAGCCAGTAGATGTAATCCTTGTGGATTTCAGCAAAACTTTTGATACTGTCTTTCGCAGTATCCTTCTGAACAAAATGTCCAGCACACAGCTAGAGAAGTGCATAATGCGATGGGTGAACAGTTCTCTGACAGATCTGGCCCAAAGGGTTGTAGTATATGGGGTTACACCAGGCCAGCAGCCAGTCACTGGTCGGGTTCTCGAGCTCCATTCTGGGGCCAGTTGTCTTCAATGTTTTTATAAATGACCTGGATGCAGGACTGGAATGCATACTAAGCAAGTTTGCAGATGATACTAAATTAGGAGGAGCTGCTGACTCCCTTGAGGGTAGAGAGGCCTTGCAGAGATCTTGGCAAATGGCAAATCAGCGGGCTGGGCAATCACCAGCCACATGAAGTTTAACAAGATCAAGTGTTGGATTCTGCAGCTGGGATGGGACAGCCCTGGCTGTACGTACAGACTGGGGGACGAGAGGCTGGAGAGCAGCCCCGCAGAAAGGGATCTGGGGGTTGTGGTCACAGCAAGCTGAACACGAGCCAGCAGCGTGCCCTGGCAGCCAGGAGGGCCAACCGTACCCTGGGGTGCATCAGGCCCAGCACCGCCAGCCGGGGAGGGGAGGGATTGTCCCGCTCTGCTCTGCGCTGTGCGGCCTCACCTCCAGCACTGTGTGCAGCTCTGGGTGCCACGGTGTAAGGAGGGCATAAAGCTATCAGAGAGCGCCCAAAGGAGGGCTGCAGAGGAAGTGAAGGGTCTCAATGGCAAAGCGAGGAGGGGCTGAGGTCCCTTGGTTTGTTCAGCCCAGAGCAGAGCAGGCTGAGGGGAGGCCTCATGGCGGCCTGCAGCTCCCTCGCGAGGGGAGCGGAGGGGCAGGCGCTGAGCTCTGCTTTCTGCGGACAGCGACAGGACCCGAGGGTATGGCATGGAGCTGGGACAGGGGAGGGTCAGGCTGGGTGTTAGGGAAAGATTCTTCACCCAGAGGGTGGTCGGGCACTGGGACAGGCTCCCCATGGCAGTGGTCACAGCCCCAAGCCTGCTGGAGTTCCAGAAGTGTTTGGACAATGCTCTCAGACACATGGTCTGATTTTTGGGTGGTCCTTTGTGGAGCCAAGGGTTGGACTCGATGATCCTTGTGGATCCCTTCCAACTCAGGATATTCTATGATTCTGTGATTAAATGATGTGATTAATAAAACCACACTCTGTAGTGAAAACTGGAGCAGGGTTGAGAAGAGGACCCGGAACTTCTGGTCTTGAGTGCTAACTTATAAAACTGTGATTTCAGTTTCCATTTCTTGACCTCTTCCTCACCCTATATCAATTCCCTTTTCTTCTACTTATGTTTATTTAAAAAAATACTTTCCAGTCATTGTAGTTAAAACGTTAAACAAATGAAGCGGGATTAACTCTTAGTCAAGGAATCATGAGATGTTTTCAGAATGAATTAGTGATTGCTCTGGGAAAGAAACCTGGATCCTTCAGAGTGTAGTGAGATACGGTTAGAAGTAATAAAAAAGAGCAGGCAAAATGGCCAGAACAATAAGAAATGGAGGTCATGTCTGCATTTTCCTCAAGGGCAGCACAGAAAGAGACAAGTGAGAAAGCACGTGCATTCCTAAATACAAGGAAGGATGATGCAAACCAGTCCAAGATCTGGTTGAGAAATGGTGGAGAAATAACTGTGTGGTTATGAGTCAGTAACTGATGTTTTTCTGTTATGGATGGAACTGCTTCAGTATTGCCAAAATCCTAATTTAAAAATTACACAATGTGAAGAATTGTAAATCTCAAGCCGCTCTCATCTTGTTGCTCTGAGTTTGTAGTTGTCACACTTCAGAAGGAAAGTGCTCTTTTAGAAATAAGACTAAAAGGAGGTCTTAATGCTGGTTTTAATACTATTAAAACTGGTAAGAATCACCTTCAGCTTGCTTAACGGCATGCTATGTTCCTATTTGTTATTGTACAGGTTTGTCATTTGTGTCATCACATTTTGTTAGTAATATATGCATTTGTAGGATCAGACAGACTTTGGACAATCAGATGACATTTTATGTACAAAGTGTTGACCTGATAGATTTTGTGGCTTTTAGGAGACCATTTGGAGGAAAAAGCTGAATTTCTATTTTTGCCCTGTCTTTAGGGACACTGCTTTCAACTCTGAGAAGGCAGCTGGTTTTCTGTAAGATGTTGTTCTGTTGCTTCTGGACTTCTGATGCTGCCTTCTTGGCAGGCAACATTCAGCTCAAGGATGAGAGTCTTGTTTAAAGAAAGTGTAAAAAACAGAAGCCAGCAACCCCGTGTTTTCAAAACTAGGTATAAATTTGATGCCAAATTATTTTCCCATGAAGACTTGCTGTCTCAGCAGAATTCTACCCTGTACGTGACACGCAAATGGCAAAAGCCTGAGATTCTGTTTCTGCAAGAGTGCTATTTGTTACTATTGTCAGCAGTAGTACTAATGTTACTTCAGCCAGAACCATCCACCTTCCACTTACATCCTCTCTTCATTGCTTCCTTAATTCAAGGTCTTAGTAAGTTCAAGCTTATTCCAGCTGCCTTTCCTAAAGTCCAGATAACTGACCTAAAATCAAAATGTGTGGACTTCTTTTCAAGTTAAATATGTCCTTTAATATCAAACTGATGTTTTGGAGTTTCTCTCCATCATCATGGTTGCCTATTGAAAGCTACGTAATATTGAAGATAAGCTACCAAAGCAGGATCAGGTCGCTGTACTTGCCTTTAAGATCCCAACTGGGCGTAAAGGCAGAGATTTAATGCATGCAGAGCGACTATAGCCCTTGCCAAAAGTAGCCCTAGGAAAATCACATCCAAAAATGGTATTGCAGAGATCTGAATAGTCCCTGGTGCAATTAGATGAGCTATGACTGTTTTGTATGTTATCTATCACATGTAAAATATTAGGTAGATGTTGTAGCAGCAATAGTACCTTTCTTTCATCAGTTACCTTCTAGTCACCCATGTGTTTTTTGAGAACGTGACCTTTTGTCTTCATACTCGATGTGCCATTTACTTTTCTCTTCAGGGATGGCTTTTTAATAGGAATCAATAAGAGACTTTAGAATACAACAGCCATGTCTGAACTCTGCAATTGACCTGTATCTATTGGACAGAAAAAAAATGTTTGATGTATTTTAATAGTTAAAATTGGTTGGTATTATCGGACAAAGCATGAGTGTTTTGAAGGATTTCAAAGCATTAATCTTCTGTTTAGGAGCATATTTAGGGGGTTGTTTTTAGAGGAGGAATAACATCTATCCAATGATTATTCTCAGTATAATGTACTGCTGCTGTGATTTTTCTAGGATTCACCTCTGTTTGATCTTATCAAGCAGTCGAAAGAACGAGAAGGTCAAACTGATCAGCCTGAGCCCGCCTCCACTCTAAATCTGCCTCTCCAACATAACCACACTGCAGCAGACCTGTAAGTGACGTGCATGCTTGGTGTCTAGTGAAATGTATAGCTAATATCTCCCTTAATAATTAAATCCAAGCCCCATCGAACTTGTAATTGCAAACTGTTACCTTACTTGTCTAGGAATAAACAAGTCCCCTTATCAGTAAAATGGTTTTGACTTGACGTTAGTTGGTTTTTGGCTTGAGGTTAGTTAGTGGAGTGAGTGGATGGGTACGAGTTTTGTGAGATGGGGGGAAGAGAAAGATGATGCAGCTCCTTTGTGCTATCACTAACACATTTCTCTTGCTCTTCTGAGCTGTAATAAGAAGGAATACAGATTAGTATTTAATCAATAATTTGAAATTTTATTTCTGTTATGGGAATAACTGGTTACAGTACCAATACATTTAGTCTCATGGGGGGAGAGGGAAGAGTTTGTGCAAGTATTATTCATTTTAAATTATTCCTTTATCTTGTGATGTTAAGTGCTTAATAGAAGTTGAATCTCCAGGTATCTTTCTCCTGTGAGATCTCCTAAGAAGAAAGCATCTGGACACCCTCACAGTGCTACTTCCAATCCAGATGCTCAGCCAGCTGCAAGCTCGCAAACACAGAAACCGCAAAAATCTACCTCCCTCTCTCTGTTCTACAAAAAAGGTTTGTTGCTTCTATACTTACTGAAGTTGTAAAGTGATCATTTATCTGATTTTGGAGCTCAACATTCTTAAGAGGTAATGATAGAAATATGTAGCAAAAGGCCATACAAACCCTTAACTGAACTGCTATTGAAAGAATTAGTAAAATGGTGCCAGCGGGTTGAGTGCACTCTACAGACTAAGTTTCAGCTGAAAGCTTATCTACTGTTTATAAGAATGACCACATTGGCTTAGATGAAGGGTTCGTCTATCATAATATCCATTTTCCAGCAGTGACCATAAATAGGTGTCACGGAAAGCTTAAGAACTGGGCAAGCTTATGTGGTGCTTCCCCTGAATGCTTTTCTAAGCTTTGACTTTTTCCAGCTTGGGGGTTTTCCTGAGCTTTCTGTGATATGTCTGCTTAATAACTTCTCAGTAGATTCATTTTCCAAATGCTTGTCCAGACCTTTTGATTCGACACAGACATATGTGCAGTATTGTACAGTGTGGACTTCCATGTATCCACTTCCATTTCTTCTGAACCTAACTAGTTTGTTTGATAGCTCATAGCTCTTGTAGTGGGAGATGGTGAACACTTAATTGCTATCCATCCTCCATCATGTTCCTCTTATTTTGTATACCCCCATTATTACCATTTCAGTTTATTTTTCTTTTCTATCCCTCAAGTGTATCTACTGGCCTATCTTCGATTACGTACCCTGTTCTTTCGGCTTCTCTCTGAACATCCTGACCTGGAACCCTTGATCTGGACCCTCTTCCAGCACACACTGCAAAATGAATATGAGCTTATGAGAGACAGACACTTGGACCAGGTAACACTAAAAAAAAAGTTTCAAAAGGCTTTCCTGAACAAAATGTTCCTTACACATTCTTTAACTGATAAAAATTATGATCTGAGCTTTTATTTCTCTATTGATCACTTATAGCAGAAATTAAGCACTTAGTGAAGTGTATTTTTGATCATCTCAGGTTTGTTTCTAAGTACTATGAAATGCTCAAAATACCATTTATGACTATTTTCAAAATAATGAACAGAGACCAAATTTTCTATTAATTTGTGTAAGAAAATACTGATTTT
Source organism: Cygnus olor (assembly GCF_009769625.2). Taxonomy (NCBI): domain Eukaryota; kingdom Metazoa; phylum Chordata; class Aves; order Anseriformes; family Anatidae; genus Cygnus; species Cygnus olor. Next base: position 179,974,660 of record NC_049169.1, read on the forward strand.
CTTTGGGAAGACAAAATATTTGACTGATCCTTGTTTTGTTATTGGACCCTAAAGTTTCAGTCTGTGAAATGGGTTTGAAAAGGTATTACCAGCTGCAATTAGTTAATTGTCCTACAGAAATGGAAGGAACAGTAGTTGACATTTTCTGAAAGTTCTTATGAAGGTGAGTTGCATGGTGACTTTCAGAGCACAGTCAGTAACAGAAGGCTTATAAACTGAGCTTTTGCTTTTGTTTACTTCAAGAACAGCTGTTAGGAAAGTTTCAAAGTCAGTAGCAAAGCTTCTTTTGCTCTCGCTGAAGCCAGAATTGCTTTCTGTTTTAAAAACATGAAAGCACAGAAGAGTATCACAGAAAAAGTAGGATTTCTAAACTCGAAATGAAAAGCCCGAATTAATTTGCTGCATTTTCAGTTGTTTTTTTCTTGTTTCTTTAATAGATCATGATGTGTTCCATGTACGGCATATGCAAAGTAAAAAATGTGGATCTTAGATTTAAAATAATAGTTTCAGCATACAAGGAGCTTCCCAATACAAACCAAGAGGTATGGAAATTCTTTAATATGATACACAATATGATACACAAATTTTTAAATTGTTTTTCCTCTGTCTAAAATGAAAAACCAGGCATACAAATGTTCCTGTTCAGTACAAACTCTCCAAATGCTTCATTGTATCTCAATTTTGGGGATGAGAAAACTAGCTCTAATACTAAATGTCTCTTTAAACATCTTGCACAAATATGTTAGTAGTTCTCAGAAGGCAAACTTCATTCTGCCTTTTTAATTCAAGATACTAAACAACAGTGTATGGTTCTATCTGGAGACTAGATGAAAGATTCAAATGGAGTACTAACAAGATTTTTCAAAAGCAACCTAAGTTGCTTTAGATTTACCTAACTTCCATTGACTGTTGAGGGGAGATAGATTACTTTTTACAGATATTTCCAGTAGAAATGTGGTTATATTTCAAATAGGTAAGTGTAGGGAGGCCTATTAAAGTTACAGGCTCGATTCTAACATAAAAAGTTGCTTCAGTAGAAAAAACAGTTGTTTGAACTGTAAGCGTCCTTTTAGTAGCAGACTTTCTCAGTGTATTTGTGTGTCTTGGCTAAACCCCTGAGCTCTGTCTCCAAACCTGAAGAACTGTTTTATCCATGTCAGGTGAGTGATGAAGAGTGTTTTAGCCTTGCAAGGTGATCATAGTAGCAAAAGTAGCAAGGCCTTGTTTTTGTAATGACAATCGGATGTGTGAAAGTAAATGGAGCTTAAATTTGGAAAACATTGTTATAGTACTGATTAGCTACATTCACAGTAAAGAAAGGGATGTGCTGCTTAATTAAGTAGGAACCTCTACTGCTGTTCATACATGTTTGGAAAAAACCTGTTCTGAATAGTAGTTACAAAGGCTGGTACCTGACACATGCCACAAAGTTTATGAATGGCATTACAAGTTTGTCAAATGTAATTTTTTTTTCCTTTTTTCTTTTTGTTGTGTATGGTTTTCTCACCCTATGCAGACCTTCAAACGTGTTCTTATCAGGGAAGAACAGTACGACTCCATTATAGTCTTCTACAACTTAGTGTTTATGCAGAAACTGAAAACGAACATTTTGCAGTATGCCTCCAACAGGGTAAGGTGTTAGCTGTGTTCAGTATTACTTATTTAATAGAATGGGAATATATAGACAATAAAACATTATTATTTTATTATTTTATAGCCTCCTACTCTGTCACCTATCCCACACATTCCTCGCAGCCCTTACCAGTTTTCCACTTCTCCTCGGCGTGTCCCTGCTGGCAATAACATCTACATCTCACCCTTGAAGAGCCCATACAAATTCTCTGATGGGTTTCAGTCTCCCACAAAGATGACTCCGAGGTCTAGGTATGTTGGTTACAACCATTTCTTTGAGCGAAGTGAAGTTGTTGGGACTCCAGAGAACTGCACGGTGTAGTTTATCAATAGTCTGTGTTTTTTATCTTTTCTGCGTAAAAGTTTGTGTCCTGTATTTGGAATCTTTGAGCGCTTTTCTGTTTCAGCTTAGTTAGTATGTAAGATTTTTTTTTCTCCCCAAATAATTGCATCCAATGTGTGTTTTTTGGCTTGGTTGTTTGAATTTTGTTGGTTTTGACTCTGGATCATAAAAGATGAATGAATTTTTTACACTTGGTTAAGGAGAAAATAAATTTTTGGAACAAGATGGCTCAGAATATTTAGCTAACTTAGCTAAACATTTCAAACTCTTGGTCACTCGCTCTTAACTGATAAGGATGATGGCAAATCAAAGTCATGCTGTCTGTAAAAAGCATTTCCATCTCACCATTAAAAGCCCGTGCATATCTCCAGTGGGCTTTTCAGAGTTGGATCAAGTGAGTACTGGTACAACTGATTCACTGTGCAATTATTGTATGTTTTAGGTTGAAGTCTTGTATGGGTTTGATTAGCAAACATCTAAAGGTTATCTAATTAAGGGATGATCATCAGGTACTCAGCACTGAAGTGTCCTCCTGTCGATAGGGGATGGACTGCCGGGCCTTTGATTCTTTCAGGCCACAGTTTCTAATTAATTATCTGTATGGGACGGTTGGTTTGGCAATTGAGTTTTCACTGGCCCTAATGGAAACATGAATGATCTGAACATGGCAAAGCACGGTTTGTGTTTGCACTGTTGGCACAGAGAGGAAGAGAGCTCGTTAATGTCTCATGCGAAGCTGTTTAAATTAATGGATGTTTTTGTGTCTCATTCTGGAATGTTACTTAATCTAAAACACTTGTTTTCTTCATTTGGCAGAATTCTGGTGTCAATCGGAGAGTCATTTGGGGTGAGTTTTACAATTTTTGTCTAATCTGGAATGCGTGTAACTTTGGGAGGAATGAGAAAGCCTCCTGACAGCTGTAGAACCGGCCAGTGTTTCTAATTTAATGTAGTAATTCATGTAATTTGTAAGCACAAGGATTACAGGGGGTGTACTATTAACCTTTTTTCAAATATTCAGACTTCTTTCACAATGACTAAAATCAAATGCAAAACATTTTAAAAGCAGAGTTCTTAGGCTGCAGCTTTAGAACTTGTAGTATTGTAGTGGATAATCTGGGAAGTCTGAGTAGTTTCAGGATTTACTGGTAATTCTTTCGCTATTTTTGTGTCATTTCAGACTTCTGAAAAGTTTCAAAAAATAAACCAGATGGTGTGCAACAGTGAGAGGCAGCTAAAACGCAGTGCCGACGTAAGCGATGCTCCTAAGCCACTGAAGAGGCTGCGCTTTGATATAGAAGGGCAAGATGAAGCAGATGGGAGGTAAGAGATTGCTCTTGGACTTCAGGTAAACCGAACCAAACTATGGTCCTCAGGGCCTTCAGAATGCATCCCAACGTCTATTTATAGTTACGGAAGTTCAAAAATTTTAAATGAGAGCTGGAAGCATAATACTTAATAGGACACTTGGTGTCATGATGTCAAAAGCAAGGATTTATTCAGTGCCTATACATTCAGCATCCTGGTATTTCTGCTGAGTGCTAAATCTATATCATGCTATTGTCCTTAGTGTTGAAATCAAGCATTTCATGAGTTTATTTTGGAGGAAAAAAATAGTTTATCTTTGTAAAATAAGGCAATAGCACTGAAATTAATTAATACTGATTTATAGTTAGGTTTATCAGGATAAAAATTAAAAAATATATATATTTTTTAACTTCTCTTTAATCAAATGCTTTCTGTCTGCAGTAAACACCTACCCCAGGAGTCCAAGTTCCAACAAAAGCTTGCAGAAATGAGTGAGTATTAGTTTTTCAGTAACTTGTCAGCAGTGAGTGCCTTGCATAAAATAGTTTGTGTCAACTCAGATAAAAACATTGTTCAACATCGATAGCATTTCAGTGTTTGCTTTTTTATATTTGCTACACTTAATATTAAAAAATTGAGATGATTAAGTGAAAATCCTCAGAAGGCTCTTTTCAATGGTACTATGCTATTTAATATTATCAAATGCTATTGCATGTGAATAAGTAAAGGAGCATGACTCGGTCTTCCTAAATACTAGAATTTTTGAAGTTGAATTAAATGTTTTCCAGGGCTTTCCCATTTGTTGTAATGACAGATCCTTTGCAGAGCTTGCAGGTAGAAATCAGTAGTAATTGCAACAGCATTAGTTGACCAGAACACCATTTTAGGTCATTACGGTATAGTCAAGGAAAATTATACGCACAGGAAAATTGTATGTAATTTTATGTGTTGCTTTTATACTCGAATGCCCAAGACTGCTTTTCTTCTACTGCAGATCAACCTTTCTTTCAATTTTTTTAATGTTTTTCAAAGAAAATTCAAATCTAGCTCATGAAAAACAAAGCAGCTCCATTTCCACATCTGAATTTGTATTTTCCGCTCCTGAGAAGGAGCGTTCTTGGATTGACCAGACATTGACCTCTCTGGTAGAATCTGAGCTCTGTAGCTGAGTGGATTTGCCTGTTAAAAATTCTTACCTAGGTGGTATTGCTCATCAGGACAGGGGTGACTGCAGAACCAGGCACCTCTCGTTTATTTTAGGGTAGGGGAAATGCTTCAGTGTTTACCTGTGGCAGAGGTTAAGATGGCGTGCTCTGCTCTGTTCCATGGCCAGCTGCGTTCGTATGTCACTGGGGGGAAAAGGGAATTTGCTACATGGGCTGGCCCTGGGATGTGGGGACTGTGCAACCCATTCTGTCTGTCTGGTGACAAGGCAGAGCCCTACACGGAGCAGTCCATTTGTTCATCTTAAGGATGAAAACAGATAAAAGTGAGGATATAACAGCCATGAGAATGGGTGGGATTCTGTAAGGTGGTGAAATAAATTGAGCAAAAATTGCTGAAATAACATTTTGCATTTATTTTAAAGTGCAGGTTTTGTTACTTAGGCTAGTGTGCTTCTATTCCTTGTGTCATTACCAATTTTTACAATAAATAATCCCATCCAAAATAATTTTGAAGGAAGTAGCTAATTTCATTCTTTCTTTTGTAGCATCCACTCGAACAAGAATGCAGAAGCAGAAACTGAACGATGGAAACGATACCTCAGCCAGTGAAGAAAAGTGAGATTCTTCTCAGGACCAGGGTCTGCGCTGCAGGCCCTCTTAGATTGTTTTTGTTTTACAGCCTTCATTAATTGAGTTGCTTTTTTAGTCGCTTTTTATTCCAAACTGCTAGTTGAAAACATTTGGACTTTTTTATTTTTTAAATATTTTTCATGATACCTTTGCCTTATGATGTAGCATGTATCCGATGTAAGCCACTGAATTTAATTTATATATTTTTTGAGGATTTTAAAAACGGACTTGGAAAATGTCTTAGTTTCCTATTGCGACATTACTGATTTAAGCCAGTTCAGTCTCCTTGGATTGAATTTTTCTGTCTAAAGGCAAAATGTTAGCTAGAATGTTTTGAAATGCACTAATTTTTGTTACTTAGATTTCATTTTAATATGGGAACTCGAAGCATTATTTGCAAATTTTGAAAATTAGGGGCCAGACACTGCAAAGATTTGATTCTGTATATAATTAGTAGATCAAATTCCCATTAACTTAAGCTGCACAGCAGTCTTGCAGGGTCAGGATCTCACTGCAGAAGTAGAACCAGAAAGCAAAGTGAACTCATTATGTAGCTGTACTACTGAAACCAGTAATCCATACCTCAGATACAGAATGTTTTGCATTTTTCCTGTCCCAGCTCTCGCTCCGCTCCTTCAGAGGGCACTGCCCATCTGTCCAGTTTGAATTTTATTGAATGTGAATTTCACAGATTAAATGAGTCCCAGAAACCAAGACTTATTCCCATATGCAAAGTACTTGATATGCTCTTTAATATCTTGGAAAATCTCAATTAAAACAAAAAGCACTACAGACCTACATTGCGCCTGGTACACGTAAGCTGTCAGTGACGTGGAATTGTCTTGGAGTGATTTCAAATTTTCATCTAACTGTAGCCAAACCCAATAAGTTGAAAAACAGGCTCAAAAGCTATTTCCTGCAGCTGAAAGCTGTGTCGAAAAGTGGGTTCCAGGTAAGAGTAGATAGCCTGCTATCTAAAAGTGCAGGGTGTCTCTCGTTGGCCTTGTGGCAGCATCTGCACAAAAGCCAAATTTCATGACCCCAAAAGGTAGAATTTAATAGGCAACTTGTGAGCAGTTACAAGTAGCCCCCAAAAAAGTTGCTTTTTAAAATGTATTTGTAAATTACTGATTTGGATACTGGATTTTTTCTCGCAATGATAAAGGGTTTGCAAAATAGCCAGTTAAGGAAAGCCTGTTTTATTTCCTAGTAGAAATAAGAAGAAATAAGAAATAATACTTTTACATAAGTAAATGAGATCCCACTTTTAAATTACCCATTTTTTAATGAAATGTAGCTTTTGCAGCTACTTAAATTAATACAGTTATAGTAGAAAAGCCTGCTGTTCCTTGCACAGTAACAACTTAAAACATCTCTGGGTAGCTTATTTAGAAATTGTATAGCTGAACCTAGAATACTTACAGTAGTACATTTTAAAGATCAGTTCTGGTGTTGATCAGAAGCTAACCCTAGAGCTACTAAAATGCTGCAAACAGCACCCGGATTTGTCACTGAATTTTAAAATAAAATTGAGCTATTTTTAAAGTCTCAATATGGCTTCAACTTTCTTCCTGAAAGATGTACAGAAGCGTTAAGAGTACCCTATGTTTATTTTTTCACTTTTTGCAGTTTTGCAAACAGAATATGTGTTGTGTTGGGGTCGCCATCTCTAAGCTCTGTTACAGTAGTTGAAGTTCCTCAGTGCTCCTTTGGTGAGAGCCTCCAGGGGTAACGTTACAGAGCCCAGTACCAAACAGATCTGTTATTTCTTTACTGTGACAATGTATTTTTTGCTCAAACAGACTGAAGGCTTTACATCAAATGTATGATAATATTTTATACAACTAATCAGTTTCTCTCCTTTCAAAACAAATAAAATAGCTTTTCAAAGACGAATAGTTGGTAATTTTATTAGATGAGCAGACGGCTTTGTATGGCACAGCCCTTGCAGGGGTGCCTGAGACAGTCCTTGGAGAAGTTCCTGTCTGCACTGAGAAGCTTTCGTGTCGCTGCACCACCCTGCTTTTCACCACCGATTCTCTTCTTGTCGGAACTGCTGAAAATAGCCCAGATGTCAAAACGGGAGCGTGAGCTGTCATCGCTTCCTCAGCCAGGTGTCCAGCTGCAGGCACTTCGGCCGTGCATGCTTCCTGTCTTTGCCTTACGAGAGAGTCTATAGGTGCCGGTGAGTCAGAGCTCTGCTGGGCTTGGGGGGTTATTTACAGAACTGACACGCGTGACATAATGCCGAGAGCACACAAGTGCACTTGCAAACTTGCCAGTCCCTGCCCCCTCTAAAAACATCTTCTTGTGCAGATACATATGCAGAGAAAGGCACATTGCAACTATCAGCTTCTTATCAGATTTTGAAATCTCACTGTGTTTGAGAGTACAGCTTACAGCAAGGCCTGGATCTACTCAAAATGCCCTATGCTTTTGAACCTGTATTCAGGGAAAAAGATTAGACTCCAGAGCAGAAGAGTTGGATGGAAAACGTGACGTGACAGGCATTTTGTGTGCCTTAATGCTGAGGATCGTACCCCTGATCAAACTTCCCTAATGAGCGTGGAGGAACACGCCAGCAGAGAATAATTAGCCTCCACGTCTCAGAAAGGCCCACTTCTCTCCCCTGATGCTGAGGGGAATTCAGTGGCTTGCCTTGGCCATGCAGACGTCTCGAGATGGAGGTGCTGACTCCCAGACTTTTGTAGTTTTATACCTTAAGCCTTAATTTCTTTTTGCTGTCCTCTTTCCCAACAGTTTGTTCTTATGTTCTCACTGGAACTTATTCTCTCTTCTCTGCCTTTGACTTGGAGGTGTTGAATAGTGCTCAGACGAGGGCTGAGTGATACTGGTGCAAAGTGCAAGTTGAGATATTTTAAAATGTAATAAATAAGCTGGTCATAAAAGCGGGTACTAACTTACATCTGCTTCAGAAGCAATTCTTGGTGGTCTGAAGCAATTTTTTTAATGATTTAATCACTAGGGCATTAATGTGAAAGGTGGAAACAGACTGCTGCAAATTCTCCAGCCCTCTTGCTTTGCAGCCTCAGTTTTCATTCTGCTTACATACACTTTATCTGGTGGCAGTTATTTTCCTTAAAAACACTAATGGTCTTTTAATTAAATCTCTCTCTGAAATAGTATCTTTATTTCTTCTTTTCCCACGTTACTAACTACATAGCCACCTCAGCTTATAAATCTGAGCAAACATTAGTCAGACTTTCTTCCCCTTTGATGAAAAGGAAGAAAAAAAATCCCACTCACACTCTTTAAATACTATGGCATTTTTATTAATGGTCTGTTACAACCAGGCAAGTTTATTAAGAAACAAGTAATCAAAACATATTTTTTATGTTCAGGCTGTAAACTTTCTACATCATTAGGTGGTACCCAGCGAGTCCTGTCTCTATGGAGTAATTAAATGCTTTGTTTTACAAGGAAAGCGCATGGAAATTACTCAGACAACATAAAAACAGCACTTTACAGAGTTACCAGGTATTATAACAAAACTACTAAATGGCATCGCAATTGTAACTCTTTTATTTCAGTAACGTAACTTTGAAGTGATCCTATTCCTGTTCTATCTTTTCTTCCAAATTCCACTTGATTCAGAAATTTGATCCACCCTTTCTGAGAAGTTGAAGATCTCTCTTTATTTCAACCCCAGGCACATTTTATGCTGGACCACATTTTCACATAACAAATACATTTTTTGTTTGTGGTGTCCCCCAAAAAAGAACGAGACCCACCCCTCTATTAAGTACTTAACCTGCAAGATCCACAATGTAAGTTTTTTTGCAGACACTCGTACAATGGTAAAATGCATCCTTAATTTCTTCTAAAGCGTCCCATGATCGGGTTTCAAGCACATTTATGCACAAGCATCCAAATTTAACCACTTAAGCCAGTATGTTTCTTTAAACATTGACCTTTAAGTGCCAAGGAAAGTGCATGCAAATGACGGTTAACAAATAAATAAACGTCTCTAGGAATAAAATACTGTCACATCCAGGTCAAGTGATACACATTGCATGAATAAAAGCCAACACAGACATATGAGATCTTTAGAATCACCTTCTTTCAGTCCGGAGATGCTTTCTCTCAAAATTACAGGCTTTGTCAGCTATTCTGAAATTACAGCTAAGCTTTAATGTGTACGGGAGGTGGGAAATGAGCAGGAGAAAAATGAATCGGGGGAAAAAAAACAACACACAAAAACAACCAAAGGCACTATTGGTCCTATTAAGCCAAGAAATGCCTTGCTAAGAAAACATTTTGACTGCAGTAGTTTCTATCTGGGGCTCTCAGGATGTCGAACCACTGCATTGTGAACCTGAGCCTGCACAGGAGAGTGGTGTCTTTAAGTCCAGGGAGTGGGATCCCTGGGGAGCCAGGCTCTTCACTGAGCAGAGAAAGGTTTTGATCAGACGTTGAATAATAAATAAATAAAATGGACATTTCATTTTGCCAGTTTGGGTTCGTTAAGTAAAACAACAGGAGTATTTGGAGAGACTTTTATCGTACTTTTTTTTTTTTTTTTTTGAACTTATCATTTCATAACTACCCAGGCTGGTCTCGGGCCCAGGGGTGAAGGGGACAAAGGCTTCACCCCCATCCATTCCTGGCTCACCCAAAAGGTTTGGCCTTCCCCGGTCTCGGCTCATGTAGCATTGCCTTATATCTGTGTTCTTGATATCATTAATGCTGGGCAAAGATGTTTTAACCAAAACCCGTGAGGTTTGCAGTAAACTTGTGCCCCCATTCTGAATAATGTTTTATCTGCGTGCCTGCATCAAGTGCCTTTCAACGCAGAATTATCAAAACAGATCTTTTCCCCCCCCCCGAGGGAAGTTGTGGTTTTGATGAAACTGCATTATGTACTGAAAAGTTTTGACCAGGTCTGTTTAAATATAAAATAGTGACACAGCTGCTGAAGGATGGAGTTATGCTGCTGGACAAAGCTGTATGATCAGGGGATGGAAAAAAAGCATGGTACCAGTAGGTAATTCAGTATCTTTCTAGTGATGGTTTGAAAACAGAAGTGATTTTTTTTCACCAGAGCATTTTTCCAAATTAATTTGCTTCCAGCCCTCTTCCTATGTAAATTTTGCTGACTGCACACCTCACCCAGCCAATCACATCCGCAGAGCCTGATGTGAAAAGAGGAACTACTCGCTCCTTCTCCTCATCTTCTCTTCAGACTTGCTTCTCCTCTTCCTCCTCCTCAAGGAATATGATTGCTTGAGAAATAATAATCTGACATAATGAAGGACCACTATTTCCACTTCAGAAATGACGAAATGAAGCTGAGATCAGTTAAGGGAATTAAATGTGGTTCTTGGAAACCACACGTGAGGATGAGGGTAAGTCACCAAAGGATTCTGTGTGAGAGCAAGGGTCTGAGTGAAGCCTGCATGACGTATCCATGCACAGAGCCTAGACAGTCAGCTTCTTGCCTTCTGCACTTGTAAAATCCCACAAAAGGCCCTTACAGCCACTTCATGCAGTCTTTCAAGATAAATAATTTCTCAGAGTTAATTTACAGTTGCCTGTTAAAAAAAAAATAGAAGTAACTGCTTCATGAGCTCAGCATCTTCCGTAAAGGGGCAACCCCCCTCTGCGTAACACGAAGCGGGATTTCATCTTCGCTCACTGTAGTCAGTGAGAAATCAAGTACCCACTCCACGTGAGCCATCCCATCACCCTTGATGGTCAGTGATATGAGAGGCACGTCCAGAGGGCATCTCCTCTCACCTAAAGTAGCCATGTAATGCACGCGGTGTGGTCCCCCTTAGGGACCAACGGAGAACCTACGGCAACGTATTTGGACCGGGTGCCCTATTGCCAGAAGGAAAATGGCCTGAGTCTCACTTCCATGATTTAATCATAAGACCGATTTTTTTCGCTTTAAAATTATCTTCTTTCTCCACTTTTCGTAAAATAATCTATCTGGGGACAGGCAGTAAGACAAGAATAAACAAACAAACCTCAAGTGGAACTTCCCTTTCCTGGAGATTTCATTCGGGTTTCTTTTTCTTAGTAACGAGCAACCAGATGTTTTTCAGAGTGCTCAGAAACACTCAGAAAACAGTAATTCGTGTCCAGACCGATACTATTGAATGTTCACTGCCCCACTGGGGTGCCAGGGAACATGCTTGCTGTAATGGAGAGAAAGAGTTTTGTCATTGTCTAGAACAATGGGCGTAACTGCCAGGAACTATATCCTGTGATATCTAGCTGAGGCTCTTCATGGTTTTAAGTATTTACACTCCAAATGAACATGTAGTGAGACAAAACCTCCTACCAATCAGAAAGCCTCTCCTCGCAACAAAATTGATAGCAGGTATTCAGAAAAACAAGTTTGTATCTTCACTGGATGATAAACCAGGCACAAAGAAGCCCACTACGGCATATCAACTTAGTTTGGTGATAAAAGTACACTATAGAAGTTTTAGCAGCAAACACGTCACTGCCTCATAAAATCCAGATACAGGTTGTTTAAAAAACCGAAAAGCAAATACTCAAAATAGGCGAGATAATGACAGCTTAGTTTGCTTAAGTGGGAAAGGGAAGTTACTGTATTAGATTCTGCTGTCAAATTCTGACTGCTGGCAATGAACTCTCACCATACATCTACGCTGGAAGTCATCTTTCCAAAAGCTGTACGTGAGCAGACTTCGAGACACTTCCTAAGCTGGTGGACACCAAGTCTTTCTTTCCACACCTCTGCACGTTCTGACCACGGGTAAGTTCTCCAAGGGAGAAGTATTTCCAGGAGGGAAGAGGATGTGCTCTTCAGCTTGGTGGTACTCGGGTCTCAATTTCGGAATGCTCCCACTCTGCTTGCTTTGCTAATGAAGTTTTTCAGGAGATCGTGGTCCATTTCTGCAAAGCCTTGCGTTTGTGTAACAACAGTTAAATGATTTATGCAAAATCTGAAGCAAAATTCTTCCAAGTCCTAGGAACAGATTGAGTTCATTTGTAATCTGAACGACCGACAGCAACATTATCATCATTATTTTCCTGTTTCAAATCCATCATGTAATTAGCAGACAATATAGCAGCTTTCTAACATTACCAATCCCTTTTTTTGATCAGCTTCATTAGATCACAAACGATAGGATGAAATTTGTCAATATAAACTATTCAATAAGCCCCCTCTGAAAAAATAAACACAAAAACCAAGAGCACCCACCTAAATTGACTCTAGGACTCCGTCATATTTACTGAGTTCATTAGAAAAGGTTATTAGTAACTGACACCATCAGCTTTCCCCGCATACACCTACTAGAGCATCAGTGACTCTTTCCTTTTCCTCCCTGCACTGAATTCACTGGTGGTCCTGTGAAAACCAACAGATATCCTAGTCTTTCTGCAAATAAAAGCAAAAAAATGATATAACACAGAGAAAGCATATAGAAATTGAGATTCCTAAATAGCTGTTGCTCACTGAACACGAACTGTATGTTAGGATATGAGTGCCTTTTGTGGTCAGCCTAGGAATTTTATGTCCCTCTCCAGGTACCAGGATACCTAGATTGCTGAAATGTTCTGTCTTACCATGGTCCTGATGTAAAAAGACATTCAGATATTCAGGGCAAGATGGGTACAAGCCATTAAGCCATACAACTGTGATTTCACTCAGCAAATTTTGCCCACTCGAACTGCTCACAACAGTGGCAATCCTCCTCTCCACCTACTGGGTCAGCGGGTTACCTTAGAAGAACTTTGTTGGTTCCTACGTAACAACTTGCTGCTGAAGGAAAATGAATTGCCTTCTGCAGCAAGCACAGCTGGGGCCAACTGCAAGGCAAAACTAAATTGGTAGTATAATCCATGATCTATAAACTCTTGGAAGTTAAAGCAAAAAGAGCGCTCTTAATCCACGCCAATTTTATTCTATGTAATCTACACAAACTTTGCAGCCTGTACAAAGAAATTTAGCAGAACACTTGTGCATTTCCCTTGGAAACCTTTTCCTTAGACTGAAACTTCAGGTCTGTTGCCTTTGCTAAGATATAACTAAAGCTTTGACAGAGGACACAGCAAGAAAAGAGGTGAGAAAGGAAAAAGAAAAAATGTAGAATATAGAAGATCAAAGTCACTGGCAGCTCAGATTTCAGTACACTTCTGGAGTGCTGCTGCCATTATCTGGGTAATCAGATGTTGCTTTACAGTCACTGTGCAAACTTCTACATTAAATAAACTGAACGGCAGCTGCCTTTTCTGGTACAGACTGAAAAGATGACCAAGATATCGGAGAATTCTAGTGACTAATTTTGCAATTTCAAGAAACGCTATCTTTCTAACTAATTCTGTTATATCAAAGATGATCAACCTAAAATTTTCCACATTATGCATTAGAAATAAACCTAAAAATAATTTTTAGCAGACGATCTTTGTACTTCCTGAGGATAGAAAAAAATACTATCAAGAATTTTTAATCCTACCAGATGCGTACAATAGCCAAGCAAGTCTTCAGTTAATGTTCTTGCTGATGGCAGATAAGCACAGCACTATAATCTTCCACTTGCAGCGTTCACATTGATGACCAAAAAAGAAAACCACACCCAAAATCAAAAACCCCAAACCCACAGAAAGAACTAATTCTCCCTTTCCAAACTTCCAAGCTACCAGGCCCTTTTTCATAATCCTTCTTTGGACAGTTTGTTACTGAAGTGCCAATACACTGCAGACAGTTCTCAAACCCATGTTTACTATATTAGTGTAAGTCTCCTGACTTACTTCACAGTGCCCTAGACAGAGGCTATCCCATATAAAGAAGTCTTTACAGCACTTCCCTGAAGCAGTTCTCCTATATCCCTTTCTGAGATGTGGATGTAGGGAGGAGGACAACAACCTACTCCTGTACATGCTGCGTGAGGGGCAGGTAAACCAATTCATTGTCTGATGACTGTGTTAAAATATCGCATGTGTTTTAAAACAATACAGTGTATGCAGAATAAAACACTGAATCATAGGAGGAAGAGGAGGATAGCATATATATAGTCATCTACCCAATCTCTTTTATTGTTTTTCTGACATAATCTCTAGTACTTTGTCCAGGCTAGTTTCACTACTCCCTAATACACCTTAATATATTTCTAATTACTCCACCTGACACAGGTCAACTAAAGCTACTTCTATTTTTGAGACGTTCAAAACTGGTGAAAAGTTTCTAGGAAGAGAAATTCCAGAATAAACTTGTAATGAAAATTTCTGCTCTTAGGAGAATCAAATCATTCCGTCTTCCTCTCCTGTCCAGCTTCTCCCGTTACTCGGGGCTTCTACCTCCACAACACACTGAAACTACAATTCCTCTCTTTTTGCCTCAGTTGTTCATGCCTTCCATTACTGATCATTAGTCTTGATGCCTTGGTTAAATCTGACTTCATCTCTCTACCAGCAGCTGTTAATCTCATCATCTACTACTCACTGTAAACTTCCAGCCTCCTCTTTGCAAGTCCTACATGAGTTTATCTCATTAGTATACTGCTGCCATATAGAACAGGTTATTGCAACATTCCTAACTCAGTTTTTGTTTCAGTCCCTTCTTTCTACTTGCTTCCTATGCCTGGAACCATCTCTCAATGCATCTTATTTTAAGCATCTGCATCTCACAACCAGGTAAAAGCAAAAGGTAAACGTATAATTAAAAAAAAATATTACCAACTATATAATTTGGCTCTTCTAAAAGGTCAGTTTCTCTGTTTGGCTATCTTAGTTTTATTCTTACACAGCAAAATAAACCTTGAACAGAAAGATCAGGACTTCTCCATGGCCAACTAAGCTGCTCAGTTATGACAATGGCTTTACATGGATTTCTTGACTAACAAAACCCACCACATCATCATTCCCACAGTCAGCATAGCATTAAGAAGTCGAGAAAAGCAAAACATCTTTCAAAATATTTGTCTGTTTACAAATAAAGTGCTCGCAGTACTGCTGATGACAGGTTGAGTGCCAGTGAAACATTCCAGAGCCAAGGGCAGACCAGAGGACAGGATACGGAAAGAGGAGTAACAATGGGCAATTTGTTGCATGACAGCACAATCCACTGTAAGCAACATGGTGAAAAATGGATTTTTGATATAAGCACAAGCATAAACAGGGAAGGACTTCACAGGTAAATTCTCCAACTGTTTGTACAGGGTGGTGCCAGAATGACTGTACCAGCTCCAGACAAAACGAGCAGGTGGAGAACGCAAAGGCGGAGAAGTAAATGGCAGTGAAAAATGTGCTCGCCGTGCTGTGCTACGCGACCAGGCAGCAAGCAGATTAAGGATCCTGACTCACAGGTACAAGCCAACAGGTCAGGAAGGTATCGCTAGTAGCTGCAGTTTTTATAGGTTAAATATGACAAAACATGTCTGGGAAGTCAGAAAGGGTAATTGCAAGTAATTGTGACTCACGTTAAATGCAGTTAGGTTTATATTAAAACAGTTTCATTTCTGAGAAAGGAACTGTTTGCCTGAAGAGAAGTTCTCCTTACCTGAGCTTCATATTTGACAGCGGCAGAAAGAAGAGCAATCGCATTCTCTTCACAAATGCCTTGTTTGATTGTTTGCTGGCAAAGCTTTTTCAATCTGTTTTCTCGATAGAGGGTTGCCAAATCTAGCAGTCCTGTGAAAAGTCATACATTTTTAGCTATCCTGGTGCAAAAAATATACATTTCTATTCAAACTAATCAGTTACTCTATAGTTTTAAGCTCAATTAATCAGACTTATTCTATTTTTCCCCCTGGTGATCATGTGCCTTTTTAAAGATCTTTGAATGACATATCAAAAAGGGACACTTTGCTAATTTGAAAGTCTTGCATCTTCTTGTCTACTGTATTACACCTCATTCGAGGTATCAATTAGTGACTTACACGCTCTTAATTCATGCAGGGAACAGCTCTTTTTCATTTGTGATAGAAATGCTGCAGCTACGCAAACAGTAAGGTTTTACAATGGCATTAGTGCCTTTGTAAGAACGAAACAGTTTTTCAGATTAGAAGCAATGAGTTTACAACAGTAACCTGGAGTTCCATTTATGGCCAATACCTATTGCATCTTCAGGAGGGAGCCTAATACTGTCTGTATACAGGTATTCCAGGAAGGCTCGGTAAACAGGGTAAGAAAATTCACTCATTTCTATAATTTCATCATCATTGTTCAGTACGGAACGAAAATGTTCACACCTACAAAACAAGAACAACAATTGTTACTGTAAAGAGTTAAGCATGAAAGATGAACTGCAGTAAGATGTTGATAAAAAAAACCAACCAAACAAAAAAAAAAAGCAGACCAAATGCACAACCATAAACTCTAGCTATATGATATCTTGGTTTGAATATGTTAATTTCTTTACAGCTTTCTACGTAATTCAGAATTTTCTTTTATTTGTTGTTATTATTATTTTATAGCAGGCTCCCTTTCTACTTATAATATCTTTAAGGATGGTCCATGTGTTTCTGAGGTCCTTTTCTTAAAGAAGTTATATATGAACTATTAATTCGATTACCTGGCTTGTAACAGATAAAGTTTAAATTATGTTAGACATTTCTCACATTTCAACCTGCTTTCTCCAACATGACCTAGTGAGGAGGGAAAAGGACGTTGTTTGTTAGTACTTTAGATATGACTCTTTCGTCCTCTTTGCCACTTTATTTCCAAATGTTACACATCAGAATATGCTTTTCTTTTACTAAAAATTTTAATGTACAAGATAAGTTGGTTTCATTTAATGACTCTTGGACAAGTCTACATCGTAAAGACATCACAACTTATATACAAATGAAAAATAGTTATTTATCACTTACTTTACCTTCTTCACATTTGATTTTATCAGTTAATTTTTTTTGTCTTTTTTTAAAATAAAATACAAAAGCATCAAGTCAAATTCATAGACTTAATTATTATTATCTAGCTTCTGCCACATTCTTGTACTATATTCTGTTTAGGTAGTACAAACGAGGATAGACGTCTGATGGAGAAAAGTGATGAAAAGGCTGGTAGTAAGCAGCATGTCTGGAATTTCCAAGCAGCAACGAAGTAAGGAAAATAAGGTAACAGTGAAGAACAGCAGGTGAATCTCACGCCTGAAGTAAAAGGGAGTTTGTACAAAGTCAATATTTTCAAGCAGTAATTACTCAGCATAGTGGACGTAACTATAAAGTTTAGTTTATAGTAAACTATACAGTTTGTTCCTTACCTAATTTTGAGAAGAACTTTATGGACGTGGATGTACTTTCCATCCACTAGAAACTTTAGGTCTGCAGTTTCAGGGTTGTCAAATTCCTTCTTCAGTGACTGGGCTACGGTTAGATGGTCGTCAGGCTCTAGGATAAAAAGGGTAACTGATAGTGACTGGTAATACTGATATCACTCATGATAACATCCTGTGGGTCTGTCAGCAGTTAACATTCTTAACAGAATTTTTCTGTAAGGCTAGTAAAAACTAACCGAACAAAAAACCATGCTCAGTATAAACATCCAGGAAAGCAAATAAGGGGCAGCTTTCAGTCCTTACTGGTTTCCTACTCCAAATAAATATGCCTCAGAAACAAAAAGCATGTCCCACCCCTCAACCTCATCTGTACAAGGCCAGAAAAAAAATATAATTAATAGTCTCAGAAGTTTAATAACATGTCTGAGAGCAAATGTTATCAGTTGTTACTGGCTAAATTATTCCAAATAAAAGGTGCTGCTTATAATAAGATGCCCAAAAAGTCAATAAAACTCAGAGTAAGATTATCTGAAATATTCACATGAGGAGACGTTATCTTAAAGCAGAAGAGAACCATTATATATGAAACTGTCCAGTACAATACCCCTAAAGGTAAATAACAGCAGTTACCAGTCTATTCAGAGTGTTCTTCCTTGAGTTATGGTATTAGGAAACATTCTTTGTATCTGTCTCTATATTCCTGTGTGTCTGATATGTATGTACATCCCACTGTGCATATGACACTTGCATTATAAAGTTAACAGGCAGCCTCGAAAACTGTCTCCACAGAAATTTTGATCTCCTGAACTGTTTCCAGGTCTGATTCTGAACTGATTCTTCAGCATATTAGGTGGTCTTAGAGAACTATCTTCTTTATTAGTATTAACAAAATAAAAACCTCAAACACCATTCTTAATCCAGGAAACATTTTTTCTCTCCTTACTAGGATACAAATTATTGGTTTTGTGGAGCAGTAACAAGCCGTTCTCTCCAGAAAATTACATAAATCCTAGGTCCTGTAGCCTACCAAGTTATAAAGAACAATAGTAGTCTGCTGTAAATGGAAGCACCTCCACCAAAAGCAGTAGAAAAAAAAAACACGCAATACACACACAGTTGAATGCTGTTGCACTTGAAATTGCTCAGGAAAATGCTCAGGAATACATATGTATACCCAATTAGGACAATAAAAGCAAAAGTGCTTTGGATTACAGATGAAAGGATGAGGAAAAAAAGCAAGGAAATTGCAATAAAAATCCTTCCGAAATTGATACTGCAAAACTACTGTTACTTCTTCTTTTGTACGATATGGTTTCAGACCTCTGCTACCAAGTACAGGGATTTTAACAACCAATGCAGAGCTGAAGCTCTACTGTAACAGTTCGAAGGATTCTGCAGTATTCAGAGGTGAAGCCAATTTTCAAATCCGAATGCACCAGAGATCCTTTTATTTAGAATTTAGAACTGACAAACATGTTTACATGAATCAGCCACCTCGTTACCTGGGATTTTAGTGCAGTAACACGATTTACATCTAATTGGTATTAGACCAATATTAAGAATATTTATAATATCCACAGGAATTGAGCATATTTATTAGTTCTGATCAAGCCACCCAAGAAAATCCAACTGCTTCAACCTAGAGCGAACAGAGGTCTTTGGACTATGCCCCAAAACACGAATTTCGGGGAAGAAATTTCCTCAGGGCAGGATTCTCCACTGAATCCCCTACTCTCCCAAAGATGGAAATACGACTACTGGTATCAAAGTTTCCTTAGCCCAGCATTCAGAATGGATCACGGGAGCAAAGTGTGTTCAGCAATTTTCAGACAAAAGCATACGGCAACATAAAAGCAATAGCAAAGACAGTCCAGAAGTGGAACAGATGCATGATGCACTCCACACAGTTCAAATTACAAATGAACAAATTGCTGTACTCTAGCTTTTCGCTCAAGCTCCCAGATGACATCTACAGACAACCCCAAGAGTCTCACCTTTGATTAGGTCAGTGATTAGCAACTAATATGGAATTGAATTTGTAGCTGAAGAATGAACTTGAAGAATTTTCAAGAAGAAATTCTTCACTCAGAGGGTGGTGAGGCCCTGGCACAGGCTGCCCAGAGAAGCTGTGGATGCCCCATCCCTGGAGGTGTTCAAGGCCAGGCCGGATGGGGCTTTGGGCAACCTGGTCTGGTGGGAGGTGTCCCTGCCTATGGAAAGCGGGATAGAACTGGGTGATCTTTAAGTGCCCTTCCAACCCAAGCCATTCTATGATTCTGTGATCTTCATATAAATAAAATATCCGAGATCCAGTAACTTGCCTCTTCAAAAGCTCAGGTAATGATCACTTGTGACGTGCCTGGGATTCTAAGTGCCTGGGACCAATTCTGAATATGGGAATTTGAATCCCTCCTTCTCAGTAGTCTACTTAAAAGGCATCAAAGAAAGTTTCATGGCTCCTAATGACTCTGCACTGCTCCTTCATTTCTCCAAATTCAAACTCAGCTTCTCCATCCATGGTCATTGTACAGTAACATTCAATAGTTGCACAAGAAATACAGTATGTACCAGCTATTCAGAACACCATTCCAACAACAAATGCACACAAAATACACACACAAAAACAGAGCATTTCCCATAGAAATAGATCACATCAATAAAATAGACAATCATTTAGCACTGCCATCAAGCTTTACCAATTTTTATCATTCTATACATTTGTAATTCCCAGTATATTTTTTTGCAATAAACTAAGCTTAAGTTTCAAATACATGCACACCTGTTTTATGGAGTAAAGATTTTATTTAGAAAATGTCAAAACAAAAATATTTAAGCTCACCTACTGACAGAAGACGCCACATTACGGCAGGGGTAGCAAAGCAAGCAAACACATCGTCAGTGCAGGCAAAGTGAGTGAGGTGGGGAAGGACCACAGACTGGCCACGGCACTGGCCCCACATGTACACCTGGCCACTCTGGGTCTTGGCAGCTGAAGTGTGAGCAGAGTGGCAGGCTGCGATCTCTATAACTCTGAATTCACAGGCAGAAAAAGAACAAAAGCAAGTCACTGTCATAAGAACAAAACGCAGTGAAAAAGCTCACTACCTTCTGCATTTCCCTGGTGCAAACCCTCTCTGCAAGCACACATGCACTTCGGATTGCAAGAACATTTCCTATCATACGTGGCAAAATTAAAACAGCTCTCAATGTTTCTTCAAACAGTGTGCACTCAGAAAGTTTCTTGGTGGAAAAGCCCCGTGGGTGTAAGGAGCCGCTGTTGCAGCAGAGCACCAGGCCGCAGTACGCACTCTGCTCCCTCAAACAAAGCCACGAGGAGTTCCAAGTCTCTGCATGCCTTCGGTGGTGCTGCACAGTGAGGTGAGTTGCTGCATTAAGCTGTGGAGATGAGGTACTTGAGAAGATGAAGGAGAAAATGAGGTGTTGCCAATAAGAAAAATATAAAAGGTAGGTCTAGGTAAGTTTTTTTGTACTTTGAGTCAGCATAGAAAGTTAATGAGAGCAAATTTTTTCTGCTTGTTTATAGGTAATGGTCATAAACTGACAATCTAAACAGATTTATTTTAATTAAAATACTATAGTGTCATTACTCATACCATTATTATTACTTACATATAACAGACTTTCATTTTGAAAATGACAAATTCAAACCAAGCAGAGCACTAAAAGCTGTTTCTAAATGTATTGAAGTTATGGTAGGCTATCTCAGTGATCCTAAAGTTGATTTAGGATTTCCTGACTCCCACTGTGTACAACATTACACAATCTGCTGCTTTGCAGCTTGAACTACAGCTTGTTTACTTGTTTTCCCAGCTGCCTGGGAAAAATAGCTGGGAAACAACTTGTTTAAAGCTGCATGTACAAATCTTGCAGGCTTCAGTGAGGTAATACTCTCACTGACACGAGGAATGCACATTCTGGCCAACTAAAGGAAAAGGCAATGCACAATATTAAAATGTGGTAACATTTCAACTGCAGTCAAAGTGTTTGGAAAAAAAATCAGTTACATCTTAACACAAATACAAAGAAATAGCAATGTTCAAAACCAGGCCGTGTCTCATCACCACGAAGGAGTTCCATCTTCCTTACAGTAACAGACACAGGCACATGTAGAAAGAGACATAATGATTTTCTTAATATTCACAACGGGAGACCACAATCACCACTCAGTAGTATGGAATAGATTCATCTCTCAGCCCACATAAATACATGGCTTTGAATTAGCAATAGAAATAACTGCACCGCTACCCATCAAGGACTACAGTAAAGTATTCAATTGGTAAAAATCTAAGGTTAATTTTCAGGCAACAGTACCAAAAAAGAACAGATCCCTTTCTCTCTCCCCTGGGTTATGAGCTGGATTTATTAGCAGATATAACACAAACTGCAGATGTCCACTCTTCACCTTTTCCGTGTGTATTCCTTGTCAAATGTAGCATGTTAAAATACAATTTATATTCAGAGGCAATAAAGCTTTTATTGTTGACTTCAAACAATGAAACTACACCACCAAAGAGAAACTGCAATGAAGACCTCTGAAGTGCAGTGCGAGCTGAAGCAGAAAATGGCACATTCAAGCTCAGAACATTCAGTTTCTTTCTCAAGGGTGGTTATGGGGTGGATCCAGGCACTTTCAGTGAAAATGCAGATGAACCCATTAAAGAGGTTAAGATCGGAGGCAGTCTGGGCTGCGGTGACCATGCCCTGGCTGAGTTTGTGATCTTGAGGAACATGGGCCTGGCCAAGAGCAAAATCAGGACCCCGAACTTCCAAAGAGCAAAATTCCAGCTGTCAACAGACCTAGTGGATGGGATCCCCTGGAACACTGTCCTTAGGGACAACGGAGCTGAACAGAGCTGGCAGCGCTTTAAGGATGTTTTCCTTACAGCACAAGAACTCTCCATCCCCTGCGTAAGAAAGTGGGCAGGGAGGGCAAACAACCGGGATGGCTGAGCCAGGAGCTGCTGGTCAGACTGAGGCACGAGAGGGAAATGCACAGGCAGGGGAAGCAGGGACACGTGGCCTGGGAAGAGCACAGGGATGCTGTCCGGGTGTGCAGGGATGGGGGCAGGAAAGCCAAGGCACAGACGGAACTGAGCTTGGTGAGGGATGCAAAGAATGACAGGAAGGGATTCTCTCGGTACATTGGCCAGAAAAGAAAGGCCAAGGAGAGCGTGTCCCCTCTGATAAATGAGAGGGGAGAACTGGTAACGACAGACATGGAGAAAGCTGAGGTACTCAGCAACTTGTTGGCCTCAGTCTTCGCTGCCAGTCAGGCTTCCCACGTCTCTCAAGTTCCTGAACCTCTGGGCAAGATTTTGCTGGGGGAGCAAAGTGCCTCCCACTGCAAGTGAAGAGCAGGTTCGAAACAACCTGATGGAACTGATCAGGTACAAGTCCGTGGGGCCCGATGCCGTGTGTCTCAGGGCCCTGAGGGAATAGGCTGATGGAGTTGCCAAGCCTCTCTCCATCCTATTTGCAAAGTACTGGCAGTCAGGTGGAGTCCCTGGTGACTGGAAAAAGGGAAACATCACTCCCATTTTTAAAAAGGTTGGACAGGAAGACCCAGGGAACTACAGACCAGTGAGCCTCACCTCTGTGCCTGGGAAGATCACGGAACAGATCCTCCTGGAAGCAATGTCAAGGCACATGCAGGACACGGATGTGATCCGAGACAGCCAGCACGGCTTCACCAAAGGCAAATTGTGCCTGACCAGTCTGGTGGCCTTCTATGATGGACTGGGTGCATCAGTTGACAAGGGAAGACTGACCGATGTCATCTACCTGGACTTCTGTAAGGCCTTTACGCAGTCTCGCATGACATCCTGGTCTCCAAATTGGAGAGAGATAGATTTGAAGGGTGGACCATTCAGTGGAGAAGGAATTGGCTTGAAGGCCACACCCAGAGAGTGGTGGCCAATGGCTACATGTCCAGGTGGAGGTCAGTGACGAGTGGTGTCCTTCAGGGGTCTGTCCTAGGACCGGTGCTGTTTAATATCTTTAGCAGTGACATAGACAGTGGGATCGAGTGCACGCTCAGCAAGTCTGCAGGTGACACCAGGCTGAGTGGTGCAGTCATACCCCAGAAGGAAGGGATGCCATCCAGAGGGACCTGGGCGGGCTGGAGAAGTGGGCCCACGTGAACCTGATGAGGTTCAACAAGGCCAAGTGCAAGGTGCTGCACCTGGGTTGGGGCAATCCCAGCCATGAGCACAGACTGGGAGAAGACCTCACTGAGAGCAGCCCTGAGGAGAAGGACTTGGGGTTCTGGTGGCCAAAAAGCTCGACAGGAGCCAGCAGTGTGTGCCTGCAGCCCAGCAGGCCAACTGCGTCCTGGGCTGCACCACCAGAGGGGTGGGCAGCAGGGGAGGGAGGGGATTGTGCCCCTCTGCTCTGCCCTCGTGAGGCCCCACCTGGAGTGCTGCGTCCAGGGCTGGGCCCAGCACAAGGAGGGTGTGGGGCTGTGAGAGCAGGGCCAGAGGAGGGCCATGAGGGTGGTCAGAGGGCTGGAGCACCTCTCCTGTGAGGAAAGGCTGAGGGAGCTGGGAATGTGCAGCCTGGAGAAGAGAAGGCTATGGGGAGACCTCTTTGTGGTCTTTCAATACTTAAAGGGGGCTTGTAAGGAAGACGGAGATCAACTTTTTAAATGGTTAGGTAGTGATAGGGCAAGGGGGAACAGTTTTAAACTAAAAGAGGGATTTAGTCCAGATGTTAGGAGGAAATTTTTCACTCAGAGGGTGGTGAGGCACTGGAACAGGTTACCCAGAGAAGTAGTGGATACCCCATCCCTGAAAGTGGTTCATCCCTGGCTGGAACCAGATGATCTTTAAGGTCCCTTCCAACCCAAGCCATTCCATCATTCTATGAAAATTAAACTTTAACGTACTGAATTTGTATGTCGGACAAATTTCCAATCTGTTCACATTTAGCAAAAGAACAATAGTAAAAACGATAGTCTGTTTCCTCAAAAAGAAAATTTAAAACATGCTATAATTTTACGTAGCTCTTCTAAACGTATGCCAACTAACGTCTGACTGCTAGAATGTAAGCATTACCTGTCCTTATCCACAATAACTGTTGTAGGGTAAGACTGGTTACTTTTATTCCCAGTACCTAACTGGCCATATGAATTGGCTCCCCAGGCATAAATCTGACCTTCATCTGTTAGCACTAACGTATGTGCACAGCCACAGGCAACCTGTAAGAAATAACAAAAAGAAAAATCTCATTTTTATGCAATATTAAGTTAACATAGACAGATGCGTGTTATGTTATTCATTGATGTTATTGATTGTACTTCACTATAGTTGATAAAAATTTTTAAAAATGACAAATACAGGTAAGATGATTAAATGGGATGCAAAGTAGAAAATTGACTTTAAAAGAAAAGAAATCTGTGAGGGAACCCACCAGACAATCTCAAGAGTACAAAAAGGAATAGCTAGGGATTGAGAAAGAAGGAAAGCTACATGACAAATATGGACAGTATGCTAAAAAAATGTGAGAAAAGGCCAACCAAGTCTTGCACTAACCCTGCACTATAAGCAACTACCCCAACTTGAATAGCTTACCACTGTAAAAACAAGTGAGGTCTCTCCAGTACCTGACTACACAAAACTGTCCCCCACCTCCTGCCAGCTCTGCTGCTTATCTCTGCTGAGATAATTTACATCAGTGGAAGGAAACTCTCCACAGCTGGGCCTGAGGACCACCAGTGCCCATACAAGATAAGCAACAGGAGCAGCCACCCAAGAAGGGAAAAGAAGAGAGGAAATTTAATCTAAAACCAATTTACCTTGTTCAAAACTAGCTCATGTACCATTATATAGTCTGCAAAGCAGATACAGTGTAAGTACATGTAGTCCACTGACATCCAGGAAGCATGAGATACGCTTTAAATGAAATAAATACTTAAGTGATTTGCTGATTGAATGTCTACAGCTTAGTATTATTAATGGATATCAAGCAAATGAAGTGGATGGAAATAGGATTTAAGGCAAACTTACTGGAATGCTCATACTATCTAAACAGGAAAATATACAGAGGGGAAAATATTATTTGCTTTATTATATTATTCTCCAGTAGGAACTGTTACCAGCAAAGCTACAGACTACATCCTAGGACCTGAATGTAAAACTATGTAATAAATGAGCTCACTTCAATTTCAAATTCAAATAATAATCCATAATTTATCTGATTAAATGTGATAATTATGATTCAAAGTTCAAAACACTCTTGCAAATTCTCACTAGCTTACAAAAACATTTTTCCTAGCAGAACACGTCATTTTCCTGGCAGTGTCCTCAGTGTCTCAATTTAAAACTTTCAGTATCAGTTCTGCACTTACTTTAAATATTTCTGATTGAAATATTCTATAAAGAAGTTACCGATTTGCTAGCAGCACTGATGGCAGCTCAGTTATTTGGTAGAGCGTAATAGCTACCCAAGTTCAACACCAACCATGAAATCATACCAACTGTTGACTAAAAGCAAGTGGGGACAGCTTGGTCTGACTCCAAACACCTGCTAGCAATTGTGGCTGAAGTGCAATTCTAAAAACAATATTAAGTCAGCCAGAAGGACAAAATACTAAACTGTAGCATTTTCCCAGAAAAAAAAGACAATCTAATGAAAAATGGAAGACAAGTCTAAGACTTTATTAAAAATGACATTTATTAAAAATGTCAGGAAAAAATATTTATTAGAAAGGACCAAGTGTTTCTAAATTCCTAGTCCTCTTTAAGTAAAATCCTGACCTCACTGAAGTCAATGGCAAAATGCCCACTTAACTCCACAGGGTCACAGTTTCTCAGAGGTTCATTTTAAGATACACGTTTTCATTCTGATTAAACGGCACTTTAAACAAAAGATTCGGTACTACAATCTTCACGTACAGAACATTAGCATTTTTTCAGTTGTTCATAAAGGGTTTGACATGGAGCATCACACACGTACCCTCTGTACACGAATGCCTTGCAAGGCTGCAATTCGGCATGGCGTTGGCTGATTACCACTGCTGCCCAGTCCAAGCTGCCCATTACCATTGTAACCCCAGACATAGACCTTAAAAACAAAAACAGGGATTTCAGCTGTTTGCTTGTATGTAATTCTTTTGAAAGCAATACAACTACTTCATTGTTCCCGTAATAATTTCTTCCAATATTTCAGGTTCCCACACCTTAGGATCTGTACTTTACATGTATGTGTATATATATATACACACACACACACACATATACACAAAACTTATATAAATGTACAGATACCTACATAATCATACATAAAAGAAGTATATATTTTTCTGCACCTGAAATGACAAATTTTGGATGCTTCATCAGTTAAAACTTCTAAGTGTACGCTCATCTAAAATTGTAACCCTTCATATTCATCTTGCTTTTTAGAAGTTATAAAAATGGAAAGTAAGTGATTCATAGGACTGTTCCCCAGCACAGAGCAGATTCAGCACAAATACTTCCCTTTTTCAAAGAGCTAATTTCTCATTTGAAAATCTTCTAACACAGAAGAAAACATATTAAAACAAGTATAAACTGGAAAATATCACAACAGTTTGAGTAGACTATTAATGGTTTTGCAACAAATATAAGAAGGAAAATACTGAGTACTGATAATTTCAGTGACATATATTACACTGCTCTAATGCAGTCAGTAGCTACCTAGGTCTAAATTGAAATGCTTGGAGTGATGAATCTGGAGAGGACTTAGGCTGCCCTCAGTCTTCAGCTCATATGAACTAAAGCAGAAGGAACACTATATCCCCTTGATATCCTCACAATGGAGATTTAAAAAAAAAAAAAAAAAAGTATGAGAGGGATTCAAGGTATATTGAGGTGGAACAAACATATGCAATGTACTTTTATTTTCTCTGTTTTTCTTTTTTTCTTGAGATAATGTGTATATATGGACACTGAAAACTAAGATAGTATTGACTGATTATTCTCACATTCTTGATATATAAGATTCTAGTATAGACAAAATACTTTATTTTGCTATAAAGACAGCAGTGGGATAACATTAATCACTACTTTCATTTTTGTTAGAATATAATACTAACTCTAAAAATCAGTAAATTGCTGTTACAAAGTTCCTTGTTTCTACACATGAGAAAATCAAGCTAACATGAAATGTTGAATACACATATATAGCTTTTATGATTTAATCACAACATTTGTAAAAATCTGGCCTTCTAAAGTTTTGTTTGTTTGTTTGTTCGTTTCCTTCAGAACTGTATTTTCAAGTAAATTTGAAGTTTGATACCTGAATTCTTTCAGGAAAGCCAACTTCAGTAGTTGATACAAAGTAATAGTTGTTAAATGTTATGAGTAACTTCATAAACCAAGAAGTCGTAAGCCAAATATTAGTGAACAAATTTCTGTTTAACTTCTTTCTAAAAAAGAAGCTATAACCAGCACGAATAGGAAAATGTGCTTAAGTATGTGAGAATATGCAACATACATCTTATGACAAAGATTTTTACAAACAGTATAAGCATGTAGGTTTGAGGGATTCTGGAAATAAATACTGCTTTTCCCAGTGATAGTACATTACTGAAAGGCTTAAAATGACCCAAATCCTATAATACTACATACAATAAAATTCAGTCAGAAATTTCAATTAAAATTTCCTACCTCTCCGTTTTCCACCACAGCCATGGAGCACATCTGTCCACAAGCTATGTTAACTACTATTTTATTTTGTAGGCAGCTGGTAACTCTTCGAGGAATTGGTTGATTAGCTGTTGAGCCAGACCCAACCTGGCCTGAGTTATTATAACCCCATGTGTATACCTGTCGTAAAAGAATTGTCATCAAAGTAGAGTTTATAACACACAGTTCTAAGTACGTATTCAAGAAAGAAGTTACATGCATTACAAAGTACATTTTGAGTTTGTGTTCATGTATTCTTTTAAGATCTAGGAAGACACACAGGTTTACAATATAATTGTTTCTATCAAAACTATACCACTCACAGTATTTACGTATTCCATTCTTTAATGTTCCACCAACCAAAGTTAAGAGGCAACACAACAGCTGCAATCGTACAGAAGATTTGTTAGATTTCCAGAGCCCAAAGCAGAGTGACTAACTGCACACAAATGGCATCTCAAAGTAAATGGCAATAAAACTGTTTACTTCACTGGGTAAAACTCCTGACATGCACATGATTTAAATTGACATCAGTTTTAATGCCATTAAGCATCTACAATAAGGTATAGAATAGGAAGAAATGATAATTTCTTATTACAAGCAGACGTGGCACAAAAATCCATGTCCTGCATGCACTTCAAAGTAGATAGACTAACATATTTTCCATTTTTGCTAAACATTTGTGTTGCATCAGCACCCTGAGGACAGAAAGCACAACCAATGCACTAGGTGCTGTATGTTTTCCAGTTTCTCATGTACAAAGATTTCATTAGGAGAAAAGAGAGATTTATTCTAGCTTTTCTCACCTCTCCATCAGATGTTAACACCATAGAATGATGAGAGCCACAAGCAACTTCAACGACTTTCTTGTTCACCAAGTTAGTGGAGACTTGACAGGGAACCAAACCATGATTTGTTGTACCATTGCCCAACTGGCTATAAGCATTATGACCCCATGTATACACTTCTCCTTCTATAATAAAAATGGAAAAAGCTGTTTTAAAATCTTTTTTTCCAATGACTACATAACTTGAAATTACGAACTGAAAAGTCAAATTCAGTAACACATTATACATATTTAAGTATACATGTGCCCTTTTTGTCACCTAATCCCATGGACTATCCCAATACTATCTTCTCATAGTGTTTACCACAAATCCAAAAGGATAGTATCACCATAATCTTTGTAAAAAGAAATCATATAGCTGAAAGAAAGGAGATAGAGCAATATAGAAGAGAAAAAGATGAAATGACACGAGTCCCCATTTCAGTTTATGTCTTTGTTACTGAGAGCCAGCCAAAATTTCTGTCTGTGTCCTGGCCCTGTGTTTCCCACTTTTGAAAAGTTCAAATAATAAGCTTTTCATCCCACTGCAATATACATGAAGATGCTCGTAGGAAAAACAATTAGGCGATGCTGCTATTTATTATTTAAACATGCCATTCGTGTCTTGTATTTTGAGAAACATGCTAGTAAAATTAAGAATGCAAGAAATGTCTGACTGGGTTAGGCATCTAGTCTATCTAGTGCAGAATTCTGTTTCTGACTAGCAATAAAAAAAAAAAGATACTGTTTAGGGGGAAAATGAACCTGCAGCCCATTCCCCTCATAATTCCCAAGCATTTAGAACCACTAGATTACAGATATTATGAGGCACAACCAATCTAATTTACTTTAATGTATATGTATTGGCCTGTTTTGCATGATGCTAACACCTTTTTGTACTCACTTTTTTTCATTTGTTTTAAATCAGGTATCCTCTTGTTACAATAGTGCCAGATTTAATGAATAGTTATTCTAATTTCATCTTGTCTACCATCGTCATCATCTTCTACACCTAAATTACGCTGTTATTCCAGGAGAGCTAGATTTGACATAGAACTCCTTCAGATCTCTAAAGAGATCACCAGACTCCTTATGTTTTCACTAAGAAGGGTTCCCTCAAAACTAACAAGAGAAAATGTGCTACACTAAACCAATATTTCTCTACAATAACAGGTTGCATCTACTGGCTTTATGCTGTCAAATACAAACAACCTTCTCCTCATTTCACCACTATGAGAATGATAGGAATTAACGCAAGAGTTGTGAAATGCATACGGACAGTCTGACAGTCAGGTTAAAAGAGTCTGTGCTGAATGGCAGGTAATCATGTGAATGGAGTTATGAGTAAAAGTCATCAAGGATCAGTTCTGGACCTGTTTTTGTGCAATATTTCACTTTATGATCTGGATAAGGAGTATGATGGGATATGAGTAGATCTACCAGCAACAAAGCTCATAAGAAAATGCAGGTGCATATGTAAAAAGCTTCCAGAATGGGTGGCCCTGAAGACTGGAGAAAATCATGGGGTGTAACAGTATATAAAGAATAGTTACACACAGAGAACATAATTCACCTCACCTACCTTTACTCATCTAATCTAAACTAGTTAACAAGATTTCTTCTCATTAATGGAGACAAATACTAGGCAGGGTCTAAAAGAATCTCACTGAGAACACAACATTAGTCATTTGTCTTCAAAAATAATGTACTTAATAGCAAACAGATCCACAGAAGGGCTGCTAGCATGGTATATGTTTCAACAGAGCGCCAATGAGACAACAGCAAACAAAAAGCTGAAAGGCAATATAAAAGTTCTAAAGCACATCTGGAAGTAAGTACTTGAGGGAAAAGATGCATTTTAGCTGAAGGACAATGTTGGCACAAGAACAGGAGCATAATGTAGCCACTAACACATTTTAAATCCAACCAGAAGTTCCAAATTTAACTTGTGTACTGAAAAATCTTCCAGAAGTAGTAACAAGATCAAAGCAGAGCTTGAGAAACTTACAAAAAGAACTAGCTATGAACAGAAGTAGCATGTCACATTGGCTAATGAAAGCATGTTAGACTTGATAGCCCAGAATGTATATCCCAATTTTCTCTCTTATGCTGCCAACAGACCTTTAATTCCTGCTTGACTAATTAAAGTTGACCTATCTGAAAAAGCAGTATTTGCATCATACTTTACCTTCTGTAGCAAGAACAACATGAGGACCACTTCCATAACTCAGACAAGCAATCTTTTTGCCACACAGAGAATCTAATCTCTTTGGTTCAATAGTGCTTTGGATGTCTCCTGTTCCCAAACACCCACTGCAGTTCATGCCAAGCACAAAAACCTGTTATAAAAGAATCACAGAATCATAATTTGAGTTGGAAGAGACCTCCAGAGGTCAACTAGTCCAAACCTCTTCTCAACAGAAGTCTGAATATATCAGTTTACTCAAGGCCATATCCCATTGAGTCTTGAACAACACCAAGGAAGAGATCTCACAAGCTCTCTAGAATTTAACAAGTCTCATGGTACTTTTTTCCCTAATATTTAATTGGAATTTCCCATGTTCCAACTTGTGTCCATGCACCTCCAATAAATGTCTAGCCCCATCTTCTCTTTATTCTCTCTGATCATGGCAGGAATCCAGTACTTCGCATTGCAAATGTCTTAGCAGTAATCAAAATGATCAGGTATTCAGCATGCAACTTGTCCTAGGTATACAATCACAGTACTAGCTTTCATAATAACTTGATACATGAATGACCAAGTATGTCATGTTCATACACTTGAACAATTACCTCATCATTTTCAGTTGCATACAACACTTCATTACCAGCACTGCCAAACACACAAGCTTGACGAATTAACTTGAGCTCTTCTTGTGAACAAAGAGAAAAAATTGGCCATTTCCCAACATCCAGCATCTTCAGGGCTGACAACAATGTTGCCTCCAAGACCTGATGTTATAGAAAAATGATATAAAATACCTAGACATAGAGAAATGTGTATAAATTTGCATAGTAAAAAGAATAAATTCAGAGATATACCACTACAAGCTTTCACAACCACAAAATATATTTTAATTGTAGAACAATACTTGGAGCAAAGCCATTAAAATAAATAAACTATATCATGATCCGGAAAGAAAGTACCAATACACATGAAGAAAAGTACAAAATAAAAAGTTAAATGCTGCAATCATATTTTCACTGTACTTATACAACATAACTGCTAGGTTACAGGATTCAATATACAGGATTTTAATTTCAAGGTGTGAAGTATACATCCAAAACTTGAAAATAATGTGTTTTTTCCTCTGATTCTATAATTATTGTTAAGAGGAAAAAAAAAAAAGAAACATGTAAGAACTGCCCAAGAATATACTTATATTTAACAAATATACACATTTATTTTCATGCATTAAAAAAAATGGAAACTCAAGAAAACTTGAGAAACTTTTTCCTTTATTCTTCACTTCTGAAATAGTCTGTGTTTCAACAATCATTGAATCTTTGGAAACTTTCTAAGAACATTTCTATTTGTAAGTAAATATATAATAAAAGAAAAAAGATATTTGAACATTCTCCAGCTTAGTCAAGGAGAAATAACAAGTTTCTTGCCAAAGGAAAAGAAAAGTAGCTCTCTCCAGACATTAAAACTAGTCAAGTTAATGTCTGAGTCTCACTCTACATTTCTACTGCTTTAGTATAGCATAAATCAGGAAAATGTTGCAGTATCAAAATTTAGCTGCAAATTTTGCATAGAACATTCACCAAAGTTTCTTTACTAAAATTAAAATAAGTTCTGGGTGTGAAGAAAAGTATTATTAATTGCCAGCTCTGAAGATAAGTAAGAACGGTTTTTGCCTATCATGGCATTATGTAGTTCACCACATAACAGCAAGGACTGCATGATTTGCTTACATCTAGGAAGTAGCAGACCTACAAAATGAACTGTCACAGAATACTTTTTTTTTTAACCTCTGACTGAAACAGAGATATGAATAAATTCTACTTTAGAGTCATCTATGTCAGTCTAAAGGATATTGCTTTTTGGACTAATATCACTTACTATGAAAAAATGTTCACAGAAGCACACATAAAACATTTGAAACTAGAGATAAATCCCTAAATAAATTGTGACTTTCAACCTTTAAACAAATATACTTCTGAGGAAGGAGAAGGAGGGTTGGTCACGTTCCATTAAAAAAAAGCTGCGGTCTTGATGACACTAGCTATTTCCCCATCTCCTCACACCAAATAACTAGATTCAGTGACCATTTTCAGCCAAATTTGCAAGTGAAAGGGAAGTAAGATTCAGCTGTTACACAATCCATTTGGCAGTAGGCAACTGGAGAATCATACACATACATTATGAAGTAAGTCAGCAAGTAAGTAGGGCCAAGCCAGTTTAGGAAACGCTGTCTTCCATGACACATAGCAAAATTATAAGAGATGAAGGATATGTATTCATCTAAAATCAGGATTCATAAATCTGCTTTTCACAGAACAGTTTGTTTCATGTCAAGAGGTTAGCATGAATTTTATGGAAGATTTTAGGGACTTTTAAAGTATGATAACGAGTAGCAAAAGCATCACAGACTAGTCAATTGCATTAACAAAACTGCATTCCACTTTTGCTCAAGACTGATGAAGCCAGAGTTTCAAAAGGACAGTCAGGGTGCCCTTCAATTATAGATTCCCTTACCAATGCCTCAGCAAAATAAGCTACTGGTTTCTTTAAAAAGCGGGCTATAAATTCCAAGTACACAGCAGATGAATGAGCACCCATTCACCTTAAAGAGTGAAGTTTTTTTCTGTAATCTGCTTCTACAAAGAACTCCTGTCCTACCCTCATAATTAACAGGTTACAAAAAAAGAAAAAACTGTAGCATTTCTTAACATTAAAATCATACTCTGAAAAAAGTACTATAAAAAGCACCCAAGAAAAATACTTACAATATTGACTTTTTTTTTAAATAGAATTATTAACAGACTTTGTCAGACTAAAACATAATCTAAATCCTGTCTCTGAAATCACTAATTTCATCCATCTTAGTAAGAGACATTCTTTCACTTTTAAAGATTTTTCCCCCTTCCTCACTTTCCATCATATTTTGTCCCCCAAAAAAGAGAGCTTGAAGATTCAGCCTACAATATTTATGTCCCATCAGTGATTAGTTCCCTTGTTATATTGCACAGGTTCATGAAAGACAGAGCTAGACAAGAATTTGAGATTTCATATGAACCAGCTACCTATTGCAAAGGTGTATCAGCTATGTCTCCAATATTCCCAAAATTTCATTTGACCTCATCAATCAGTCTAAAAGCTGGTTATTCAGTTCTGTCATACAGATCACCATAACAAGGCACTATCATTAAGCTCAAAACCTAAATGATATGTTTCATGAAGTTTTACACACAGAGTTTTCAAAGAAAAAGAAAGAGAAAAATGGGATTGATTTTTTTCATCGTATTATGCTACAAAAGTTAATTCTTACAAGTTTATCTTGTTGAAACATTAGGCTGAAACAAGTAACTTTAGAACTTAATTCTAAATTACACCAATGCTGTAAGACAAAGGAGCAATTCAACCCACTTCAAATGAATATATTGTTCTTCTAACAATTTGTGGATCACATAAGTAACATTTCTTTTCCAACTATCATTTTATACCTAGAGTTTTGGTTTTAAGTTTATCTGGAAAGCTACCAGCATATACTAAGTTAGTACTAAATGAAACCAGCTTAATCCTCTTGAGTAGAGCAGTATGAAAGTCTTAACACAAAGTCACACTCTGACCTTGGCACTGACTTCTTGAGCAGGAAGAGTTTCATCCTCCATATGGATTTGTGCCTCTGTCCCCCTGCAGAGAGAGAATTGTGGTTAAAATCACCATATCATATTGCTGCAAAAATACTTTATAGAACTATACACACTTCATATTAAGCCAGAACTATTTGCCTGTATTGGGTGAGAAAACAAAAATCATGAAGCTCAGACAATTTCATTTTTATATTTAACTGTACAGTGATCGGTGAGATGGACTCTACTATTCTGTATTCTTACCTAAACAGTAATTCTTGGACAATTATTTATTTTTTTTAATAAGTAGTACAGTTAGTCAGTTATTGGAAAGGAAAAGGTTTTAATAAATACAATACTCTAATTTTTTTATTGTAGTAAAAATAGCTTTAGAACCTTGCTGATGTAATTTTTCAAGACAGTTCTTCCAAAAAAAAGAAAAAGCACACTGGACAAAGCTTTCCATTTCTGGCATAAGCCTTCAAATGTTCTTATTCCAGTTCCATTTTGAAAAGCCGTGTTAGAAAAAAACATTTGGGGCTTTTCAGGTTTACTGAGAATTGTTAGAATATCCACTTTGTTTCAGAAAATATTGCCAGCTCTGTAAAAGAATTGCATGCTTTCTGTGATGTGCATCATCAGTGGAAACAATTTCCAGATCAGATGTTTCTTCCCACATGAATATGCATGCCCCTGCTATCCTGAAACAATTCCCTACCATAAAGCCATGCAACTCCATTTCCAGTAAAACTGCACAAATTACTAAGCAGCTTTGAAGCTGTGCAGGCTTCTTTTACTCAGCAAGTTGGAAAG
Organism: Cygnus olor; assembly: GCF_009769625.2. Classification (NCBI taxonomy): domain Eukaryota; kingdom Metazoa; phylum Chordata; class Aves; order Anseriformes; family Anatidae; genus Cygnus; species Cygnus olor. The sequence goes on from NC_049169.1 coordinate 180,010,073, forward strand.
TGGTAAATGTCATTTTCTTGGAGGGGCACCGATTCAGCCAATGCTAAAAATCTGTTTACATTTCACTGAAAACAGAATGTCTGGAAAATTCTGATTAGAGGCACAATAACATCCAAAGAACAAGAAACACCATTTTATTTAGCTATTTTTCAGAAGACTACTACACTTTAAAAGAAGTATCAAATGTAGCTTTACAAAACTAGCTAATGTTATTACAAAACATGTCTCTTATGGAAGCCTTCATCCTGTAAGACCAAGCCCAAAGATGTAGAATATATCAAGTTCATATGATTTAAATATTGTCAGTTTTAAGGATTTAACAAATATGATTTAATTCACTGAATAAAGAAAAAATCTCTTTATTTGCCTTAAATGAGCACTAGTCAGTTACGCTTACACAACTGAACAGAGCCCTGAAGGAACACACACGGCCATTTACCATGCTTTACACCTTAACAATACATGGTAACTTGGTATGCTTTTGCTGTTAAGAAATTTGTTATTTTCTTATTTTCTTCAACATATTTACTTGTTCAATGAGAACACGACCACTTGATGTTGCGTATGTTATCTCTACTGTAACTAGAGACAACCTGCCAAATTAAGGCCTTTTGCATGACCAGAGCAGGATTGTGTTCCCAAACTGCAGTTCTGAAATGTTTATCGTCAACCACGTCAGCAGTGTTAAGAGCGAAACTGATTATCAAGGCCATGCAAAATTTTGCAGCTTCAATTTCCAACACTGCCTGTCAATGTTGATATTCTTAGCCACCTTTAGCCTACACGGCTGACAGGTTCTCCAAGAGATTAACTATTAACTATGAATTTTCTAATTTAAGTGAATGCAGGATTCTGTCTCTCTTCTGCAAGCCATTTGATACACGACTGATATTCATCATTCTTCGAGTTCTAATATTTTACTTCCATTTCTTCTGTTTAGACAAAAGCACATAGTTTGACTTTAAAAGCAGGTTATCTGCTGGTATAAATGAAGATACATCAGTATGGACCATTCACTTACCTAACAAAACGATCTCCAGCCCACTACTTTTTCAGAGTCCCAGAAACATACTGAGAGCTTTGAACTAACTTTTGCAAGAACAGAGATCACTTACATGTCCTCACAATTCAAAAGTGATGTTTTATCTTAAACATAACTATGAGAAAATTACCCCATTCTTCAAACCATTCTGCAAACATAGGCACTTTATTTCTGAACAGTCCTACATAGGGTATCGGTACATAGGATGCCTCAGATGATACCCATTTATTCTTTTATTCAAGTTCATTTGATGTAATACAAGTACATACTGATTGTCACATGTTTGCATCTGCAAGGGTGTTCTTTGTAAAAACAGGCAATTGATTTAAGAGTATATATTGAGTATTAGATCCTGAAAACAAAGAAGGACAAAGAAAATATATTAAATCATTAAGCCTACATAACAATCATTTTTATCTCAGTACCTCTAGCATACTAGTGATGATTCATGTTTGCTTATTCTTAGGAATTTTTCCTTCAGAAAAATTACTGTGAAGCAAAGGAAAAACAGTACTTTAATCAAATGTTTAAAGAACAAAACCTTCATATTTGAGTACTTTAGATACAGAAGAAAAATACAGTCCTAGCTATTAGAACCAAGTTTTTAGGGCTGTTCACCTACGAAATCTTAAAATATGCATATAATTGCTGAAAAACCTTACCTTAGAATAGCTAGTCATTACTTTAAAAAAAAAAAAAAAGGCAATACTTTCAAAAGTAAATAGGTAAGCAGGAAATATTTCTCATGCATTAAAACTTTATATATATATATATTCACTAACTTTTTCAAAAAAAAATCTAACACGAAAATCTTAAAGAAGAAACTTCATAGTAAATGTCCATTTTTTGAGGAAGTACACAGTGTTTTAAAAGCATTTACATTGAACTTTCATAAATCTCCTATCTGGAATCCAAGTCCAATTTAAGAATCTGGACAGCATACTCTGGCAGCCTGAGTCAAGTTGTGCAATTTGTAAGTTCTGACTCTGGATTTCTTGCAGCCATGGTATGTGGGTAGACTATGTATGCCTCTGTGGTATAGATAAGATTAAGTTAAGGAACACAAATGCTGGTTCTATTAGCTAAGCTCTATTAAGAGCCTAACCAGACCATTTAATCCTAAATATTTATACAGGTTCACTAACTCATTTGAATGTAAACATTCTTGTAGATTCTCTCTCTAGGAACTTGGCAAGCAAACATTTTTTTCCTTCCCAGAACTCCACTTAGTATTTCCTCGCACTTAATTTCAGCATTTCTGAATCTCATCTGCTGAATCAAAGGTCTGTCTGGAGCTTCCTCCCCCAATAACTCTAGCCAAAGGCCTTGGAAAGAATAGAAGGAAAAAGTCACAGAAAAAAAAGGACTTGCTGACACCTTTAGGAAAAGGACCTAACCTTGCCTGATATTGTTGATTTCTCAGCAGCCACGTGCAGGAAAAGTCATGAAATGATGCTAAATTGTTCAACTGATCTTGCAGGAGAGGACAGAACAGTAATATTATTGACAGCTATTCCCACTGAAGAGGTTACATTCCCTTTCTGGGAAGACATGAGTCTATTTTCAAAATTATCATCCTTGTTCATGTACAAACACTGAAATGTCACTACCCTGTCTAGTGCTGACCATAAACTGACAGAACTCAGATCTTCATTTACTCCTCCACTGATGCAGCATTTTCCATGACCAAGGAACTGCAGACCCTGGAAAACAGTAAGTGGTTGTTTGAAGAGCTGCTATCTCCAACGAAAGCACACTCTTTTCTCATTCCCTACTTGCTTCTTGACACCATACTGTGACTTCTTGGCTTCTGATGCAAGCTCCGCTGGCTGCCTACTAATTTCAAGAGCAAAGGTACATGCAATTTGGAGGCTGAATCCAAGAACCTCTGAAAGACTGCAGTCTTGACAGTCTGAAAGACTGACATCCTTGACCTTGTAAAGTAGATAACTACTTCAGAAATTTCTAATTAAAATAAATCGCTACAGAAATCTAATTAAAATAAGACAGCGTTATTGTCTCACTCTACAGAACCAAAACTTCAGCCAAAACCATCTTGTCAGATGCCATCTCTCTCTTAGAATGATAATCAGTTCTACCTGTTGGATCCAGGGAGAGACATCCAGCATGACCCCACTGAAATTATCAGAGATTGATAGAATAATTTGGGCTGGAAGGTACCTCAAAGATCACCCAGTTCCAACCCCCCTGCCATGGGCAGGGACACCTCCCACCAGACCAGGTTGCCCAAAGCCCCATCCAGCCTGGCCTTGAGCACCTCCAGGGATGGGGCATCCACAGCTTCTCTGGGCAACCTGTGCCAGGGCCTCACCATCCTCTGAGTGAAGAATTTCTTCCAAATATCTAATCATTAATCTCCCCTCTTTTATTTTAAAGCCATTCCCCCCTTGTCTTATCCCTACACTCCCTGACAAAGAGTCCCTCCCCAGCTTTCCTATAGGCCTCCTTTAGGCACTGGAAGGCCTCCGTAAAGTCTCCCCAGAGCCTTCTCTTCTCCATGCTGAACAACCCCAACTCCCTCAGCCTGTTTTTGTAGGAGAGGTGCTCCAGCCCTCTGATCATCCTCGTGGGCCTCCTCTGGACTCACTCAAATAGATCCATGTCCTTCTTATGCTGGGGGCCCCATTTACATGCTGAAAGATTTACTGGAGCTAGATGCTTGAAATCTATATGCAAAGGCCTTTTTTTTTTCCCCAGTAATTTCATCATCCCCCAAAATAAATTAATTGAAATAAATGAAAGTAGTGTAGGATAAGATACAAACAACATAAAACAAGGGAACATGAACACACCAAAAGCAAGGAAGTTAGTGGGAACACCGTTTTATAACCCATCCTCAGCACTGCCCTTCAATTCAGCTTTAGTACCGTGGTGGTAAAGAACAAATACATCAGGGAAAAATGTTTTGAAATAAGTGAGAAGGCAGGAAAGAAAACAGATGACATGACCTTTCAACTCTTTGATGGTTTAAAATAAGTGTCAGGATCTGGTGCGAAATTTCTGCCCTAAGTGACAAAATTGCTCTGAAATTCATATGAAGATTCCTGGGATACCTTCCCCTCACCTCAAAAACAAAACAAAACAAACAAACATACAAAAAAACCACCCCAAACCTTGGAGCTTTTGGTTATGAAGAAAATTTGATTAATTTGATTTTTGTAAAATTCAATAGGACTTTTATAAGTCCTATAGAAAACAGATGGTAAGACACACTGCCCATATTAAGCTTCTTTATTTCTCCCATCCCTATTCTATTTTTCCCCCCTTAGAACTGTTGTCTCTCATCGTCATTGATGTAGAATGGTGTATTGTTTACCAGGGAGCAGCAAGAGTGGAACTGACTGGAAAAATGCATCGTCATCTACCAGAGGGAAAACGCTTAAAGCAGAAGAAACAAATCTCAAATTCTTTTCTCCATTCCACAAACCCCCCAGTCACCCTGAAAAAAATAATTTGAAAGCTTTGGGTCTCCATCTATTTGACTGGAAAAAAAATAAATAAAGATTTGAATGAAACAACTAAAAACTATTAAGGAACAGAAAATATATAACTAACTAACAAAAAGCAGAAATACAAAGATTAGAAAATAGTCTTCAGCAAATCTATGTTGAAATCTCAAGGTTGGCAGCTAAAAAAGCCTGACTAAAAGGTGTTGATCACAAAACATTTTTAAATTAAAGTATTTTCACTCTTTTATACAAGAGCAAAAATACTTTTTGAAGGCAATCAAATGTTTCAGATAATGGAAAATGAATGCACAAACTACCTTCAATGCTGAAAACCATGATAGGAGGATGCTAGAGTCATTTTCACATAATTAGTGGTTTACTTTTGCATTAAAAGAAAAAAATATATAATGAGCATTATCTCCAGATCTTCAGGTATATTAAAATAATCAAACAATTTGTTAGACAGTTTCTTGGGAGCAGGATGTTATTCCTGTATCTAAATCTAATATAATCTAAATCTAACCTGAGATGCCAAGAAAAATATTTGCTTTTTTAATATGGCCGATTCCAGATTTTCAGAAAACTAACATGAAAAGCCCTGTCTCTTTGCCAAATTTCTAGCCAAACTCTGAACACTCTTCAGTTCCTGTAATCCATACAGAGACAAACCTAATAAAATATTAACAATGGATGCAATTATTAGCTCTTGTCCATTTAAAACACCGCATTTAATTTACCATATAACCGTTTTGGTAGAATTGAAACTTATATTGATTTTTCATTTTGACTTTCGAACTTGAGAGTTCAAGGAACCAGCTTTAGGGAAATGAAAGTATTCTGAAGATTTGGTTTTAAAATACCTTTATTAAAAATATCAACCACGTAGCATAGCAAATGAATGCAAAATAATGCAATAAATATGTGAAAGAAACAGAGAGCATTTCTTTTTACAACCTTAATGAATCTTAGTTCAGAAAATGTTTAAGGTTTAAGAATTTAAGAAATACTAACAGTTCATCAAGCTTATCAGGATAAACAATGTATAATGCAGATGTTAAGATGCATTACAACTACAAGTGGGAGCCTGATGACACCAGTTCAATGCCATAGGAACAGTATGTCAGGCAAGGGTCTTTATCTTATCATGTAATCATAAATATGTCATTACATTAATACAAAACCAGCAAGCAAATGCACTTACTTCGTTATGCCTCCTCTAATGGGATTTCACCTAGCCTAAATTGTTATTAGCCAGACGTTGCCTGATCCAGCCAAATTTTGAGCCATGTATCAGGTCTAGCTGTTGGATCTTTGACCTCACATCCTGCTCAATCTCTTGAAGAGGAAAGCTCCTATAGTTCTAACCTACAACCAGTTCCTTACGTGTCCAAGAAAGGGCCTTCTATGCCTTCTAGCCCCATTTAAGCTAAAAGCTTTTATTTATAAAAGGTACCTTCTAAAACATTCTATGCCTTAATTAAAACAACAACAAAAACAAAATAAACAAGCCCATAAGCATTATTAAACCACATCTGGCTCTCTTTTCTACATTCATTGCTTAGATTTAGCACAGTCTTTCTGCACATTGGGTCACCAAGAGTGGATTTTTTTTCAAGACTATGTCTAACACGACCACAGCATGAACTGGTGGCTGTATTTAGACCTCCCCGTAGCACTGGGTACTTGCAAGAGTGTTTCCCATGAACCCAGCACAAAAGGCCAGGCAGGGCTGAAGGACAGTGCAACATGCATCTACCATGTAAATATAAACGTATTATCTAAAATATATATACAAATAATGGATATTCTATACCTGGATCTAAGAATTCAAATTGTTTAAACTTTGATAGTTATAGCTGTCTGCATAAAAAAAGATATATTTTACAGAAGGAAGAGATACAACAGTAAATAGAATGTGCACATTAAAAAAAATTTAGCGGTACTTCTCGGTGAGTAAATGACTCTAACTGTCCAGTTGGGTATTTCTTTATGAGTCTTCTGAAATTGTAAGTGACCAACAAAAATGGCAAGAGTATAGGATTAGACATAGCAGATAGAAGTTTCCCAGCTCTTAAAAACTAATCCAGAGACAAAATATTACTCCTTAATGTGTAAGTTTAAGCATCTAATATTACATCTACTTGCTGCAATAGTCTCCAAACTGTAAGACATCTCATGCAATGTGTGGCCAAGGTTATTTTACTTCAACTTTATCACCTAGAGGTCTTACTTCTATTTTTATTTTTACTTAGATGATTACACAAGCTTTAAAAACACTCACCTATAACTAACTCAGACTAACTTTGGACAATTTTCACTTCATCACTACACTTTACTTCCTGCAGCTTTCTTTGCTTATCCGTCCTTTTTCTATTCTTTATTCCAAAACATTCTTTTTGAGATAAGTAACAGTTTGGCAGACCTTTTTTCTTTTTTGGATATTAATTCCAAACAAACTTTACCTTTGGCATAAAACAAGTTCATACCTTCTTTACCTTCAGGGCCCTCAGGAGTCAGTGCAACTGACATCACGAATTAAGCCTCTTGATTTTCAAAGTTGGCCCTCCTGAGATCATGAATTTCAACCTTTGTTTAGGCCTGTATTGTATGTCAATAATCAAACTACAAATGTGATCCTGGATTGAAAGCTCTTCCCAGAAATTTTCACACTGAGAAATGGGCAATTCAGTGCCTGTTCAGCAAGCTTAGAGCAGTTCTGTGTAAGAAGTGGACTGCTGTATTTCCTTCCAAATGATGATGTTAACAAAGAAGCCCACCTATGATACAATTCCTGATATTATCTCTCAGTAAGCACTATCTTCATCGAAATCCAGCTTTTCTGGTCTATAGCAAACACCATCAAAAGATCCTATATTTTTTTCCCCATCAAAGCAATGATAAGCTTGATTCTTTTTTATCCACACAGCCTTTTCCTGTTGCTTTACTGCCCATCGCATCATTACCACCAAGTGTCATTCTGTCACGTTTATTTCTCCCCAACCCCACATGCAGCAGCGTCATTATTTCTCCACTTTCCCCTTACCCGTGCCCCCTTTCACACCTTCCACCATTACTTCACCCCCAAACCAACCACCAGTTCACCCCAGCGGGTCACAACGACGCACAAAAACCATCCGTAAACAGACTTTATTCAGTTTGCAACCACACTACAATCCCCGTGCTAACTGCACCCTCTTATTTTTATTCAGCAACACGAGAAATTCAATCTCTAGAAAGAATCACAGCGGAATTTCGCCGGAAAAGCCGACGACGACCCTTCAGCGTTCACCCCAAGATGCCGGCCGCGCGGCGCGGGGCGGGAAGCGCAGCGCCCGCCCTTTCCGTCCCACCCTCCCCCGCCATGCCCGGCGGCGGCGGCTGGCGCGGGGCGGGGCGGGGCTGGCGGCGGCTGTTGGGGCGCCGCGTACCGGTCCCAACCGCCGCTCTCCTCAGCGGGGCGGCTCTGCCCGGGGGACGGGGAGGGAAGGGCGGCGGCGGGCCGCTTGCTCCGTATAGCTTACCTTCCCCGCAGGCAGCGGCTCCTCCTCCTCTTCCTCCTCCTCCCTGCAGTGGGGCTGGGGAGGGTGCAGCCTCTCTCAGGCGCCTCCTCAGCCGCCAGGAGGGGGAGGGAAGGGAGGTAGCGCCTCCCCGGGATCCTCCTACCGCAGCCGGAGCGGGCAGGCGAGCCAGGATTAGCTGGGGCGGCCCCTCGGGGCTGGGAGTGCGGCTGCCGCCGAGCTGAGGCGAGGAGAGGCTGAGAAAACACACCCCATCTCTTCTCTGAGGCGCATCGCTTTTGGTGATGTGGGCGCCTTGAGAAGAGCTGGGTGCTCGAAGCAAGCACGGCACTGAGGGAGATTGCACAAAAACACTTTTCCTCGAGCTGTTGCCTCGGCCTAAGTACGTTTGACAACATCACGTAGTGAGAGACATGTTGAGGGATGATTATTACGAGAACACCAAGCATTGTGTACTATTTGTATGTGCAATAAATTGTTAAAACTATTTTTCCAAGAGAAATGAAGGGACGTAACTATTTTTCTATTTCTCTTACAATTTGTGTTTAAAGTTTATCTCTCCCTTAACAGGATAGCCTAAATGTTTTCTGAAGGTAGCATCCATGTTTTTATTGGTCATTATCTCCTACCTTCAGTTTGATATACCCTGCTTCCGTGCTGTGGTATGTGTTGAGAGACCTTTGCTGTTTTATACAATAATATTGTTAGATTTTTCTTGTGGGAACCTTATTCAGAAGAAGAAAGCCGTGTGGCTTAGGAGCTAGCGCTCTGACAAAAATGAAACTCCTTTATCACCTGGGGAGGGTCTCAGTTTTTTTTTTTTTTTAAATCACAATCACAATTCATAATAATAATGACAATTGATAATCACAATCGATAATCACAGATCGATAGGCAATTTTCAAAAAATGAGGCTTGTGTAAGTATGTAGAACAGCCGAACCTGTCTCTGCAGTTACCGAAGGAGTAGAGACTCCATTCTCCATGCTTGCTATGTTGTATGATGGTCTCATGTGATGTGCTTCACGTGCCTTGCCTCCAATCCTTCATACATAATACGGGAAGTGCCCATACCACCGCAGGGTCTATCAGTGCTCTTCCTTAATGTGCTGCCCTAATGCATGTGTATTGTCTGTCACTAACTGCAGTGCTCTGTGGAGTATCCATCTCTTTTTAGTTTGTCAACTGGAAGTAAAGATACTACACATCAAAATACGTTCAGTGTTCCCAATGCATTTTAATCTGCAAAGGGTCTCTGTTTTCTGCTTTGCTGGCTCAGTCACTGCTTTGCTGGCTCAGTCACTGTGGTTCTTCCAAGATAATTAGAAGTGTTTTTTCCTAGGAATGTTTTCTTCATTCGAATGAGATATCAGTAATGATTTGTGTAGAGTGTCAGCAGATTTTGGGGGTGTTGGACTCAATGACGACAGTGATGTGTTGCCCCATAGTTTTGTTCTCTCTTTATGTAGAATAAAATGATCACAGTAAAACACAATACAATTTATTGTCTGCTGCCATGTTCATTTCTCAGTTTCCTGTTTTCTTGAATCCATTTCAGGGGAAAAAGGTTGCCGGAACTCAGATGCACGTGTAAATGTAAAAATATACCTGATAATGTCAGTCTAGCAGACAATGGTAACAAGCTATTCATTTTCAGATTGGCAGAAAGACAAACATTTTTAGTAGAAGCAATTGTTCCCTAAAACAAGTTTAATCTGGGGCTGCGAGCTGTTTATTGATTCTTCGGTGTACGTTGTAAAACAACATTGGATATTTTTCTAAAAGTTATGCTTTATTTAACCAAAGGAACACTGTATTGTGTTAGGCTGAAGGTCACACTTAGTGGAACAGATGGTGTGCTTGATCCATTCAAACAAAATTGGGTTTAATACAGTGAAGCCCTTAAATCTAGAAGCAAATCTACAAACAAAGAGTCTGCATTTGAAACATTTTGCTAACAGATTGAGGTCGGTGAACAATAACTGAAAGTGTGAAAGTAAGAAATGCTAATGTCATTTCTGAATGTATAAAAAGTGAAGCAAACAGAAGTTAAAAGGAAATTTGCCTCCAGTAATTATTAGAAACCAACTAGTGGGAAACTGCACATAAAGCTTCTATATATTTTGATAGCGAAGTTGAAAATGTGATAGGTTGCACAGAGATGATCAATGGTTTGAAAACGAGAGATGCTTTAGAAGGTGATTAGTTTATGAAAAAGTTTATTATTTAGATTACAGTTTATAGGTTCTTTGTAATGAGAAAACATTAAGTATTGAGTGGTGTTTTAATTTAATGGAAAAAAAAAAAGACATAAAAAGAAACGGGGAGAGGTTAAAGCCATAATAATATAAATCAGAAATGGGGGACAAATGTCTGACGCTGAAAGTGGTCTCCATTTATTGATTACTTCAAACCAAAAAGCGATCATGTTACTTCTGCCTTTCTTTACATACCGGTTGTTCTACACCTGTCTCAATTTCTTCCTTTTTTTGGGCCATTTCCAGTTTGCTTTTCTTCTTTCCTAAGTGTAGTGCTAGATTTAGAACTCAACAGCAATGAATGGAAGGAAGTATATCTCTGTTTCATCTTACAGACATTCTTTTTATATGTACCAGGACTGTATTTTCTTTTTATCAAATAGCAAAGTATTGTCCTTTGAAATTTAAGCTTTGCATATATTTCTTCTTAATATGTTTTCCAGTTGAATTTTTTGCATTTCCATTTGGTCTTTGGAATAATACTTCTTGGAAGATGACCTGGTTTTCTTCTCTGATTAACTGACATTTATTCTGCTTTTATTTTGACAGTATTATTTTGTACAGTGTAAAAATATAATTAGACATTAAATGAGAACATAGCAGAGATTGTAAACACCTGTAAGTCAGTGAACAGGCTTACTGGTTCCAGCACCAACATACTCCAAACCCATAGGATTTCAGTTACTTTTCTTCAGTACTGTTTTCTGCCTGAAGTTGTTTATTTTTCCAATATTTAAGCACCAGTTCGGTACACCAGTTGAGTTTCAGGATGCAAGTTCTCCAAGAAGGGTCCACCTCCCTTTACGGAATATGTGGTCTGCAAACCTTCCAGGAGGCACTGGGCAAATCTGTAGGCTTGAGCTGTCATAAATGGCTGCCACAGCGTAGTGATGTGGAGCCTCACAGATACATCCCAGATACATCCCCATCACCTTGAACTCACGATAATCTGATTCTCAAAATCAATTACACAATTCTGTCTGGAATATTTCAGAACAATGAAACACAGTTACAGACTGATCTCACATTCCTCAACAGATCTCCCCGAAGAATTTGAAGCACTGGGAAGGGTTTCTGTACTTCCTGGGTGATGAAAGCTTTGGACTAACACAATTTTGGAGTTTGCTACAAAATTATCAAATGTTGTAGTTCTCATTCAGTAGTTAAAGCCTCTGTATTTGAGCCCAACTACTGCATTACTGGGCAGAGGTGGTAATGGTAGAGACTTGTTTTGCTAAACAGTTGCCAAATAAAATACTTCAGTAAACCTTTTGTCATATTTCTTCTTCGACAGCCTGTCATCAGGAAGTGAGAAAGCTAAGAGTATTTTCAGGTCAAAATAAAACCAGCTTCCCACCTCAATGGCAGGGTTCCCATTACCTGTATTGTGGGTTTGGGGATGACTTTTCAGTTGTGTACATCGGAGAAACTACTGGTGTCCTCAGTTATTACCACGAGAGGCCTGCGTCAGCCTTTGTGGAAGCAAAATAATGTGAGTGCAAGGCAACCATAGGCCGGTAAGTTCTGTCACCACATGCGAGATTAGAGGATGTTTGAGATTTTTATGACTGCTTTCATATAAACTTGTTAGACCTGAAGACACAGCAAGTTAAAGAAAGGGTAAGTGTCCCAAAAGCAGATGTTTAACAAGAGCTGTCTTTTTCTGTTGAACTAAGATTGAAAAAAGAGCTTACACATTTTAATGTGCTTTGGGATAGGTTACATTCTTGTCAGTAAAAAGAGCCTTAGCAAATAAAGGCTAAGAAACCTCAGTTATGCTGGTGGATCCAAGAATTTTCAAGCTCATGAAACCTGTTTTTGTGCTCTGATCACAGTTGTGCTTCACTTCAAGGGAAGACCTGGGCATGAAGCAGCGTCCCTTTTGGCTCATCCTTTCTCCCTTCTGCTCCATGCCTTGGTTTCTAGGACAGGTAGCCAGCAGGCCGGTGTGCAGATTGGACAGGGAAAATGGAACAGTCGGAATCCTAGAATGTGCTGCAGATCCACCTGACACTCGGTAGAGACTTGGCCAAAGTAGTCTGGGACTGGGGCTTAAGTGATTTTGTTAATTTTCGCTCTCACTGCCTTAAATGCTTTGTTTGTAGCCTGTTTGGTTTGGACTTCCAAAAAGGAGTAGCCGCTGTCTTGATAAAGACCTTGCATCATCCTGTCTGTCATTCGGATCATCTTACCTGAAGAATTTAGGGATGGTGGTAGCAACAGCCAAACGTAATGTTCCTCAAGAGTCACAAGAAGTTGGCATCATGGTCTCCCATAAGCAAGGAGAAGGCATCACTGTGGTTAGGAGCATCAGGGCAGGAAGGTAAGGGGATCCTTGCAAGAAAAGTTAGGTAAACTTGTTGAAAGTGATAAATCATATTTATCATGTAATCCATATATATTATATAAGCCATAGGTCTGTGGGCCAGCAATTGGAGAGACCGTGACTGTGCTACGTTTCCCTAGGGAGCGTCAATCCTCTGTGTGTGTGTAACTGTAATTTGGTAGAGTTCTTCAAGCCCAAGTAGCCTGCAAGTAGGATAAGAGATCTGGGAGCTAGCCATTGTAGGGATCACAGGTCCGTGGGCTCCATGTAGAGATGAAAGATCTACAAGTTGCCTCACAGAGGGCTCATTGGTCTGAGCCAACCACCAGTGAGACCAGGGGCTCTGAGATTCAGCTACAGGGTAGACCGTAGGTCCGGACCAGCTGCCACTGAGATTGTTTCTGTTTGTGCTTACAATGAGAAGAGGTCTAAATACCAGCAGACTATGAACCTTGGGGATTTGTATGCCCAGGTGCCAGCAGCCGAGGAGAGCAGGAGATCTGGAACCAGCTATAGTGACTGAATGTCCATGGACACCTGTGTGTGTATGTCTGGACACTGCTAGCAGTCTTCAACCCTAATCTGACAGAGGAGAGGAACAGGATGGAGCAGTTTGTGCCATTCATGTTTGTGTGGTGCTGGAGCTGGTAAGGCACTGCTCTCTGTCTGTTGATCTGTGTGGTTAGCCATGTGTGTGTACTGCGTGTGTTTTGGTGTGCCTTGGAAGCACGTGCTCAGCCTTGCTATTGCCTGAACCTCGGGGCATGGAGCTGCAGTGCCCTCGCATCTGCTGGGCCACTGGATTCAGCTATCTCTGACAGACATCTCCTAAATGACTCCCTTTTATCATTGTAGAGAGAAATCTTGGCATCAGTGGAGTCGGTAGCAAAATGCTGCTTTACTTTTTCTTCAAATTTCGCTCATTTTCAAATAAACATTAGCTATTAACCCTATATTCTTATGTTCGTATTATCTAAAGGTATTAGGAATTTCACTTAATTACCATGAAGTTAGGTCATCAAATCCATTTCAAATGCAATGCCAATCTCCCCCTAAATGTCTGTCTGGTATTTAGGCTGGTTCTCACTGACAATATTCTTGCTTCTGACAGCAGGTAGATGCAAAACAGATTTTTTCATTCTGTTTTCTGGAGATAACTTTACGGTAACAGTAGAAAGTCAGTCAGTCTCCTGTCATGATTTTTTATGGCCTTGCAAATACTTTAAGCCATTCCAGAACTCCTCCCACAGGATATAGACATGTGGCTACTTGAGCAACTCAAACAGTTTATTTGAAGCAGAGTTGTTGATCGGATTTGGATTTCACATCTTGAAGAAGACAATTTAGTTTCTGTTTCTAGATTAATAAATTTATCCTATGCCTAAATTTGTCCTATGCCTAAATAATACCTTTAATTGGAGAAGTTGACACCGATGACCAAAGACTACTTATAGTCACAGTAGATCAATACAGCAAGTCATTTTGCTGTAACAAAATGGTTTACTGTGGTTAAGTAGCTTTATCTTGACTGTTTTGCTTTTTAATGTTTTTCTTCTCAAATTGCCCAAGATCCTAGCAATCCTTTAAACTTTAATTGCATTATCTTAGTTCTGCCCTGCTTTGTTCACTGCTACTTGCCCTGTAGTTTTATTAATACTCTACTGCCATAAACTAAAATAAAAATAGCAAAAATAGTAGTACTAGCCTTTTTTGTTGTTGTTGTTGTTTGTTTGTTTGTTTGTTTTGTCAGAAAAGAAACCATGCCCTTTTCTTGCTATGGAGAAAGATTCAAAGGATTATTGTTATCAGCTCCCTGCTGATCAGCTGCTCCTCAGCTTTCCTCAAGAAAGTTGTGGAACAGCTGTAGAAAGTTGTTTTTCAAGAAATTTGTAAAACAACTAAATAGTTCAATATAAGTTAAACTCAATGAACACTTAAAACAGGCTTGGGGAAGAACTGAGTGAGTAGGGCTTATTAAACTGAAGAAGAAAGGACTGAGGGAAAATGAAGTAACAGTTTTAAGAATGTGAAATTTTATTGTAAAGAGGAAGGAGATTTATTTTTTTGTTCTGAATGATCAGGAGAAAAATTGAAATAAAGGAGATAATTTTGCTTTGGCAGTAGGGCAAAATACTCTCAGTAATAATAAGGAAGTTGGGTATAGATTGCCTGGTGAAGCTGTACAGTTTCTATCATTAGAGATTGTATATCAGAATAAAATAACTTTTGTTGATCCTAGTTCAGCTGATGGTAGTCAAACAGATGACCTTTTGAGTTCCATTCCATTTCTAGGATTCCATCATTAGCTCCATTTACTGCAATACAACCTGTATTTAAAATATGAACAAATAGCTGGTTTTAATTAAAGCAAAATCTCTTTCATATAGATAATAAAAAGATTACTTCACAGTAACCCAATTATTCAAAATACTTGAGCACTTTTGGTACCTGAATTCCTTTTAAAAATCTATTGCCATCCACTATTCTTTTTTTTTGGGTTAGGATCTTTTAAAAATGGAATAACAAACTATCAGTTAATCTTCAAACAGTTGATAGAGCAACAAGTCTAGAGGGAATGATATATTTTGCTTCCATGTTCAGTAATGTCTTATTAGGTTTGTCCTGTCAAATCTTTGTTCATATCGAAATGTCAGTTTATTATTATGTTTTAAACAAATCAGATTTTCCTTGTTTTTGAAAAAAATCATGATTAGGGAAATCTAATTCTTCATTATTTTCATTTTGAATAAACATTTCAATACGTAATCCCTGGTTCCTCTTTACTTTGAGTATAGCTCTGTAGATGTCTTTATCAGTGCTGTTTTTCAGTCTACTTCATCCTTTCCAAATATACCAACATAAATAATACATTACCATCAGTGTCAATGAGAGAAGGGACAGGGCTTTGCTACCTGCATGATTACAATGCTTAGATATTACATAGGTAAAATTAGCTTTAAATTATTTTTTAATGTTTGAAGTTCATGTTTATCAACTTGTTCATGTTTAATGAATGCCCATATTAATTCTGAAGGTGGGTTTCTTTTTATGTTACATCATAGTTTATACAAAGAAGAAAACGGGGCACAAAACAGAAGTGTGACTGCTATGGTTTTCTATAGCACTGTTATTTAATTCCTTGCAAAAATTCTATTTCTAGCACCACAAACTTTATTTTTCCCACAAAAAAAATGTTGCAGACAGGAAATGTTTTGGATAGTGTAACAAAGTTTCCTGATAAACATTTTATCTCAGCTGGATAACCATTTCTTGTTGGTAGGATTTGCTATAACTATTGTCATTTTGTTGTCTTCCTTACTATAATTAACACACATATATGATCTGGCTAAGTGTGTTCATCCTGTCAAACAAAGGTTTCAGTAAAGCAGACGTGGTTATAATGCGATGCAAGAATTTATATTGTCCATTTCCCATCATTTAAACTTTGCCTGTAACAATAAATAAAATAGCAACACACGTGGGACATTCTGGGAACTGGGAATTCCCAGCAGGGTGGAGGTTTCTCAGTATTTCAAATAAAGCATTATTTGCTGTGGTTGCAGTAAGCTTCTAAAGCAGTCTTTGATTAGAAGGTGGGACTTCATGGAGAATCTAATTGTTCAGTGCTAACTTGGACTTGAATTGTCCTGGAAGGGTATCAGAAGAATTTTGGCACTTTCTAAACAACTTCAAAGCATCATCCTTGCAAACTAATATTAAAATGAGATGACATTTAAAAATTTACCCTATCAAAATATCATGTTTTCCACCAACAGAACCACCTTTGCCATTTTTGGAGTTAGCTGGTTACTTTAATGATAAGAGACAGGCAGTATCACTTAAATATAGCTGATTCTGATTCTCATTCGCACAAAGATCATAAGTACATTTGGCTATACCTCTACTAAATAGTAGATGGCCAGGACACAGACTTTGGCCATGAAGCCTCCTGGCATAGCCTAGCTAACGTCCATATTATTTAAGGCTGTATTTCCCTTCAGATCAGACTGACAAATTGATGTTGCATAGCTCTTGGCCCTGGAGCTGCTCTGTGCTGTTAAACATCCTGTGGCCTTCAGACATAACACTTACTTACGGCTGAGTTTTTTTTTTTTTTTTTTTCCCAGTTCATTGTGTTTGAATGTGGCTGTTTATTACCTTTTGTTTAAAAGTTTAATCTACACATGGTGAAACACAACACGTGATTTCTTCTATGCAGTTTTTCAAGAAAAATAAAATTAAGGCAAGTTACTGAAAGCATGTAGTATTTGAAGGTGCAAAGCCTGCTGAGATGGTGCTGAGGTAGACTTTAGGGAGCAGAACTGGAGCAGTGCTCACCATAGAGCCCACTGGGATCAGTGCTTGGTATGCACTATCCCTGAACTGTGCTAGTTGGCACAGGTCAAATCTGCCAGGAAGTCAGCTAACAAAGAGTCTGGATGTTCTAAGGTCAAGTGTTCAGCCTGTGTGTCCATGTATGATGAGTTCATGGGGTTTAACTAAGGCTTTGTCCTAGTTTTATTTCTGTCAGGCCTGAGGAAAGAAGAATGTGGAGAAGGAGGCTTTAGACAAAGACACATGCATAAGATTGAATTTAAAAATACATGATTATTAGTCTGTTAGGGGTAGATACATTTTGCATACACATCCTGGAGGTATTCTCAGTAAATTATTCAAGGAAACAGAATATGAAACAGAGTGAAAGGTTTCTTTCTTTCTTTTTTTTTTTTTTTTTCATGTTACGCTAGAAGAGAGTGAATGAAAATGTTCTTGCAAAATGTTGATCCAAGACATGCAACTCAGTGCTGAATTCATAAGCATCTGAAACAAGATGACATTGATGTAATCATCTGTCTGAAGATGTGTGTAAAAAATTATTTATTTATTTTTAAATTCACAGCATTAGACTAACAATTCAAACAAAAAGATATTTTCCTCACAAAGTGCAATTCAACCCACAAAACTTCCTGTTACAAGATTCTGCAAGTATTAAAAGTTTTCATGAAGAAGTCATGGGACAGCAATCAACTGAGATTGCTCAACAGAGACTCAGGAAGTCTCTGAGATACAAACGTTCGAAGGCTACGACAATATTTAAGGCAAGTTTTATGTTTACATACCCCATTCTTTTCTTATATTCTCTGCCAGGGAACAGACTTTGTCAGTGCCAGGGAGAAAACACTGGGTTTGGTAAAACTTTGGCCTGACCCCCAACGGCCCCTTTTTCATTCTCTGTCCTTATGTAGAGGATGTTTTAATTATGCTTCTAGCTTTTGAGATAACACAGATAGGCGCTTTTTTCTTCCTGTGAGGAAATGCTCAATGCTTTCTGGGATTGGGGCTTTTTGGTGTTTTGTTTTTAACGGAAGCACTGTTGCTGTTTGTTGATGTGAGGACCATTCTCTATTAAGGTCAGAGGGTCTGAAGGTTTTGTATGAGTCTAGGAAATGTGATGCAAGACTGGTTGGGCAGCCAGGCATGCCTAAACCCACCCCGAGTCATTGAATATGTTTCATATATACTGTACTAAAATACACAGAAATGAATAGCTTAAAGAAGGAAGCATAACATGTATTCTGTGTAAATGCAAATTATTGTATTGCCACCAGAAATGTTACAGTATTTTACTATATACACATTATAGGGTATGTACACCATATATAGGTGTTAAGACACACTTAAAATGCTACACAAATCAATGATAGATCAGCTCTAAAGAGGATCTATAGAGTGCCATACATAAGAGATATACATGAGCATTATTATTAATCAACAATGTCAAAAAATAAAGCAAGAATTCAAAATGAAGGTGAATCAATAAGTCTGGGCCTACTTAGTATCCCTAAAGTATCTGTCTTTATTATCAACCTTAAAATTGCTATTTTTTAAGTTCTTCATGGTCTTACTAACCTGCACGTTGAAAACAAACGAACAGGCAAATAAAAATCTAGTAAATCTAATAAAATACTAGATTAATACAAACAGTCCAATATCAGATATGGCTGTTGAGTCAACGTGTCTGTACAGTATTCAGCACTCTTTGTAGGAAATGTGACATAGAATTTATTGTTTACTTTTAAAGATGTTATATTTTCCCCAGAGTGATGTATAACTGTTACTTTTCACAGTACATGGGGAAGGGAAAGGAAAATAAGCAAGTTGTTCTGGGTAAAGAGCTGGAATTACAAAACTGGAGTTCCTCAGACCAGCCACAGACAAGTCAGCAACAACAGACAAGTCAGTTGTCAGCGTCAGGTGAAGTTTTCCCAAAACCTTCAATCTTTTCCAGTGACAAGGGTCTCTGGACCACCATAAGATTTTTGATGTTCTCTTTTGTACACTGGGGAATGGCTCATACTGCGTTTCACAGCTTTTTCATATGTTTCTATAGCTACAAGTCACACTGTGTGACAGTTCATCAATCACCCTGTCAGCTTCTCTTCATGGAAAAAATGAAGATGATTCTAAAAAGCAAGATAGAATCTGTGCCATTCAGAGGAGCATTTTCTACTAGGAGAAATTTGGAAGAATAAAGAAGCCTTGCACAAATCCTAATTTTTCCCTAATCCTAATGTCAAAATCCTCTAATTTAAATAAAATTATTTTTTTTGGAGGCAGGAAACAAATTGTGCTTTAAATTTTAGCCATGGAACAGAATAGTTCACCTGAAATTATTTGTTTACATGTAAAGTGAGTTCCATCTTTTTTTAATTCCACTTTTAAATTATTATGTTTTTTTAGGGATTTTTTTTCTCTTTTACTACTAAATATTTTGTACATGACATGTTCTATAGCACTTCTTTCCTTCTCTTTTCCCCAGTCCTCTTCCTCTCTCTTTCAAGTGTTGATTATTGTCCTTGAATGTCTTACAGGTAGAGTGAAATTGCTTCTTGCCTGTTGTCTAGTCAGTAAGCCCCCAAAGCAGGAGTCCTGTTCTTTGTGAAGTGCTCTGACAACTCTACTGTAGTACAAAATCTGCTTCTTAAAAGCATGAACTTTTCATTCTTGTCCAAAGGGACAAGAGATGCAGAAGTCCAGGAAGCACTTTTGGAATGTAAATCGCATTCTTCAATAGAGTGCCTAACACTGTAATTAAACACCAAAGTACGGTTACTATTTCAAATATCTCTCCTTTTTTGTACTTTTTCTTGGCCTGAGCATCACATGTAAGCGTGTTGTGTAGTACAAACCTCAAGTTTGGGGCATCTTAAGTATAAATCTCAAGTTGTGGTATACATCTGAAGTTTGATCTCCTAAATTAATATCCAGGGAATATAATTAACTTCAAAATTATGGTCAGTTCTTTTAGTTCCACCGGTGCCAAAAATTCTTTGTACATCACAGCTTTCCTGTGTGTTAGTGGTGTTCTCTCTTTAGTGGTTTTGAGATAAGTGCAAAAAGGGACCCAACTGGTCCTGACTGTTCAAAGACCCTGGGATCGCTCATGTATCTGAAGGGGGATCCACTGGAAGAAGTCTAATCACCCTAAGTTAGGTAGCTTATTTTCCATTAATGGATTAGTAGTTCTTTATCTAAAACATTTAGATAATAAAATGCTGGACATATTCACTGCAAAATATTTCCTCTCCCTTCTTTTCTAAAGCTGATACAGACAGTAGATTGCAAAATGCATTGGACAAAATAACAACAGATTTCTGATATAGCCAAGAATGTAGCAAAGTCCTCCTAAGGAAGAGTTCAATACCTGTAATACAGAGTGTTCAGTCTTCCCTCTGCTTTCTGTCTTCAGAAAAGAGTTAATATCTGGTGCATTACTTGGCTATGTGGATGTTGGTTATTACAGAATCATAGAATCGTTTGGGTTGGAAGGGACCTTAAAGATCACCTCATTCCAACCCCCCTGCCCATGGCAGGGACACCTCCCAGACCAGGTTGCTCAAAGCCCCATCCAGCCTGGCCTTGAACACTTCCAAGGATGGAGCAGCCACAAAATCTCTGGGCATATGGTTCTATATGGTTGTACATATTAATTTGTAAATAAGGCTAACAAAGTAGTACGAAGTCGTTTTGGGTAATTAATCCAATCAATTTAGCATAGAAATTCTTAGGAACTCTTACATATATGAGGTCCAAAATTTCACCTCTAGATATGCATTCCACTGACTCCATTTTCAAAGGGCAAACTTGTGTCACTGCTCCATGCCCAAACCCTTCTAATTTGTTAATCGTGTGTACCATCACTAAAGATATTCCATTCACATGAAGGAAGACTTCTATGACGGCATAACCTTTTAGCCCATAGGTCATTAAATAATTTTAAGAGGGTCAGATTGAAAAACAACAACAACAACAACAAACAAAACGACCAAAAAAACCCTAAAAATGTATTTGTATAATAGCTATCATGCAACCAGATGACAGAACTGCAGCTGCCAGGCAGCTGTGTGCAACATCATAGCTTTGTGTTAGCCCTGATGTTTACAGTAGCCTTGGAGCTACAGCCCTCTCCAGGATCATCAGGAGCCCAGGTGGAGCACATCTTACTTTGCTCCCTCCTTTTCCCAAGTCAGGGAGACAGACTTTGTCCATCTTTCATGCCCATTGCTACTTCCTTTTTGGGATGAGGTAGACAAAGCAAATTCAAAGAACTTGAGAACACAGGTCTTTCAACAGGGCATGCATCCAGCTTAGCTCATTCCCCTGGGATACTTATCTCATACTGGGCAATATCTTTGTGGCAATTTTCATAACAACTTTGAGTAAGGAACTGACATTTCACCCAGGTCCCAGTTTTGGTACCTAGGTCCTCAGAGGTTCTCAAAGTGAAGTGCTTGTTACTCTTTTCCAGGCATCATTAATGCAAGCACTGTGGTTATGTATTTCTTCCTGTGATAGTTCAACTAGCCAAAAGACTAAAAACAGATTATATCACTATGAAATGGTGAACAAAAAAATTGCTAAGATACCACCTACTTTTCTATACAGGCTTAATGGAGTACACCAGTAAAGAGAGACTAGAACCACAATTAGCACATTTTCAAAAATGCTTTTTTATGCTTTGGAATAGTGATTTGTGGGGTGTTTATGTTGTGCTGTTTATCCATAAAAACCCAACTGGCTCTCACACCCCTTTCCAAAAAAGGCCCACAGCTGAAACAGAAAAAAATAAAAATAAAAAAGAACATGCTCGTAATGGAGAAGCACAGTAGCCCCAGTAGCATTGCAAGCTGAGGTTGGTATTCCTATTGTATTACAAGCTTGCAGTGGTACATTATGCAACAAGTATTGTGCACATTACAGACCCACAAAAATGCTACCTAAAAAGTGTCTCTAAGTAATGAAACCAATCCATGAGGTGCTGAGTACCATCAGTTGCAGTTGAGGCACCACTGACATTTTAGGGGACCTAAGTAGAATATAGTTGAAGAAATGAGGTTGGATTTAGAAGGTTAGACACAGGACATAAACGGTGCCTAAGTCTCAAGGTTCAGGGGTACAAACCAAACCAAGGACTCTCAAAGTCTTAAAAAACCCACCCTAAAGATCTCTTAAGTTTTTGCTGCAAACCTGAAGCTTAAAGCATTTCTGGGATCTCCCTCTGAACATCCACATTTCTCCCATGCCAATATAAGGTTGCTTGTGCTTCCCTTCTTCCCTGGCTGACAGCAGGGTCAGTGTTCTTCAAAGAAAGACCATGAACTCATGTGTCTCTTGGCCATATGATCTTGCTGAGATGGTTTAGAGAGGTCAGGCACAGCAGGACTGTTTCATACAGCTGATAAACACCTTGAGAAACATCCCAGGAAAGTAGTAGGTCTGGTTTTCCCTGAACATACAAGTTAGACTGCCTCTGAAGACTCTCATAGGTTATCAGAAACAGGCAGCAAATCCAGCCCCAAGTTGGGTTTAGGTTCATTCTTGCAGAACAGAGTTGACTGATGTGGTAGGATGCAGCTCCCCTCCACTGTTTTGATAATGCTCATACCGGACTCCAAAAATACCCTACTACTTCTGTCACTCTGCATCCAATGTGTTTAATATAGCTTTAAACTACCTTAATACTTACCAGGTTACAATGTAAATGCAAT
This sequence comes from Cygnus olor, assembly GCF_009769625.2. Taxonomy (NCBI): domain Eukaryota; kingdom Metazoa; phylum Chordata; class Aves; order Anseriformes; family Anatidae; genus Cygnus; species Cygnus olor. The sequence goes on from NC_049169.1 coordinate 180,032,735, forward strand.
TGCATAAATGTCACTGGAGTTAAATGGGAATAGGAGCAACATAACAGTGAAGAATGAGTGTTCTTAGGTCGAACGCTGCAGCTTCTTTTTGATACTTTGGCTTTTAGACCACGAACAGGGTTGTATAGCCTGATTGCCTACATTTGCAAGATGATTTGGTGACTGAAGACATCCATTTAGACTTTTGTTTTGTGGACACAGGATCACCTTCATGCATGAGCATGACATGTAGGGTGGCAGTTGCTGTCATCACTCCAGCGTAACTTCCTACACACTGAACACCAACATCATGGAAAGGCTGCAGCTAGCTGTAGAGAAACTGAGTGTAGCTGTCTTAAGCTCCTTCCTTACTACCCTGGTCATTGTCTGGGGAAATGTATTTCTTCCATATGGAGCCAGTCAGGATGCTTCAGCCATGAAAAACTAACAAGAGAAACCCAACAAGCAAACTGCACTGGATAAACAAAGAAAACTTTAGCTTTACTTAGAACATGTAACCTGTGTGGTGAGACGTTCCTTTCCTCAGCTGTGGCAAGGGACAATACGACAACAGATGCTCACGTAACATGCTTGCATAGCCAACTTACAAATAAATCTGTGATTTATCACATAGTGGTCCTTAAACATATCAATGGACTACTCACAGATGACACAGCTGTGTTGGCCTACTCGGTTGCTCATGAATGGTCTAGACAATGTTCTCCTCAGGGACATGGATACACTATTCACTAGATAATAGTCCACTATTCATGGACCACCAACCGTCTAGACACACACTGGTGCTTTTGCATCAGCCAGTAGATCAGGCAGCTGAAAGCAACCACCCCGTAAGAGCAGCTCCCCAGCTCGAGCTCTGGGTAGCTCTTGTTGGCAGTCCAGAGGTGCTGCCTAGTGAAGGAGACATCTGATGTGATGGAGAATATGAGAGGTTCACAGCTTCCCCCAGCATGGCTCATCAGTGGGTGAGATTAATCATTAAAGGCATCATCCCCCGTCAATCTGATAACTGTGTTTTTCCCCTGCTCTAGTTTAAATTGTTGACGTTGCGTTTAGTATGCTCATTCTGAGTTGTCTGCACTTTGCTTAGTACAGTTATGTTTAAATTGGTTATAATTCCCTCAAAAATAGATGTTTGTGTAGTAAAGGTTCGCTGCTACAATACAATGACTATAAGCTGGCATTCTGTTGGTGGTTTGTTGTCAGCTATTCCGACAACTCTTGTCCTGTGACAATCTAATACCTCCTAGCTTGCCTTTTCTCTTGTCTATGTTATAGCCTTCTTGACAGACCTTTTTCTAAGCACCTCTGCTAAGGCAATTGTCAAAATACCTTTAGGCCAGTGCAGTTTTCTATAAACATGGAAAAGGAGGAATGGAGCCCAGCAGTCTCTTCGCTATAAAGTCAGCAAGCCAACCCAAGAGGATAGTCCAGATATCCCAATCCCTGGTAATCCTTCTTGGTAACCATCATTTTGTGTCTGTGCTAAAGTCCCTTGTGTCCTTTCCCTTACAGAAAATATTCGGGGAGAAGAAAGTTTACTCTCTGGTTCGGTGCCTTGGTGTTGCCAGGACACAAGCCTATGCAAACACACGTTAAGCTCTGTAAGGCTAAGCAGTAATTACCCAGCTCTGCCTGCTGACAGGTTGACTTGCTGCCAGGGGACTGAGGCAAGGCTTGCGACTTCTAAAAGCATTGCTTGACAAGTGACAGAGCGTGCAGCGGGGCTAAGGGTTCAGATTAGCACGGTTCAGTGAACAGAAAGACAAGCAAAACGGGGCGAAGTGGGGTGTGGACAAAATGGTATTTATTCATCTGGAAGCCATCTGGACTTCTGGGTACAAGCTTCATGTTGCAAATGCTGGGATGGAGCCGTTCAAAATTTAAAGAGGAGTTCCAGCTCCAGTTTACCAAAGATATTTCTTTTGGGCATTTTTGTCGCCTTCAGGGGCTTCATATATAAAGAACCATTCTTCAGAAGATCTTTCTTAGCAATAATTTTGGTTTTATTCCTTGTTAGTGGAATTTCTTTCTTTCTGAGGAGCTATGGTTGCAATTCTAACCCTGTTCTTTTCTATTCTCTGTCCAAACCTCTGTAAAGAAAATTTTAACCTCTTTTCATTCTTCCTCCTGCTACTTTGAATCCAAATGGCTAATCAAACCCATACGTTAACTGAAAAAAAAAAATCATGCATTTTTTGCTGTCTGCTCTACAGAAAGAAAACATTTCAGAGACAGACAAAGATCACATAAGCAAATAAATATGGATAGAACTAAACCTAGATGAAGAATGCCCGCCTAGAGTTGAGTCTTTTCATAACGTGTGATATCAGGAAGAATCTGGTTCCATTCCCCAGAAGCAAAAGGCTTCACAGAAGTACAGGTTTCTTCCTTCTTTAATAACTCTGAAATATTCCTTCTTTCATGCTGTGAAAAGCCATGGCCTCTTAAGTGGAAACTAGAGTTTATAGTGATGTGAGCTGTGAGAAATTTCTGTGTTCCTCAGTGAGGTTGGGTCCAGTCCCCACACAAGCAGACATAACGGGTGGGAGCATCTTTCTTTACTTCAGGTATCTATAGGGTAGACCTATATGATCCCTCATGCATCCTTTATGGTCAGGAGAGGATAATCATCACTTTGAGGGGTGATTTATTTTATTTTAGCTGTCTGCTTTAGGACAAGATGAATTAAATCCTGGCAATGTCCCCTCTTTTCTGCTGACTACAGAGGGGAATTAGGATCGTGACTGGCTCAGAAATCTGTGATGGAGTAAATCCACCACTGGCTACTGTTCAGACTTCATGGGCACATGGCAGCCTACAAAGCAAAAGCGTGATGTACTGAGCCAGTGGATGACTTTTTAATAATTATAATGATGTTGTCTATTCGGAGATGTGTGCAGAAATGCTGTAATATTGTCATGAAGTAAATAGATATCAGGAAAAAAAAATCACTCGTGTTTTTCATTTGATATTCATCAGAGCAAATAGCTTACATTCACACAATTCTTTTTTACTCTGATTTGTACAAAGAATTAGAAATGCCTGTTCTCTGGCTCCATCAGGAAAAGCTGAGAGCAATCTTTGAGCACTTAGGTTTAAATTTAAATCAATAATCTTTCCAGACATTTAAATTGCAATTAAGATATTAATCAACATGAGTAAGTCAAAAAAGTCTTGATCTCTCTTTAGAACAGTGACATAAAAAATCAAAAAGAAGAGACGCTGGATATTATTAGTTTCAATATGTATTGGGTTACTTAAAATGCAAATTGCTTTCTGAATCTCCAAACCTGAAAGACTAATTATTGCTATCTATTCTTGTTACTGTCTAGCTCTCTCTTTTCTGGCCACACTAAAAATAATTCTAGTGCTATTTCTCTCTGTTCCTATTTTACGGGAGTTCCTCACTGCCGATATTTTGCTGAGTTCTTACACCATTTTTTTTAAAGAAGAAAAGATATCCATACAATCATGTTCTCTGCTCCTTTCTCTCCTTCTCTTCCCCTCAGCAAATTACTTTTAAACTCATTGTCCTGTTTCAACCAAATTAAACAGAGGGATGGAGGTTTTCCAAATAATCGTGCTTCTACCAGATTTGTTGAGACTGACAGCTAGGTGGAGGAGATTTCTGAACAAATGGGTCTACCGAAGGACAAACAAGCAGACCCAGATCATGATGCATCCATTTTAGCAGGCACTAGCTGCCTCAGCATGTGATTTTTTGTGGCTTTGGGGGAACTCAGGAGAGCCTGGGGGACATTTGGGTTACTGTGGGATGAGCACATTCGTGCAGCTGAAAAGTGGCTTAAGGGACCCAAAAAGAAGAAGTCTGATTGACTTATTCCTTTTAGCATTCATGAAGTAATTTGGCTGCATTTTTTTTCCTCCGTGGTTCATTTTTCTTTGCTTTACCCTCTTTGAATGAACTGATAAGAGTTTTCTAAACTTGTCCAAATATGCGACCAGACTGAAAACAGAATCCATTTGACCTTGGTTCACTGTCTCAGGAACAGGTTATCATGGCCTTTTTAAGAAAAGTATGTAAAATTCCAGGAAAAGTGATCTACAGTCCCAGAGCTTTAATATGAACTCCTTGAACTCAGAAGCAGGGCTACTATATCTGTGGCAGATAATAACACACACTCTGTGTGCACCACAATTAGCACTATATTTATTTACACGTGCAAGTCTCAAATGGGATTGTGGCCTCTTTGGTCTTGATGTTGTACAAAAGTATATGTGTAAGAGAGAGACTAAAACACAAACTAAAAGCAAAAAAAACCACTAAATATAGTTTTCTATGAAAATTAGAGACAGCCAAGAACTTTTTATGTCATCAGAAAACATCAGTTATTTAGAATGAAAACTTCTTTTGCACAAATCCATTAGTTTCAACCAATATATATATATATATATATTTGGTATGAGATATGAAAAAGTTCTGGGCTTGGTCTGCCCTGTGCAGAAACCTGTTGCTGTGTGGAGAAGCATCAGGCACAGACACATGCACACCTAGTGTAAAAAATCTCTTTGTATATTCAGTTTTTGGGTGCTGAAACTCTCCTGGTGACTCCTGAAAGCCTTATCACAACCCCCTGCTTTGGGAGGTGATCTGTGTGAGCCTGGTCAGAGGAGCTGCTCAGTGACAAAGCATGGGGTGAGCTACCCCACACCTCCTCAAACCCTCCCACCTGGGGCCTTGGGATCTAACCCAAAAGGCTAGGATGGATGATGTGTTGATATGTTTGATGCCAGAGCAGAAATGGGTTTTCCCATTGGCCTGATAGGCTCTGTCTTGCACTATCTCACTTTCCATTTTCAGCACTAAGCTTTGTTCCCAGCTCCTTTCCGTAAAACCCTTCATTTTCTCAAGTGACTATCACAGTGCCTCCCTACAGGCAGTGATCCAAATCCTTTGTTACTTCAGTCTTTTGAGCAAAGCTGACAAATTGTCAGGAAAATCAGGTGCAGAGCTCAGTCTCCTTACTGGGTAAGCAATTCCCCTCTCAAAAGTAGGTAGTTTTTCTGGAAGGGGGCTGGCTGCAGCTGGACCCTCTGGGAAGGCATCAGTAATTCAGTCTTCGGTTGTGCATGAAAATGATTTGGTCTTCTGAAAAAAAACATAGCTGTGCTTTCCTGCTAGTCTGATTGGGTTTGTATCAGATTCTTGTCTGTCTTTGCACTGCCTGTAATCTCATCATACCAGTGATGAACGCTAATACCAGTGTTTTGGCCTCTTTCCCTGCAGAATTATTAGTGCTCTGCAACAGAACTGTCTTTACCCCGTCTTGGCTGTGTTTTTGCTAATCCTCATCACACATGCAACCATAGCATTTATTTCTTACAAATTTGCAGTCTAGTATTGGGGTAGACTGAGTTATTTGCTGAGTAGCATCAACATAATGTTTCAATAATGTGCTGCTAAACTTTGAAGGCTAACTACATTTTTTTCCTTACTGTTCTTCGTTATGAGCATGTACAGCATTTCTAAAAACATTTTTTTTTCTGAATAGAAATGAACTTTTTTTTTTTCCCCACATATTATAATTACTTCAGCCATCACAGTCTTTTGTGTTTTGAGCCACAAATTGTAAGGCAGACAGTTGTGTTTGGACTGACAGAGACCCAAATCTGCAGTGAACCAAAGAAGACAGTGCATTGCATCCCTCTTGCTGGATAGGCCTCAGACCTCAAAGTTTATGTCTTCTGAAATAGAAGAGAGAGCCTAAGGCAAAATTAGAAGAAAGATTTAGTGTGGGTTGGTGTGATTAAATAAGTCTGTTTACAATATTGGAAAGTTTTTGGAGAAAACTTCCTAATTCAACACCTTCTGTTTGTGCAGGGAGTTGGCAGAATTGTGTCCCACCCCCGCAATGTACAGCTGACATGGGCTTATTACGGCAAATAAAAGCAGTCTGCAGACCACTAACTTAAAACGTGTTGAGAGTGAACATGGAAGTGTTCATGAAAGTTGAGAGTGAATTAGGAAGCTGTTGTTTTCAGTTTTGTTGTGTACCTGTTCTGTCCTAGGGACATCAAGTTTGGTAGACAAGAGGCTCACACTGTATTTATTCATTTATTTGCTCATAGCATAGTACATCAGGTACATGGCATTTCATGAGGCAATCTGTGGTCACACAGTCCTTCAACCCCTCCTTTTTTGTGACACATTATAAGCACAAGTGCCCATGCCAATGAAAAAGAGTTATAGAGACTTTGTAATGGGATGTATGCCTAATATGGTAGGCCCAGTCACTTAAAATATAATGGATATATGCTGAAAACACCCAGGACTCTTTATGCTTTATTTCCTCCCAAGGACAAAAAGTAGTCATTAACCCAGTTTAACAGCGTAATTGGGATTGGTTTCTGATGGCTATGGTTGAATGAAGGCAGCAAAGCAGACAGGATTGGGAATCTGCCCTGTGGCAGTCTGCTTTCTGCCTCTGTCAGCTTCCTTTATGAACATACATCAGCTCCAAATGCCCACCTACAAGTCAAAGAGAAGCAGATATATGGACCTTGCAGTGCATAATATTACCGTGAGCAATTGCACTGATAGACCCATTGCCTGACAGAGATGCATCCATTACACTATACCCGCCATAATGCAGGGAAAATACAGGTTGTTGGAAAGTATTACTAGCTGCTGTTTCCGTATGTTTCTCCAAAGGAAGAGACACTGTAATGTGTGAAAATATAATTAGGAACAAATGCTGACTAGTTGCAGGTTGGAGTGGGAAGGGGGAAGATTTATTTTGGCTGCTGCTGAGAACTTTCCTTTTAAAATTTTTAATTGGTCCTAAAAGTCAGAGCAGATGCATTTGCTTTGTGAAGAAAAGTTTTTGAATTGATGATGATTCTCAGAAGCTCTGAAATCAGTACTGATTTGAATTTAGCAAGATAGGATGTAAGAACATGGAGATTATTTTTTACTGTTAAACTCTTCCAGATAATCCAAGAGAGGTAGCGACTTCTTCCTGCAAAACAGTGAACCAACATAAGGAAAAGTAAGACCATAGGCGATGATGTGTGTATGATAAAGCTCTTTATGCTGCTAAAAAGCAGGAATGTTATTTCAGTAATAGTGCAACCTTACTACCAAATTGTAAAGTTTAACGATTACTATCGTACTGTCTTCCAGTTGTCTTGGAATTCACAGCAAATTAGTGTTTAGATAATCTTAAGATTAAAAGGCACATCAAACATTTTCTGTGGCCTTAACCAATGCTATATAAAATGGAATCAGATCACGGATGCTATTAATTCTGAAATGACTGAAAACAAGAAAGCAGTGCCCACACTTAGAGATACTGCGGAGGATGAAATTACTAAATTGGAGCGAAATGGTTTAAAGGTTTGCCTTCTGACCACAAACTACTCAATAATTAGATAGTGGAGACAAATTTTGACAGATCATGAATGGAGGTAGATTTGGAAAATATGTGACGGAAGAAGAAAACCTTAATTTTACTAAAGCTTAAGTGTATAATTGATTCTGTATTATATGCCATATTGTCTGTAGTTTATTACCTGTAGTTTGCAAAAGAGGCGCAGTATTGATGGTGGAGAATGTCATTTGATAATTCCCATTGTGTTCCCAAAAGAGCACAAGTGAGAGCATAAGAGAGGTTGCATGAGATCATGCATGTTTTTGTTTGCTTTGTGAAATGGCACTGTTTGCTATATCCATCTCTGGGTACTGTCAGGTGTCAACAGCAGTAACATACAACTCTGTTCACTTCTGTATGACTGAGATGTAGGAAATGGAAGCAAGATTGTCTTTCCTAAAGTTATCTTTTATTCCAGTGAAACTTCACCAAAATAGCTTAGTATGACATGGCTGTTGTCCTAAAATAACATTAGTAACTCAATTTTAACTCAAGATTTAACTCAATATTCATACTCAAGCATGTAAATCATTACAGCAGCTAATTCCCTCAGTAGAGAGGGCTATAGGGAGAATGATACTGTGTGCAAGTCATGCCAAAGACAGAGTGATACTTACATAATTATATTCTATAAATAATGTTTCCGTATATAATTATGCATGTTCTGGATACGCTGTTATGTGGTTTTTCCACCCAGAACTGCAGGAAAAGGGAAAGATGAGGAGCGGTACTTCATCAGCAGCTCTGGCCAAAGGCATTTTGCTGCGGGGTGCTGCTGCAGGCAAAACTTTTCTATGGCTCCTGGGAAAGCTCCCTCTGAAGCTGCTCTGACACCACCTTTTAGAGACATACTCTGCATCTTCTACAGAAATAGCATACAAAAAAAAGCCTATGCCTGAATTAGGAGAGCTGTCTGTAACCTATTTTAAGCCACACGCAGGAAGTATTTGGATTGCCTTTAACACAGGTGCAGAACTGGAGGTATAGTGCTTGTTCAACCCTTGTCCCTCCCTCTCACACAACCTAAAGGAAAACCAGAATCTAAACATGGCAGAAGTATTTTTATATCCCCTAAAAATTCCTGTTTCCTCCAGGTATGTTTTGATTACCTGATGCTCCTTCTAAATATACTCTGTGTATTATAATGTACTGATGTGTACACAAATATATATATAGATAAGCATACCATGTATTAAATAAGCAATTGCATCATCTAAAACATAACTCACAGTTTCATTGGGCATTTCTGAAGGTGAAAGAAATCCTGTATACAACCAAAACTGAAAATGGAAACTAGAAAGGTAACAAAAAAAAAAAAAAAAGAAAAAGAAAAAGTACTATTACCATTCCTATCTGCACATCTGCACATCTTGCACAGCAAGCTATGATAAAAGAGCATGAAGGCTTCAGGCCCAAGCTCTCCAAAGTTAGGAAGTGCCAGAAAAAATTACACAATTTTCTTTTTTCCCTTTGCACAGGCATGTTGTAATGCAGCCTCTAGTTCCCCTCCTAGTTTTGCTCCAAATAATTTCTACCTTAATCTCTGCAATGAGGAAGACTGATGACTGTTCAAGACCTGCTCCTCAGCAGCTGGCATTGTCCTGCTTTAGCCTTCAGCCTTTGGCCTGGTTTAGTGGCACTGCAATGAGGGGACAGTTGTTCAAGGCTCCCTCTGGAGTCAGTGGTGAGATATTAGCACTTTTCAGCGATTTTCAGTTCAGTGTAAACTCTGAATTATTTCTTGGAAGTGTTTCTCTCTCTTTTCTGCAGGAGGGAGCCAGCGGTGAATAACTGCCTATATCACGCACCTTGAGTGTTTAAAGTTAGGTGAAATAATGCTGGCCCATAAGCCTTGTTCTGCTCCTCTTCTCAAAGCAATGATTATTTTCTGTTTGAGATTTGCCATGATACACACAACTTCAGAGTCTGAAAGCTTCAGAAGTTATGGTTTTTCCAGACCCTCTAAAATGAGGGGATAATGCAACTCCAATTTGTCTGTTGAGAGCTGAGACCCTGAGTCTGCTAATTCTGCTAAAATCTGTCAGTTTTGATTTCAAATGTGCATTATATGTGGATTAAAAGGGAGCTGTCATTGCCTTTGGTTGTAGTTCTGTGTAGATGTACCAGCACGCAGCGCTCAGGACAGGCCCAGGAAAATGCACTTTGTGAGTCTTATGCAGGGCCTGGTGTAGGCAAGCAGGCCGGGACCTTGCAGGATGCTCTCAGCTAGAAAGGGCAGAGTGTCCTTCTCCACAGCAGCATTCAGTCATCTTATCTGCACAGATATCTTCTCCTTCCCTCGCCTCATTCATCAGGTGAGCTTGCAGTTTCCATTAGTCCAGGTGCTCCTGCCCTAGGTCTTCTTTCCTCTAGGCCCCTTTCACTTCCCCCAGTCTGGATTTTCATTCCCCTGAGCCACATTAGGGACCTTCCCTTCACTCGGCTACCTCATCCCAGTGCGAGGGGCTCTTGAGAATAGCTCTTAACAAGAATCTCCATTAGGAAGCCATCTTGGCAGTGAAGAACCATCTTGGCAGTGAGGAACCATCTTGGCAGTGAGGAACCGTCTTGGCTCCTATTTGAAGCTACATCTGCAGGGTAGCACTGCGACCACTGTGGTGGGACTCTGGTTCAGATAAATTACCTTCCACTTGCAGTAGTTTTTCTTGCAGCCTTTTGGCTTTGCTTGTAGGTTTCTCATCCAAAGAAAATCCTGACTTCATTAAAACATTGGTCCTGTGGGCTTTGTGTCATGCCATGAGTGCTATTACTTACGCTTACCTTAGGGAAAAAAGCATGCCAGCCTCCAAAGTTCAGAGGTAGAATCAAGCATGACTGCCAACTTTCCTACGCTTCAGGTTTTCCATACTGAAATCTCCACTCGAGTCAGAATGTTTTGAAAATTTAGAGGCCAGAATGTCTGGTGACCACTTTTGGATTTTAATTTAATCTCACTGCTTTTAGAGTCACAGGCACAGACTTTGGTCTGATTAGACTGAGTTTATATATAGCCCCAGTAAACGGTGGTCATTTTATTTTAGCTAGGAATAGTTTGGATCATTCACCCTAAGAATGTAACACTGAAGTGATAAGCTTAGTTAAGTAGAAATCAAGAGGTAATGTTTATAATTGATAAAATGGAAAAAAAAAGTCACAAAGAACAACTTTGGATTAACTTCCTATGTTTTTCTTGCTCACAACCTGCTTTTCTGGACAAAAGAGAAACAGCAGATGAAGACGTGATGAGCTCTCCAAAAACATTCCTCAGCCATTGCCTTTTAAAGCCTAAATCATTTAATTTGCAGTAGATTCTGTTTCTGTGTCCCCGTCGTCAAACATCAGTTAATTCATATCTATGTCATTACAGCATTACTAGACCAAGACCTTGTAAGGTCCCAGTGATCTTACACATATCTCAACAGAGCTGCTGGTGGAGCAGCCACCCTGACTCTCAAATGTTTTATCGCAGCCTCCTTATAACACAGCATCAAACGTGATTTCTCTCAAAATCCATCCACATTGAGAAATTGGCATATCGCAAAGCTTTCTTGCCTTTTGTCTGATAGACGCCTTCCTCTGTTTCAAAGACAAATCCTTAATATTTCCCTTACAACAAGTGAAATTTGTTGAAAAACTTTTGAAAGAGTCCAGCAGAGGGCCACAAAGATGATACGGGGCCTGTAGCATCTTCCCTATGAGGAAAGACAGAGAGACCTGGGTCTGTTCAGCCTTGAGAAGAGAAGACTGAGAGGGGATCTCATCAATGTTTACAAATACCTTAAGTGTGGGAGACAGAGGGATTTGGCCAACCTCTTTCAGTGGTTTGTGGCGACAGGACAAGGGGCAATGACCAAAAAATGGATCACAGGAAGTTCCGCACCAACATGCGAAAGAACTTCTTCACAGTGAGGGTGACAGAGCACTGGAACAGGCTGCCCAGGGAGGTTGTAGAGTCTCCTTCTCTGGAGATATTCAAGGCCTGTCTGGATGCCTACCTGGGCAACCTGCTCTAGGGAACCTGCTTTGGCAGGGGGGTAGGACCTGATGATCTCTTGAGGTCCCTTCCAACCCCAACAGTTCGGTGATTCTGTGATTCTGTGAAATAAGTTCTCAGCCACTTTGGCCTCTTGAGCTGCACTGTTTGCATCACAGCAGTGACCAACTCATGTGGTCACCAATGTGTAGCTCAAAACGACAGCTTTATCAAGTCAGTAACTTGACCACAACAAGAGGAAGATGCACTTCTCATACTTTTACACAGTTTTTCCCATATTACTGCTAAAACTGCCCCTGGTGGTTTTGCCACTTAACTCTATGACCCTATATAACACTACAGTGTGGCCCTATTTGAGCATCATACTTCTGCCATGAGGTTTGCTGGCTTCCCCCCATGAATCAGGCACACAGATCACAAATAAGCCCTCCATTAAATAGTCCTGTGAAAGGTCTCCCTGTTTAGGATCATCTTGTCTGGCTGCTCAATATCAGAACGATGGATTATAAAACTTATGTTTTCTCTTCCCATTTTGGAGTTAATTTTGGTGGAACAAACCCTGTCAGAGCAATATAGATGTACAGGCAGGTTTTGAGCTCAGAAATCTTGGCCTGTCTAGTCCTGTTGAAACACGCTGGAGAATTCCTACCAAAGGTATGAAATTAGTTGATTCAAGCACACAAAAGAAAAATAGTCAAAACAAGAGTTGTTTGAACCCAAGTGGATATCAGAGGTACTTGAAACCTTAGTGAAGATCTTTTCCTGAGAGAGGGCATCTGTAGACGTCTCATGCCCTTGACTAGTCCTTTTTATTAGAAAGACAGGGTAGTTCATTTATGGTGGAGCTGTGGAGAGCAGTCAGTTCTTTTGTCTAACAAAATGACACATGAAGGAGAAGAGATGATGGCAAAACTGGGGATGTGTTTGTAGAACCACAGCTCAGATATTTTCAAGACATGGCAGTCTCAGGTGTTCTCGGCTAACAGTGTACCCCTTAGAGCTGATCCTCTGGTTCCTGGTGGTCAGGTTAGTCTGAGTTGTTGCTCACCTGGTCTGGTCTTTCTTCTGCATTACTCTGTGAGCAGCCAGCACAAGCTGCAGCTGCAGTATCTCCTTGTTGCATGAATGTCGTGCAGTATCTCTCTCCTAAGTAACAGGGAGAGACTCCACATGGCTGATACGCCCCTGAGTGTTGACTGTTATGTTAGAATACAAGGTTTCATAATGTTCAAAACATTCATGAATCCCACACTGCAATAAGGGCATCATGAAGAGTTACTTTCAAAACACCAGCAAGACCAGTGCAGTTCTTTCACCTTTGCTCTCCCATTTGGAAATGGTTTCTCATCCTACTCAAATGGCCTATTGCATGTAGCAGAGAAAGAAAAAAAAAAGAAACAACACACATTGTTTTTCCCTTCCAAAGCCTTCCCAGCAGGAAGCCACAGTCACACCCCCTGTAGTAGCTTTGGGCACTTCTGTCACGCCACAGTGGGACGGAGCCAGCCACCCGCAATGCCTCCCTGTAGCCCTCATGAAAGGCTGAGCAATGGCTGCCCACCTCAGCCCTCAGAGTCCCCACATCTTGGTGGTGCCTTGGGGACAAAAAAAAGTTAGCTGAAAGGTATGGAAAACTGGGTCTTGATAAGTACCTGTTTCACTGGTTTATATATGAAGCCATTAAAATAAGATTTTGAAAGTAGTATCCATGGAGAGGAAGATGTCTCAGTAACGAGATCGTGATATGAAAAAATATGAATAAAAACAGGATAAAAACACTTGTAAGTATTTTATTTTAGTATCACCGAGGCTTGGAAATGTAGAGAATCCTCCTCATTGAAAAGTGGCCTTGCAATTCATAAAAATCCAGTGCGTGAGAAGCAGAAGTGTCTTTTGCACTTCGCAAACCAGGCTGGGCTGCGTTTTATGCTCCCAGTTAACTCTTGCTCGGTGCATGTTCTGTTCCTCTTCTAGATGGCGCCAGTGTCTCGCTCCTGAGTTTTGCATCCCCTTCTGCTAACTTTTGACAACTGCTATTATTTATCTCACTCTTGACTTCATGGCTTAGGATGTTTTCTGCAGATTTTTTTTTTTAATACTATTTTTTTTAATATCTAGTTTATGCTTTATTATTGTTGTATGGAACATACTGGCTTACATAAAATATGAAAGAAGATTGATGACATTATTCCAACTTTTCTATAGCCTGGAGTCTTTTCTCCACTCTGCAGCATGGCCCTGTAGTAACAGACACTGTAAGAGCAGAATGGAGCCTGTCTGTACCAAGGCATCCCAACTCACATATTTGGATGAGATCAGGGATGCTGCTTGGTTCACCTCCCTACAAAGCAGGTTTTGGGGTGCCCTTTCACATGTAATTGATGCAGTGAAATTTATCCTTATATGTCCCTGCAGTTGTTTCAAACCTCTTTACTGCCTAATGTCAGTTTGTTCTCCCTGAAGGACTGATGCCTCTGGTTATGAACTGAAATCAGTTTTCCCATGTTCCAGCTGTTTCAAGAAGAACTGATAGCTTTTAATTTCAGACGCATCATGCAAAGACCTAGGAAAAGGTGCTGTTAGCTCTAAAGATCTATTATTTTTAATAACATTTCTAATACAAGGGTTATGTTGCTTTGTAAATTGTGGAACAACTTTTCTGTTGGTCTACCTACCCTGGCTAACAGATTTATGATTATATTGCTTTGCCAGTCAAAATCTTCCTCTGTCACAGGGTTTTTTATATCATGTGTCATCCAAAAACCACTCAGTACCCCGAGTGCCCTCAGTAGAACTGGGATTTTCTGGCCTTTCAAGTGGGACCACTGAAACAAGAAGGAGGATTTTGCAGCACACCTGAAGGTTAATTATGGTTTGCATCATTTTGATTTCCTTCTGGAGCTCATTCCACATTGGCAACCCTGCACTGAAAACATCTGTCTGTGACTCAGCGTCTTGATGCTGAGATTTGTTTCAGCAGACAGCAGCAGCCTGGGTGGCTCAGGGGAGAGGTGACATTGCTGCAGTGGGTCTCCATGGTCTGGACCCGAGGCTTTTCTGCCCCATCTCTGGGATGGGCATTACGCCTCAATGCCTCAGCCTTGGTAATGCTGAGGGCCTGCTATTTGCAGCCCTGCAGCTTGCCTTTTACTCACAGCTCTGCAACCTCTCTCCAAAGTAGCTTAGGCAGCATTTTCCAGAGCTTCTAAAGCAGTGTTTTTTCCCTTGTTGTCCTCATGCTCTTCTCATTTTTCATGTTTTTTTCATGGCTTTGCACCTGCAAACCCAGATATTGTTGTTATGATGGGTTTTCACAGGAAGCAGCCACCACTGGTGTGAGATTCACACCTTATTTCCCTCCTTTCTTACCTTTCATTTTTGAGCTTTTTAGTTTAGAGAAAACCAGGAGGATGCTCATCTGGGTCTGCTCTTCCCAGGCGGTCAGTCAGAGAGTTTTCGCTTTTCCTCTCTGCCCTGTGGGCCTTTTTTTTTTTTTTCCTCCTAAAATAGCTTTCATCATTAGCTGGAGACCCTGTAAATAAAATGGCAAGTGTGTGTCCCTGAATATTCTTCATGCAACATGGGGAAAATAGTCTTCTGCCATCTTACAGTCACACCCCTTAAAAAGACCCCCATGCTTGAATCGTGTGATGTATCAGGAGTCCATGCTCTCTCTTCTTACATATATTATATGCAGAAAGAATATTCATATACATAAAAGGAATTTCTGAGTTCAAACTGGACACTGCTTCATTGAAGCACATTTTCTTCCCAAAGCTACCTCAGTAAACAAAAGAGACTGGTTTAATCCAGGCGACTGCAAAGTGTCATAGGAACCACTCTACAGGTAGCAACTTGCTTTCTTCCTTTAGCAGGAACCGGCAGGGATTTTAGCAAACTGTGTGCATACAAATAGAGATCAAAGAGTACTCACACCCACAGCTCACACAGAACTCAATAAATTACTGGAATAGTTAAAAAACACATCCTTAATCAAATAGCAAATGGCAAAATTATATGACAAGTAGGCATCCAAAGAACTCATTAAGAGGTAGAGCAAGAACCAGCATGTCTGAAATTCAGCTCACCCTATTCACACAAGACCAACTCACTTTGAAAGCGGCATTGACACATCTTAGAGAAATGATTCCAAGTCATTTTTCAGGTATTTTTAGTATTTTTATAACATGATTGCTCATTTTTCCAAACACACATGGGAGAAGGCTGACCTTTTCAAAGATGAACCGATGCTTCACTATGAACAGGTCTCTCTAACAGATGCTTTGCCACCCTGTGGCTCACATTGCATGAAATCTGTTGAGAAAAGCTATTAAAGCCAGTGACAAGAAGGGGGATGAGACATGTGGGTAACAAATTATCCAGTTTTACAGGAGGTATTTAAGCTCGTGGGTACTGTGGCTGGATGTGGAGGCATTCTGGCTGCATTTACATAAGATGCTTGTGTGGCTTCTGTAGGACAGCAATATGTGACTTTCTCAGGAGACTGCTTATGAAACCCCCAGCTTTGCCCATAATCTCCAAGAGTAAGGTGAGCAGAGGTGTTAAGCCTGGCAGCAGAATTAGGTTTTGCTTTTAGCGAAGATAAAATTCATGGTGCTTGATTATGTGTGTCTTGCATCTTGAATACTGATTCCCACATCCCATCCCACTCTTTCCTCACACCCATGTATAAATACCCAGGAAAAGTCATTCTCTCTTTCCTGTAGTCTAGGAGAGTAGTCTGTAGTGTCTGTGGGTGCTCCTGAGTTGTGCAGTTTTGGTCTCATGCTCGTAAGCTCCTTCCACAGAAGAAGGCATTCAGGGCTTTACTCTATGCCAGAGAAAGTCCTCGGTATGCACCGCTGATTTGGATCTGAATTTTGTGTTATCTGCTCTTGTCCTCTCTTCTTTGAGCAAGTCACCTAGGTGAAAACAATGATCTTGTATGCTGAGACACAATATGGACTAAGCCCTTCTCGGTACTTCCAAAATACATTAGAGACTGGAATTTTACTCAGTTGTACCTACCCTTTGTCAATGGTGTTAGTAGATGATAAGACAAAAGGCACACTTGAATTTTGGAAATAGCATGGACTGCTTGGACTAAATTTGCTTTCAAACATTTATATTATAAAGTTCTTCAGAGACTGCATGGTAGTTACAATCTACTCTTAGAACCAAGAAAGAAGAAATATACAATCAGTGAAAAGGTGAGGGAAGTTTGTATTCTTCAAGTCAACATCTGTTTTGAGAAAAACAAAACAAAACAAAACATGTAAGAGTTGCTAGGATATAATGTACATATTGATGAGGTCAGGAGAAAGAGAGTTCTCAGAACTGCCTGAGTAATCCACACGAATTTGAGTCTATCAGTTCAATCCACCAGAGTTAAATGCAGGTAGAAATCATTTTATTTTCAGTTTCTGGTTCCTGTAGAGGGTGTTGAAGTACTTCTTAATGCAGACTGTCTGTATGTTTATTTTGCTGGTTCATAAAACTGCAGAAGACAGTAAAACACATACCCTGAAACCATAAACCTGCCTTCAGTTCTATGCTCAAATCATCATGGAGACTTGGTTTTCAGAATTTAGTCCTCCATCGACATAGAGATATTCTTGAACCTGAAATGCAAGGAGCACTGTAAAAGACCACTGTCCAAATTTTTGGCCCTTTCAAGCTGAACTGCTGCTACTCCAAAGTCCCATTTCTTTAGAGCACTCTGGCGCTGCTGGCCTATTTTGTTCAGTGGGCTGCAGCACTCAGGCTTTTTTGACATTAGAAGAAAGCACTGGCTCAAAGACTCTGTCCCTTCTGACAGACAAGAATCTGTCACCTCTCAGATCATCCTTGACATATAACCTCTCACCCATGATAAAATCAGCAAAGCCCATCACTCTTCATTAGGACTGGCAAGGAGAGAGTGCAAACACATAACAAACCTTTGCAACATTGTCCTGAAGTCTTGTGATGGTTTGGGAGCTGACATGCTGGACATGGAATAACAATTACTTGCGATAGAATACTGGAAGGACTATTTTAGGTGCCATGTAATTTACCCATTGAGTTAATGACCAGAAACAAGTACATTTAAAAAGAAAATACTGCATTTAAGAATCTGTGTTCCTTTGCCTTAACTAACACTCATGTATTCTGCAGTCCTTGTCTTCCTGGACATTTCAGGTAGGCAATGCTGTTACCAGTATGAGAGTGTGGGAAGGAAACACTGTAAGTGAAAGCACTTCTAGATACTTCCCTAAATAGATGCGTTTTACATTTTTAAAAAATGTTTTCCAGCACTGTTTTCTTTACCCTTATGAAGATGACCTCTTAGGAGAAGTTTTTTCCACCAGAAGACTGTAGAGGCAAGGTCTACAAAGTCTCAAATATTACTTTCTTTTGGCATATGATCATCATGATACAAAAGCCCAAACTTATTTCAAAATTAATATCCTTACATTTTATTCACTTTCATGGTTTTCTCACTGGAGAGGCCACAGTATTCATATGTACCAGGAATGAATGCATATCAATTCACTTCAAACAACCTCTGTTACTGCATCGGTAAGTAATTTTGCCTTGAAAAGAGACCCTTTCCTATTTGGCAATGCATACACCAGACATCTGTAGAGTTTTTGCTTTCTGATTGCTTAGATCAAAGTCATTAAGCCACTTCCTGAAGGCTTTTTTTTTGCTTTTGCTAAGAAGTTGCTAAGGACAACCAGCCTTCAAACAAAAAACATCCAGGTGGATTTCAGCAGGTAAAGATTTGGTTTAGCATAGGTGTCCCAGCTCCTCACAGTCAGTTGCACTCTAAAATAAACCAGGCAGGTCCTTCAGCTCCTTTTGAGAGTTTTTCAATATTTTACGTACTTAAGAAAGTCGTACTGTAAACTGGGGTTTGTGCACGTACCTTGATTAGTGAAATCTCACTTCATCCCCTGACAGAGGTGCAGTCATATGCGAAAGACACAGAAGTGTCAGTTCAAGCCTTGCTCTGGGCTCAAAATGAAGGTTACATAAATAAAGTAGTTGGTTTTTCAGACCGGAGAGCCAAAAACGGGTGGACTGTGAGATTGGCAATCACTTTCCTTTGTGCTTTCCTTGCTAGTGTCACTGGGATACTCTGGTCACCTCACCTCCATAGGTTACCTTGGCTCAGGCAAATAATTCTTTAGCCTCCAAGCACCGTCCTATGCCAACAGGCAAGCATTTGTGGGTCACCACAAACAAAATGTAAACAGGCACCCTGTATATTAACTGAAATGTTGTTTATCGTTATTCTGGTATTGTTTTCTCCGTTGTGATGGAATCAAATCATGGTCATAGTCCTGACGGTGTTCCCCACATACTCATTGCACAAAGGGCAAAAGGGAGTATGGACTCACTGACTAATTCGTTCAGTCCACTCCATTTGAAGTACAAATCAGTAATGTCTCCTACAGAAGTAGCTCCTTTGGCAGTCTCTCTTTTCCCAGAAATCTCCATATAGCTTTCCTCTCTTTTGACTTTAGTGGGAAATGCTTCAACCCCTGTCACAGTTGAATCATGCATGCATTGCCTAAGGGAGGGTGGTTTGGTAAGTTCTTTGTAATGGGCTCCTTGGAACAGATACTAAGAATTTATTCTTTATACTAAGAATAGGAATGCCTGGTTTCTTATGATTAGTGTTGGCACCTTTGTTTGGTAGGCAATCATTAGTATATTTTTCTGTATCTTCCTGCCAATGACCCTTTCTCTCAATTTGGATGCCTATTTTCTCATGATGTCATTTTTTATTTACTTGAGAAATCTGCTGTTTATCAGCTGTTCAAACCATTTAACATTGTAGACAATCTGGGAACATTTATGGTATGTGAGAACATCTCTGGGCATGCATTATTTCCCTGTTATTATGGACCATATTTCTCAGAATAACTGTTTCATAGACTCTTGCTCTTCCCAGGGGTCTCTATTTTTAAATTTACCAATGGGAAGTTTTTCCCAGTAAATACTATCTAAGGTTTGTATTTCTTTTCTACTGTAAATGCTACTAGTGTTTCCTGCCCGTCTCAAATCTTAGATGCTCAGAGCCACTGGTAAGTGCTGTTAGAACCTCCTTGTCACCGTACTTGAGAAGATCCCAGGGATGGGTTTCAGGGGCACAGTACTCAGATGACCCTGCTGCCATTCTCCTGCAGTCTCAGCTGCTGAGGATATTTCTTTGTTCACTGGATTCTCCCAGTGTACCCAGTCCTGGTCAGCATTCAGCACATGCCTTGCAGTAAACACAAAGGGACCATTTCCTCGATCTCCGATGACTCTTCCTTTGTTTTTCTCCCTACTGTGCACCCTGTTTTGTTGGGGTCTCCTTTCTCTCGCTGCACTGCAGTCATCCTTCCCTTCTAGACTTTCTGCTCAGCTGCTATTTTCTTACTTCTATCTATCTGTCGCAGGCCTTCTTTGATTACCTTCCCACAGCTGGACGAAATCTAGTAACAGAACTATTCTTTTCTTTGTGTCTTGATTTAAGAGCTCACCAGCAATGATTTACATGCCTTGGGTCTTGTCCTGCTAGGGACAGAATTTTACCAGTGCTGCAATCAGATGCTCATATCCAGAATCACAGAATCACAGAATTGTAGGGGTTGGAAGGGACCTCCAGAGATCACCAGGTCCAACCCCCCTGCCAAAGCAGGTTCCCTAGAGCAGGTTGCCCAGGTAGGCGTCCAGATGGGCCTTGAATATCTCCAGAGAAGAAGACTCCACAATCTCCCTGGGCAGAAGACAACCCAAGATACCTAAGACAACCTTCAAAGGAGCCTAATTCTTCCTCCTTCTGAATTACCCTGGGCACCAGAAGCCTTATCCTCTCCCAGGTACTATTCTGAATGATAGCATCCAAGGTTTCACCACGCCCAGCTTTACCACCGTAGGCCCTGAAAAAATAAGTCATTGAAATCTCAGTATTCTTTCATAGCTGTGTTAGCAGCAGTCCACCTCTTTCTATTGCAGTCCTCAATTTATTAATCCTTTTCCAAATGTTCTCACATATAAGTGGACATCATTGCTGTGAATAAACCATAATTCGTACAAGAGAATTCCTCAGCTCTGTCAGTTCAGGTCTTAGCATTGATCTATGTACTTTGCTGTTCGGCCTGTATTTACCTATTGATTAGTAAGTCCACTGGAAGAGATCTCTGCCAGCCTTCTGAGCCCTTCCAGCTACAGCACTAGACATACCTGAATTAATCATCCTATACTGTTTGAAAAATATCTGCCCTTTTTTCCTCTTGCATCTTCCTGAGCTTCTTAAAGACTCCTTGTAACCTTTCAGAAATCACCTCTCTTAAAATTTCCTAGTGGCTATCTGCCTTTTTCCATGGATTTTTAACCTCTCTTAGAAAAGCATTTAATTTCCAACACAGACCAAGTAGTCTCCTGCTGCTTCAATAGGAATAGATTCTCCTGCATCAAAATCTACCTTTCAGGTTTAAATTAAACCCTATGTCTTTACGTTAAGGAATTAAATCCTTAATTAAGTCCTTAATCAAATCCTTCAGGACTAACTTAATACTGAAAAATTTTTACCTTAAGGTGGAAACCACAAGAATTTGAATCTTTATCCAGGAGTGCTCCGATACTGCTCTATTTCCTTTCCTACCCAGAAGGAAGTAGCTGCTCCCCTACCCTTCTCCAAATATCTCAGAATTAGGCTGCTTGCATAGAAGCCAGCCCTCCAGAGGCAGAGATACCTGTCATAGGGAGGAACAGCTGTAGCAGTGGGCAGTTTGATCATCACTTATGTAAACAGGTGAGGTCATAGCAGTGACATGCTTGCCAGGTGAACCTCAAAAGGTGTCTGAATCAGCTTCTATGAAATACTGGAGGTACTTGTGACCCATGTTGAGTAGGAAGCTGGAAGCTCTCTGTCCAAAATGCTCCTGGCACCTGGTGAAAGACTAGAAAGAGGCAGAGATGTAATTCCAATAATTGCTAGAGAAAATGATATAAAGGGGAGGCATAAAAATTCATTGACTATAAAGGATACTTCTATAGTAAAGGGGGTGTATACCAGACAGATGGACCTGATATAAACCATAAAGTAATCGTGCTGTTGACACTTCGACTTAAGAAGGTCACGGATCAGTATTTAAAAGGAAGTGTACATGATTTGAGATGTAGTATCCACTAGTGATGGATAATACTGAGTAAAAGATAGCACAGACTATTGCAATATTCAAATAGAAAATGTGGAAAAACAGATGAAGTCTGGAAAATGGGACAGAGAAATCGAAGTGGAAAATTAGAATGAGGATATCAATGTAATAGGTGTACCAGAAACCTGATGACACATGGTAATACTGGGCCTAAAGTATCCATGAACGATGTAGACACCTATGCTGATGGAGCTCTGCTCTATGTTAGAGAAAACTCTACTTGTGTTAATTACATGTTAATCTTTGTGGGTTGCAATTCCAGGTTTCTGAAAGAAAAATACAATATTAGTGTATCATATTATATTAACATATTGCAAATATGACTGTATTCGTATTACATTATTTTCTAGAATGTTTGCTATTATGTAGTAGTATGTTATTACTATAGTATTACATTATAGAATCACAGAATAGATGTAGCTGACAGGAATCTCTGGATATTGCTTAGTGCAAACCCCCTGCTCAAAACAGGGTCAGCTGGAGCAGGTTGCACAGGACTTCAAGAAGAAACAACATTAATGTACAGTCACTGTTACCATGGAAGAGCCATTTTGTAGTAGTGACCATGAGTTGCTTGGATTTACATTTGCAGGATTGACTGAAGCAAAAAAGCCCAAGGAAACGAGTAAGGTTCACTTAGAGCTGTTAAATTTTACAAAGGGGGAGTACACAAAAGTAAGGATGTTTATTAAGATGGTGTTTAAAAGGGCAGAATTGAGTCACTGTACACAACGTTGGGACCACTCAAGGATACCATACTGGAGCAAAAAAGAAAATGTCTTCTGCTAATCAAAAAAGATTTGGGAAGGCACAAAAGGAAGACAGCATAGATAAACATAATTGAAAGGCATGCAATTAAGACCAAGAAAGCTTCCTTCGGAAAGCTGAAGTTGTGACCAAATAGGGTGAATGGACAGATCCGTTAAGTTGTGCCTACGTGCAAAAATGCAGTAAGGCAGGCCAAAAAAACCTCCTCCTAAATCCCTCAAAAATCCAAACACTGGAAATTATTTATATATATATATATAAAATAAGGCATAAAAGTTTTTAGTAAACCCTAAAAACACAGAATGCAAAGCCTTTCAGAGGATTGTTTAGAATAGTATAGAACAGAACAGAACAGAACCAAACAGAACAGTTGGAAGGGACCTCTCCTCCCAGGACGTGCTCTCCAGCCCTCTTACCAGCTTTGTTGCCCTCCTCTGGATGCTTTCGAGGACCTTAATACCCTTTTTGGATTGTGGAGCCCAGAACTGCACACGATACTGTATCCAGATCACTGATAAGATGATGAACAGGACTGTCCCGAGAGCTTCAGGGCCCAGAAACCCCCTCAGACAACCCCTGGGGCCTTGTGTGCCTCACACTCTCCTCAGCACGAAGCCTGCTGCCACCACTGCCATTAGGGGTGAGTTGGTGTAACTCAATGATCAATGTGTGAAAGATGTGGGGGAAAATAGCCACAGGCAGGAAAAAAAACACACATATTTATTTGTACTTTTTGGATCTCTCTGCTGAGGAAGAGACTGAATAGCTCTTCTTGCAGAGGGTTTATCAGAGGACATGTCTCAATTTGAACTAAAAATGTCATGGAACAAGCAGACAGAATTAACAAGTCCCCATTTTTTGATCATTTTTATCTGAAGAGCATCAAAGGAGCTCCAGGTAGAAATCACCAAATTTCTCACTGTTAAGTGTAACTTTGCACTTACAGCTGTCTTAGTACCAAAGGAATGGAAGACGATTAATGAGAAAAATGGAACCACTAATTAGGAAACCTGACATGTATACTGGGCAAATTACTAGTAACTCTGTTAAAGAAACATTGAGAATTAGTGGATCTATGCATAAACTTGACATAGCAAGGAAGAACTTTTGCAATGGGAAATTGTATCACTCAAATTAATATTAGAGTCCTCTGAACAAAAAAACGTGTGAATAAAGGAGACATCGATTCAGCATACCTGAATGCTCAAAGGACATCAAAGAAGGTCTCTTGCCAAGGGGACCTTTTAAAGCAATTTAACAGCTGGAGGGTAGAAGAGAAGATCCTTGTGTGAATAATCAGGAGAGAAAGGGTCGAAGTAAATAAACAATTATTCTATTAATAACAAATATTAATAATATTAATAATTAAATAATATTTGTTATGCTACTGTGTAATATCCTACAAACGTTACTATGCCACTGTGTAAATCTATAATGCACAAATGTTTTTAATATTCTGTGGTGTATTGAGCTCCCCTGCTCAGTGGGTATTAAATTGGATGAGTTTCAGGGTTAAAAATGACCAAAGTGTGCAACGCCTTTCCCATACAAGGAATGAATGTGTAGGCTTGGGCTCTTCAGCCTGGGAAAGGAATGATATGGGGTATGTGATGTGGGGATGATATGGGGATGTGGCAAATGTCTGCAAAACCATGGATTGCCTGGGAAGGGTGAACACACACATCCAGTCTGGAAATAAAAGGAAAATTGTCACCGATGGTAATGCCAGAAAGCTGTATGCTGTCTTCCAAATGCACCACTTTTTTCTGTATAGGATTGAAGGGTCATCAGTAGAGATAAATGGGAGCCAGATTCAGAATACACAAAAGGAATTGTCTTTGCTAAAATAGATGCAAGGTGGCAGAATACTAAGGGGAAGTGCCAAGTTTGCTTTGTTCCTAGTCTCCTCTGTTAGCCACAGGTGGAGATAGGATGCTGGCCTAGATAGATCCTCATTCCACATCAGCCAGTCCTTTCTTCCTACATAGGAAGAAACATTTTTTTCTGCTCTTTTTCAGTACAAAACTAGGGAGTAAAGAAAAGTTCAAAAGTTCAAGAGAGATGAAATGATATGCTTTTCACTCATGTAACTCTACTATACTTTTGTACATCTTTAATGCACACAATCTGATTCAGCAGCATATGTTTTCTATGATAAGCAGTTCAGCAGAGGAACTCTTCTGTGCAAGATGTTGTGGCTGTCAGGGGCTGGCATGGGCAAATTCACTGAAGAAAAAAACATCAAGGGTTATTGAATCTCCCACAGCAAATCCTTAAGCAAGAGGTATTGACAGCTGAAAGATTATTCTGGGGAAGCATCACTACATACTGACTTTTTTTTTTTTATTGAACTGCTCCACAGGTGCCCCTGGCTGGTCCCTGTCACAGACAGGGTACCAGGGAAAGGGAGCATTTTGTCTGTATGAGACCCATATGCATACATATGGGCCTGTGGAGTTTTCTAAGGGTGTATGCAGAGGATGCTGTACATAAAGCTGCTGACCCTACTGAAGCATTTAAGCTTTGCAGAGACGCAAGCAGTGAATTCTAAGACCTAGTAAGTCTGCTTGACATAAGAAAATGGCACTGCTATACCGATATGTGGAAACTTTTCTATTACCTTCAGAGGTTATAGTGACCATCCTTGATTATTAAAAAAAAGAAAGTAAAGACATGATACTATTGTTAAATTAGAACATTTGGGTTATTTTCTAGAATTGCATTTGATTAGTAGCGAAATGAAAGGTTTAAATTATCACGTAATGATGCTAAAATGATATAAGTGCTCAAACAAATTGGAGAAAAGTAATTTAGGTAGCTCCTAGGAATTATACTTACTATCTGACTGAATTCGCTTAAAAGATGCCTAGGAAATTAATGTGTAGAGTAGAGCAAATGAAGTGCAAAAGGCATATTAAAGGCAATGTTCTTTGGAGCTTTCCACAGAGTGATTTTTTTTGGAGACTGCATCATGCAGTTCTGTCAAGTCATGTTAAGATCCAGAAGGTAAATAGCTGCCGTGATTTTAAAGCATATTAACTTTGTCTTGTTTCCTCTTTACATAAGCCTGTGACTTTCTGTAATAACTTCAGTGTCACCAAATAACCTGGCAAAGTTTATGGGCATCTCAATCAGAGTTGACAGGCTGTAGTCCCACTCCTGCCCTGTGCATGAATACCAGTGTTTGCAGCAACTAAGAAACATTAAATTTCTCAGCACTGAGAAATGCAAAGGATCAATCTCCTTGTCAGAGATATCCCCCAATTGACTGGAGATCAGCTACACCGGTAGGAGCCTTCCTCTCCCCAGCACAGTGCCACATGTGCCACCTGTATGGGACAGGGGTTCCCAGCAGACCAGGTCACCCTCTGGGCTTGCTGTATCTCTTCCCGCCACCTGCTTGGCAAGTGCTGTTCTCCTCATGGGGAAATTGGTCTAACTCATGCTAGTTTCTTGCAGCAGCAATGCTTGCTTGATTCATAGGAAGGTCTCATGGGAAAGTGAGAGATTTGTGTGAAAAAAAAAGCTGTGAGATTTCATCTGAATTGGAAATCTGCTGACGGCCTGCTGTGTGTTTTGCTTCTTGTCTATCAGCCAGGAGAAGTGTTGTTAAAACCAGTCTAGCATGTGTAAAGCAAGAGCAGGGAGATCTGCGCTATTGCTCCAGGAAAACACAGCCTCAGCATGGGAATTCAGTATCAGTCTTCCTGTAAGCAGAGTACAGCACAACTCCATGGAAGTTACTGAAGATGCCACCAACAGGGCAGAATGCATGGCCCCTTCCCATGGAAAACACTTCATCTGCCTGGGGATATATAGTTTTTATACTGATGCAACGCAGATTAAAAACATGACAGAGACAGAAGTTTTGACCTGTGTCCCCACTGTAGAGTGGCTTCTGATTTCAAAGGCATTCAGATTCAAGCCCTTACCTCCACAGCTGGACATCCATGCCTGGTCACATCCAGGAAAGTGTGTTATCAGAGCCTGGGGAGAGAAGAGAATTCCCCTCTATCCACAAAATTCACTACTTGTAAACTTTACTAACCCTTAGTACCCTCCTGGCCTGGGAATTGAACAAATTCCTTGTCTTAAAATTAGCTATACCAAAGCTTCATTTGCCTGGTTGTGAGAAGAGTCAAGCAGAGCTAATTGTGGCATAGATAGTGAATCTTACTGCAGATAACTAGAGCTACAAAAAGTACATTTTCATTGTGTCATTCATTTTAATGAGAAATAAAATAAGCTGATGCAGGAGATCCTGGGCAAGAGAAAGCTTTATTATGTATAAAAACTTCTCTACTTCTTCCCCAGTCTATTATGTGAAGAATGAGTCACATTTTTGACAGTAGTGGATGAGAAAAGTTGTGGCTGCAGGACTGCGAGTACAAAGGGAAGCAGATGGATGGGTGCTGGAACATGCTGAACAAACAGCTTACTTCATTTTGTTTATTCTCTTCTAAAGCACTTGGTCGCTGGGTATTAGGAATGTTACATAAAACTAAAAGCATTGTGCTAATTTTTCTCTGGTGTCATGCTCCAGATTTAAAGAGAATTACAGCTTTGGTCTTGTAGCAAGAATAACAAACCGGCAGAAACATCTCTGCCAAACAAAACTGAATTAAATCATGTATTTGCGTTTATTTTCTTTCTGCAGAAAAAGAGCAGTTAGCCTTTGCCCAGCCTGTCTTCATTGCACTGAGGACTCTAAAAGCAAAACAGCAGGCAGTTTATAAAAGACATAGTGAGCTATCTCCTGGTTTTGCTGTAAAACCCCATGCAAGCTTGACTGACCATCAACCATTTTTGTAGCCAGCCCACCTCAGGCTGCTCAAACCTTTCCAGGCTAGTCCCAAACATAAGTGGGACTGGTGAACAAGATCAACTGGTGACAAACCACCCCCCAGGCTTGGTACCCAGGCATGTGGGGCAGCATCATGGCCCGGGCTTCACTTGACTTCTGCAAAGAAACCCAGAGTTGAGACTAAAACATTGAACATAAAGACCAAAGACGGCATTAATCAGCTCAGTCTGGGCAGCTTTCCAGAGCACGGTGGTGTGGGATGTGTGGGTGACAGTCTACCCATAGTGCTGAATGATTCCTGTCCTACGAGGGTGGAGGAACCCGGTGCTGCAGAAATTCCCCCTGCCCTCTCCCACCCTTGCCACCACCGCCTCCAGCCTGACTCAGCCAGTATGTGCCAGTAAAGGGGATTTTGCTACATCATTTCACAAAAGCATGTAGTCAGTAACAGAGATGAGCTTAAATTAATTCTCATTTTTATCTGGGGAGGCACTAGTTGCAAACTAATTCCCAAAGAAATATGTAATACAAGGCTGGAAATGTCATTTGTAAATGGACACTGTTCACAACTGATGACCAATCATTTATAAACAATTAGATATTTTCCTAAAATTCTGACAAAAAAAAAAGAGACTAAAGGTCACATTATTATCTCCTTCAAAATCACATATATAGTCAGTCCATCTTTATATGGTATTTTAAAATACAGTTTAGTAAGCATCCAAAGCTCTAAACTACTTCACAAAGCCTGTAGAATAGAAAATGTTGCCACTGAGATCCAAAGCCTCTTTTACCTAAAGAAGCATCATTAAAATCCAGACCCAGGACAAAAAATTAAACTTACGTTTTATGTCAGGTACAGGTGGTGCCTGAAGGAAGAACATCTTATGTACTCCAGGGAGAATCACCTCTGGCAGACACATGCGGTCAATGTCAGATGGAAAGAGCAAGGGACTTGTGTCTCCCAAGAGGAGACCCCACAGCCTCTCTGGGCAGCCTGGGCCAGTGCTCAGCCGCCCGCCCAGCACACAAGTGCTGCCTGGTGCTCAGAGGGAGCCTCCTGCCTGCCCCTTGGTGCCCACTGCCCCTGGCCTGGCGCTGGGCACCCCTGACAAGAGCCTGGCTGCGGCCTCTTTGCCCCCTGCCTGCGGGGATTCACAGCCCTGGGTGAGATCCCCCTGAGCCTCCTCTTCTCCAGGCTGAGCAGTCCCAGCTCTCCCGGCCTCTGCTCACAGGAGAGGTGCTCCAGGCCCTTCCTCACCTGAGTGGCTCTTTGCAGGGCTCTCTCCAACATGTCCATGTCTCTCTTGTACTGGGGGCCCAGAACTGGACCCAGCACTCCAGGTGTGGCCTCAACGGTGCTGAGCAGAGCGGAAGGATCACCTTCCTTGACCTGCTCGCAGTACTTTGCGTACTGTAGCCCAGGACACCATTAACCTTCCTAGCATCAAGGTCACATTGCTGGCTCACATTGAGCTTGGTGTCCACCAGGACCCCCAGGTCCTTTCCTGCCAAGCTGCTTTCCAGCTGACTTGTTCCTCTCCAGGTGCAGCACTTTGCACTTCCTCTTGTTGAACTTCATGAGGTTAAGTATTAGCAGCGACTACACTGATACGAAAGTGCATTTGTTTTTAGTTGGAGTTTATGTGAAAAGAATTGCAGACTATATTTAACAGTGGCATTTAACCACTGAATATAAGATGCAGAGCAATAAAACATGATCATTCTGACTTTGGAACATCGTTGGTGTTTTTTATCCAGTTGTTGTGTCATGGTTATTATAAAACAGTCAGAAAAAAATACATTAAAGGAAGCTTGTTTTGCATGTGGTTTCTATATTTGTATGAAGGGAGAGTTCAGCAGAATAGCACAGGATTAACAGAACACTTAATATGAGATAAACACAGACCAAAACAAAGAGCTTTCTGAGTAGGGAACTTACTGTAATATTGTGTACATGTGCCACGATGTATAAACAGCTAGTCTTTGGGAGACCATATTTAAGATAGAGATAACTAGTCGTTGGCAAGTCCTTCAGATTCTGCACTTTCCTTATCCAATCAATGTGCAATTCTGTAATATCTAATACACATCCACACCCATGCAAAAAACAACCAGAACTAATAGAGGTTGCAGTTGCTGACTGTACAATTATTCAAAACACATAATGCAAGCAGAAAGTCACTGCAGCATCAAGGCGACTGGTGGAGATCGCTAGGTCTTTTTTCCTTTCAAAGTTTCTGAGGCTATCTTATGTAGGTTTTGATCAAAAACAAAACAAAACAAAACAAAACCTTTTCTTTCTGAAGACTTCAATGGGCTTTAGAAGAAGGCCTTAGAAAGTGTTTGGTGTTTTGTCCTGCTGTAGTTCAGCCTTTTCAGAGTCAAAGATTAGATTGATAATTGTCCAGGAAATGCACTAATGCTCCCAGTCACCATCAATCCAAAGTTTTGAAAACCAACAATTCTTCCCAAGGCCCACAATCACCCTTGGAGGGGTGGGCAAAAAACATACCCACTTTTGGTAGCTCATACCACGTTTCAGAACGACATAAAACTATTAGAGAGTGCCCAAAGGAAGATTGCAAAGATGGTGAAGGATCTAGAGGGCAAGGTGTATGAGGAGGGGCTGAGGTCCCTGGGTTTGTTCAGCCCAGAGCAGAGTAGGCTGAGGGGAGGCCTCATGGCGACCTGCAGCTCCCTCACGAGGGGAGCGGAGGGGCAGGCGCTGAGCTCTGCTCTCTGGGGACAGCGACAGGACCCGAGGGCACGACATGGAGCTGGGACAGGGGAGGGTCAGGCTGGGTGTTAGGGAAAGGTTCTTCACCCAGAGGGAGGTCAGGCACTGGGACAGGCTCCCCGGGGCAATGGTCATGGCACCAGGCCTGCTGGAGTTCAAGAAGTGTTTGGACAATCCTGTCAGACACATGGTCTGATTTTTGGGTGGTCCTGTGTGGAGCAAGGAGTTGGACTTGATGACCCTTGTGGTTCCCTTCCAACCAGGGATATTCTATGATTCTGTGAAAGGACAGCTTATTTTATATAAAAACAATATTAGGTGTCTTTTGCTATTCCAGATAAATATTAACATTCTTCTGCCCTCATCAGTATATTAAAGAGGAATAGCAAACAGTAACAAGATAACTAGAGGCAATTAAAAAAGATGTAATTACTACTGTTGCAAAAGAAACAGCTTGAAAACCTCCTGTGCTTTTCCTTTCTGAATTATTTCTGTTAAAATTGCCCCTATTTCCCCTTTCTTCATGCAGCAGTCACTTTCATCTTCCCATCTATCAAGCCTTACAGCTGTCAGCAGATGAGCTACCAGCATTTGATACTGTTTTATTCCTGGATTGCAGAGAAAATGAATGCAGGCTTTCCGATTTTAGTCTCTGGAAAGAGATATGTGTTAGTAGGCTAAGCTGCTGTGCTGAAGACATGCAGTGCTAAAATCTTCGATGGAGGTAATTCCTCCTGCTTGCTTGACAGATCAATTTTTATCAAAAATCTCTTGTCATGCAGAAGTGAAACTCTGCCACTGGAAGTTTGTGCCTGCAGAAAGCAAAACGTTGACTGAACAGGAGAAAAAATATGCGGACTTCTTCACTTGGCTTGCTTGGGTCACTTGATAGCTGCCCCAAAGCTGGAGATTGCCACATCTCACATGCATGGTTCCCATGGCAGCGGGGCTGAAGTGCAAATGCCTTCGTGCCCCTTGAGCACTGACTGATGAACTTGCGCATCAGCTTGATAGCTGTTGGGCTATGCATACGTGTCAGACACACAGATTTGCCCAGGTGGGTGTCAGGCAGCTCTCGGCCCCCTTTGCTGCAGTGTGAAGCAGACAACTACCTGCCCGGTGAGACTGCAGGGATAGAGAGATGCACCAGGTGGTGGACCATCCACAACAGCAGATCATGTGACATTAGGAGACAAAATGTAGCATTCCTCTCTAGTCAGTGGGAAAAGTAAAGATGGCAATTTGTCCGACGTGCCTAGAGACTTATTTTAGAAGGAGACATCTGCTCTTTTGTTGTTTAAAACAGGAGCAGCAGCTCTACCCAGGCCAGAAACCCCCTGTGCAGAGCTCTCTAAAAATGCCTTAAGCACTTTCTTTTTTTTTTTTTTTTTTTTTTTCCAGAGAACTACCATCTCTCCAGAAATACAGCACAGGTATGGGGGAAGGCCTGGCTCTTTGGAGCATGTGGTAGCATGATATGTGTTTAGGATGTCCATGCTAAGCAAGGCATGGGAGGTAGACTGCTCAACTGGTTGCCACCAGGTAGTGCTTAGCCCACAAGGACGCTCCAACTAGCCTACAGAAAATGCTGAACAGGAGAAGGAGAATCTAAATGTTTGCTTTTAACTGGCCTGTAATGCTTACCTCAAGTCTGAAAGGTAAGTTTCTCCATGCAACGGCAATGCAGAGCCTTCAGTGGTGGCTTTGCTCACCACTGTGGGCTGCAGGGAGTGGTGCCCTCCATGGGCAATGTGCCTGTGCAGGGCTGGAGGGGAGGCAGGTCTGTATAGAAGGGGAATTAAAAAGAATGAGTCACCCCGTCCTGAAACTGTGCTTTTGTGGAGCCATAAATGTAAAAAGGGAAGAGAAACAGAGGCAGGACGGTGTGTAACTGCAACCCATATGGGTGGCTTGCACTCTACTGCGTCCTGAATCCTCTGTGAGTTTTGTGGAACTCGAGATGCGGAAACTCGAGATGCAGGGTTGTGAACTGTTGAGTGTGATGTGCGCACAGAGTCTTGTAATGAGTCTTTTCATGATATTCTGAGATGGCTTCTCCAGAATTGCTGAAGTTTTTATCAGTAAGAAATGTAATAAACTCTCCTCGGAAGCTGAGTCATCCACTGACTGTATATAAAAAATCCCAAGCAGTCACTCCGGATCTAGCTCGTCAGGTGCAGGGTGAGCTGGCAGCCAACCCCATCTATTCAAACTGAGGCTAAAAGCAAAATGCAGAATTACTTTATAAAAGGAAGGGAAAAGGTCTGTCCAGAAAGCAGGGTGTACTAGAATGTGAATATAGGAAGTCTTGCAGGCAATGAAGATAACCATATCATATGGCAAAAGAGTCAGTCTCAAAACACATTCAGGAAAAGAACGTGATCAATGTCTAACTTTTTTACATGTTTCAGTCTCTGACCCTGTGTATCTGGGAACAGCCTGCCTATCAGTCCCAGCATGATTATCATCGTGAACCACGTGATAGAGATGCTATCAGACTGCTTCTGCACTGCCTCTGCCACTTGCAGATAAGATACGGTTAAGATGCAGTCTCAGTGGATGGCGCATCTCGTGAGATAACTCCGGGCCCATAACTCTCCTCCGGCCATGGTCTTGCTGTCTGAAGCAGTCATTCCCCATACTGCCTCTTGCTGCCCATCATAGCTTCCTCCTAAAGGGCTCTGCCCCTGAAAGCTGCCCACAGGGTCATTTCCTACCCTGCTTTGGTCAAAAGAGGCTGAGTGAGCTAAAACCTCCTGTTTCAGGTATCTACAGCACCTGTCTTTATGGCCAAAGTGGGTTTGGGAGCACACATGTGAGCCACTGTTGGCAGACCTTGGGCCGAGACAATAAGCAAAGCAGCCAGCATGACCACAGCTAGAAGAGGATGCCTTCCACAACCCTTGGTGCCACAAGAGCTGGCAAGTCTAAGTTAGGCCCTAACTTAGAGTGGATCACTCTAAGTGGAGTGGTTTCATTTGGGTCCTAATTCAGCCACCACACCTTGAAAGTTCACTTGACATTGACTTCTACCAGGGGTCTTTTTAAACTTACTTTGCAATGTCAATGCAAATATAGGCAAATGTTCAAAGCCACCACTCATGGACGTTGAGTTCACCCCAGAGACTGAAGATGTTAGTCTAGTTCCTTGGTATGCTGTTTTTTCATGTCCTCCTTCAGGTCCATGCTAAAAGAAGCCCACGGAGCCATTTGAAAGCTATATGTACCCCCTCCGTGGGATTTGTGAGTTTTGGTGGCACTGATCCTCACAGCCACTGCACGTTGCCCACTACGACCCCACATAGGGAGCACACCCAGAAGCCTATTTCACCTGTTCCAAAGCCCATGTGTACAGCCAGAGTGAAGAGTCCTTGTGATAAATGAGAATCATATGCAAGTGGCCAATGGAGGAAAGATTACAAATGGGATGACCTAAAGCAATTTGGGATGTAAAAGACTATAAATGTAGGTGGTGAGAAGGTTTGTTGGGAGACTCCCCACCTGCTGAGCTGTGGTAAGCAGCTCTGTGTGAATTCCTGATTGCGTTTCCTGATGTTTATGAAATAAAACACAGCACCTAGAGGTGTGTCTGGTCTACCTGTGTGTTGACAACACAGAGGAGAGATAAACAAGCAGTTATAAAGAATTAACAAGCTTTGTTTAAAGAACTCTATTTCAGCATTGCAGTTGTCCAGGAGAACCCAACTGTGCAGTTACTGTAGCTCCACCGAGAAGGGGTAAAATGTTAAGGGACAGCAAGTCATTCACTCCAGTCTCTTGTTCATGGCCTAAAATAGTGATGTATTCAGTTGTTATCTACATTCAGGGAAAATTAGTTCCTCTGCTCCATAAACTTGTCTTTAGACTGCGAGCTGAATTAGATTTCTCATGAACTCCTAGATGCCTGCTTATGGTTTTGCTCATCATGATCTTTCTGCATAAGAAGCCTGGGAGATAAAGTGGGTATATGGCCTCTCCATAATTCCAAGAACTACTCTTATCCATGTGAAACATATACAGAAATATCTTCTAATATTTCAAGCAATCCTGATTTCCCAAAGGTGCATATATTTAAGTGTGAGCCAAATACAGATATCCAAAGAGCTTCCAGATACCACGTAAGCTGCAGGGCCCCTTCCATTGGGTGAAAGATATGAAACATTGCCATGTGATTGCTAGCACCACTCCTTGAGCTGAGACCATTTCTCTCTTAAGAAACCATAAGGTCTGTTCATCAGGATTTACTTCCCTTTCCTACTACTCATTGCCCTTCTGTGGCTTCTGCATAAATAGCATTTGAATTTTGCTTTAAGTTTTTGGTGAGTTTTTTTTTTTCCTTTCCACTAACAAAACTGAAAGTTGTTAACAACAGCAAGCAGAAGGAAATACTGAGCACACCAGAAGGCACACAAGCTGAGGTAAGACAAGATTTGTCTGCTTTTTCTGATATAGATAAAAAGGGTTGCAATAACTCGAATACAAACTACTAAAACACGACCTTCGTCTTACTTGCAGTAAACTTTGAATTTGCTAGTAGCAGTGATTGTTAACTAAATTTCTCTGTGATAACACAGGGCTTCTGAATTTTCTTTGGCAGAAAAAAAGAAAAGTAGATTTATGTAACTAGGACTGTTTCCAGATGGAAGATAGCAGTCAAGTAGTGGATCTGATTAAGTAAGTCTTGTTTTTTAACTAGATGACAAATATAGATTTAGTCTATGGCCAACTTTTAAAATAAAAAGGGCTAGAGGTCAGATTCTTGCATGTAGAAAGGTTAATAAAATGCCATATGTTTTGGCAAATTGAATTCAGTGTTAATTCCAAATATTACATTCTGTTACATTTATTCTTGGTAATGCTGCTCCTGAAACACAAAGTGAATACTAGAAAGAAAGCCAACATGAACTTTAAGGAATATTAGAACTTCTGTTGCTTCTATATAGCAGTAATACCACAACTGCCTTCCTATTCAGATAATGAATATGATGAGACTACGGTGTCTGGGGTCTTCTGCAGACAAAAGGGATACTGTGATAGATTCACAGAGCACCTCTTCTTCCTGTAATACAACCAGGTCTATATATCTCTTAGCATTACAAAGATATATATTTTGAATGAATAGCCTGAAATCCTTATTCATAAATACATATGCAGAACATCTTATTGAAAATATGTTCCTTGGTAGTTCTCTGCATTACAGAGATCTCAGTAGTAGATCTCAAGGCAGCAGATTTTGAGCTTTTACTTGGTCTTTTTCAATTTGGAAATAGAGAGTTCCACATTTATACATTTATACATTTAGCAGCAGTCCCCTCCATCACACCTCCCCAAAAGGAGCGTGTCCTTCTGTCCGGGCAAGCACAGAAACTGTTCCCATTGTCAGCTGAGATGCTTGCTGACTTGTCTGTCTGCTCATGGTATAGCTCCCCACTAGAACTGGGGAGAGCCCAGGCTGCCAGTGCTGCCTGCTCCTTACTGCACAGAGGAACACCCTCTTCTACCTGCCTGAAAGCAGACTCCCAACAGCCCTGCTGAGCACCACAAGTCCCAGTACTGTGGGACCCTGTGAATAACAGTGCATTCACACTATCCTCCACCTCTGAAAATCTGCAGACCTTGACCCTATCCTCCTGTATGTACTGAAGAGATCCAGATTTTTCAGTCCTCACTCTTAAAATCTTCCACAAGTCTGGTCTGACTACTGACCTCTAGAGGACTGTGTTACAGATTTGTTAAGCCCCACACTTTGCTTCTTACCCTTTAGCCAGTTTTCAGTCCGTAGGAGAACATACCTTCCAGCTCTCTGGCAACTTAGAAACATTTAGTGCAGAGCTTTGTCAAAACCTTTGACAAATCCAACTGTGTAAATGTGTAAATATGCATATACACATATAAAATGCCCCCCTTCATCCATCCTTACAGCCCTTCAGCAGGCGAGTAGGGCAGGATCGAGACCACCAACTCACAGCCTTCGAGTTCCTCTCTCAAGCCTTTCTTGTAGGTGAAGAGCTTTAGTGGTGACACACTGGTCCCCCGGCACCATGCTTGGTTGTAACGGTGGGTTATGGGCTTAGGCCAGCAGTGCCACATTTGAGATCCTGTGGGATACTCACATGAATGCCACCTGGACCTCACTAATTATTGGCTTCTTACTTATCTAGCCAGCTTAATATTTCCTGCACACATAACGTCAAGTGCATCTAGCTCCTCTGACCTAACAGGTTTTGTTGAATTTTCTGTGTCTTTTTTTTCTTCTTTTTTTTTAATGCCCCCCCCAAATTCTGTAGAATGCTTGGTTCTGGAACCAGGCTCTACTGTGATTGCTAGTACAAGGCTCTCTCCATCCAAAACTGCTTTAACTAGGACACATGCAGCACTAAAGATCAAATGCAGAATAACATCTTGTATTGTGGATTGTGGGACTAATTATCCTGGGAACTGGGCATTTGTTGCATACAGATATCATCTCTGTATCTTATTCTGATGCAGCATCACATCTGTACAAAGGCATCTGAAATCCCCTGCTAATAATACCTGCTTTCAGCTTTTCTAATCTCACTTAACATTTTCTGATGACTATCATCATCGTGATGAGGAGCTTGGTAGTGCAGTCCTAGTACTATATTTTTATTATCATAGGATGGGATGTCTGCCCACAAGGACTTTGTAGCACTCCTCTGTAGCGATAATATTTTTATGCTATTGCTAGTTACAGTCCTTCCTGCACAGTGCCACTCCTCCACCTGTACATCCTACACTATCATTACCATAAAGCCAGTAGCATGGCAACACAGGCTCCCATTGATTATCCTCTCCCCAGCAGGTCTCTGAGGTGCCTGTTGCACCAGGGCTGCTGTTTCATGCCAAACCTTCCAGCCCCCCTGTCTTATCCTAGGCTTTGAGCTTTGGTGCAGAATTACATGTAAGGTTTGCTTTTTCTCACTCCCTTAATATAGCATGTGCCAGCCTTTACGGGCAGTTGGATTTGCCTTCCCTGGTTATTGCTGTTATTGCAGCTGTGCTTTACAGCTTTTTTTTTTTTTTTTTTTTTCTTTTTCGCTCCTGGCCTTTTCAGCAGCGCACTGGATGTCAGCAGCACTGCTCTTGCAGCTCTTGTCAGTCCAGCCCACTTGCTCTCCCATGCCCGTCAGCTCTCCTGTTGCTTCTAATCAATTATTCCTCTGCAAACCTTTCAGTCTGCAGTGCCAGCACACCGGCTTCACTCTGGGTATGGAGCAACCTATCCTTTCTGTACGGCTTGCCTTTATCCCGAAAGATCCCTCATTTCCTTACATCCTAGATCTCTCCTCTCTACAGTCTCATCCACGTGCTGAAACACCCCAAGTCTGTGCAGACTCCTATCTGCATCCCCAACTTAAAATCTGATAGTTTTGGGACACTTTTATTAGTTTAGTATCTCCTTCAATCAGGATTAGTCTCCTCTTTCTTTTGCTCTGTCAGTTCCCCACCTGGCTTGTGTACCCATGTTTCTTGAGAGTGTTAGATTCACTTTCTTATTGCCACATAATCTTAAATCACACTCAAGCCAGGCTAAAATAAAAGGCAGCATTTTTATTCATAATAAAAAAAATATAATTTTGTATATATATGATTTATAATAAAAGGTCAATATTCCTTTATGATATCCATAATAATCAAGCTGTAAATGTTTCTAGAAGACTTCTCGGAGGAGAAGAAATTAAAAAATAAGACCGCCCAAACTCAACATCTAATCTACTTACACAGCAGTTACTTCAGAAAAGCCTCCCTTTTCCTTGATCAGTGGATGTGCTCCCTCTCCTGCCAAGGTAGAGCTTTGGGATGTGCATCAGCTCCTTCTTCTTGGTAGCTTCCATCAGAGAAAGTCACATATAGAAAAAACTCCTCCCAGTGAGTTTCCAGCAGAGAAGTCTTCAAGCACCACTGAAGAGAAACTCTCATTGCAGACTGTCCCTTTCTCTCCCTCTTTTTTTCTCAGAAGGATATTAGACTGAACTATCAATCTCCCTTTGGAAGTCTTTTTGGGGACCGTATAGATCCCCTCTCACCTGAAACCCCTACTGTTTGTTCCTGACCCAGGAGACAGTCTGGATGCTCTGTGAAAAAGTTTGTTGCCTTTCCTCAGACATGTCATTCTTTCTGTGTATCAAGGAGCCATCTCCTGGCCTTAGCTGGCTGGTGAACACCTCTTGCCTTCAAGGACAGGATTAAAATTCTCTCCTTCTCCTCTGTGGTTGCTTGAGATAGTCCTGCGTGGAATATGTCTTTCACTGCACATCTTCTGTTCGACACTGATCTGTGTGTTAAAACACAATTAATAGGAGCATCTGCATATGATAATTGCAAGGGTCATTCCTGGCCATTTGCAGAAGGCAGGCACCATGGTGGTTAACGCATTTCAGGCTACTGATCCCCAATCTTTTTCTCTTAGACAGCCCATAACACCTTAAGGTTTTACTTGTATAATTTGGAGAGGAGTCTGAGTACTGGCTCGCTTGCCAGATGCAAGAATGCTGAGTTTCCTCAATTACACATACACATCTGGTTTCTTGAAGGTCTTCAGATGGCAGGAGAGATAAGGAGCACAAAATATCTGTAATGGTAGTTTTTAGCTGGATAACCTCACCTGAAGAGCTTGACCAATGGTGATTTAGGTTCTGTGCCTGTGGTGCCCGTAGTGCTTTCCCCAGAGCACAGGTACCCAAGGGCTTTTCATCAACAGGACTTTCATTACTCATGGTGCTGAGCAGGGCTTTGAATTTGACCATGCTCCAAGTTATTCCTCCTCATTCTACTCCTTTATCTCACAGAAGGGCTTGGTGGCCCACACAACAGGGATGCTTCTACAAGTGGCAGGTTTATTCACTGATAGATATTTTGTTGTGTTTCGAGGTTTCTAAAGGCACAGATGCTTGAGTCATAGCAAAACACAATCAACAGGTCTCTTTCCTTTGTAATACATACGGATGCAATGTTTCCCTGCAAAATGGGACCAACTTCCATTAGAAAAAAAAAAAAAAGAAGAAGCAAGGAGAAAAGCTGGTTCCTGATCCCACACAGAAAACTTCGGTGTCAGACAGTAAGCAACTTTACAGAGTCAACCAAAATCATTCAAAACTCCGCAGACCACAAAAGATTTGTCAGGGACTGTACCTTGTCTATCCTCTCCACTGTGGAAGAGGCTCTTGGATGAGATTTCCTCTAGGAGCACTTGTTTCCAGAGGCTTTGCTGAGCGCTAATATTCAGTTTGCCCCGTTCCAGTCTTCAGTGCTCCTAAGCTTCCTAGATATTGTCTTTGTTTTCTAGAGGGATGATTGCAGTCACTGCAGGGATGGACACAAATTCACTGTGAGTGAAATGTCCTCATTCCCTAAGCTGCCACGGTCCCATCTTGCCACAGGGAGGGTAAGCCCTGCTCCACAGGAGCCCAGCCTGAAGAGGTCCCATTTCCCATGCTCCGTCTCACAGTGGAACCAATAAAAGGTGACTGCTAGGGCACATCTGGTTGCTGTATTAAGGGATCCAGACAGCCCTGAAGATGTCATGGGCTGCCCTCAGCATAGCACAGGCTCCCACACCATGGGAAAAGGCTAAGGGTTCACAAATCGCCGCCCATTCACAGCAGCATTGCCAGTACTCTAGTGGGCAAGTGGCAGACAAGGGCTCCCAAGTCTAGATCCCACTCTTCCCCCTAGGGAGACTCCAGGTGTGCAAATAATTTCATTTAAAATCATGAAGCTTGTGAGGTCCAAATTAAAATACAACGCACAATCATGTGCCATTGGCCCATTATCACTCCCTCTGGAGCAAATTAAAACGTTCTTCTTAATGCAGTTGGAAATCTCATATAATTCTCTTTTTCAGGGTAAAAATTTCCGGAGCTTCATTTCTGGGATGTGCTGGTAGATGCAGAGAGGGGATTGCTGTCCCACTGTTAAACAAGTAACAAGACTAGAGACTTCACTTTCAAATACTACTAGCTGCAGGTTTGCTGGGAGAAGAAACGAGAAGTTTAGCAAGGAAATAGCCTCTAATGAGAAATATATATTATTTAGAGTGATTTAGTGATCAGAGATTTTGATTTGATTGAAATATAGCCTCATGGAGGGGGAAAACGTCACTCTCTATGAACACAGCTTGTTTTTTCGCAGGCCATTTTCATTAGGACTGCTAAAGCAGGCAGTCCTGGAAGTGTGCATAGATGAGTGTCTGATTTAGAGGAAATGAGCACAAAAAAGGTTGAAAAAGCAGTAAATGAAGCAAAGGCCCCACAAAAAGAGACCTTGGAAACCAATTAGAGGAAAGAAGAAATAAGGAGGAAGGAGTTAAAAAAGGAACCACGCATGACTAGCACAACATTTACTCAGTGTTTCAGGTCGAAACATCCGTAATTGACACATATTGAAGTATGTCAATATGCCCTTGGTATTGCTCAGGAAAGCTCAGTGACACACTTTCAACAGCAGATAACATACCAGAAAAATTTGTCTAGTTCCAATTGGTGAATTGGAACTAGACAAATTTTGACTTTTTATCCTAATTTGAAGCACAAACTTAAAAGCGGACAGTGATTTCTCTTTTGATGTTTCCTTGGGAGGTAACTGGGGACTCAAAACCTCCCTGCTACAAAATGGCTGGTGGTAAGTCAGGTTATTTTGCATAGAGAAGATCAGGGAATTGCCATCAAAATGTAGGCATAACATTCACCTTCAAGAGCCAGCATTTTCATAGTTTGAGATAACAAACAGATGCTGTAATACTGAAACCATTTAGAACTTACTTGGTGCTTTATATCTTGAGATTTTTACGTCTTGAGATCATTTACAGGAGCATCGCAAGAGATTACTCATTAAAGAACCTTTATTTTCCACTGCATCTTGTAACTTCTGCCCTGTGAAACCACCCCAGCACTGAAGTCCCTGCAGAGGCTGCAACCCTGAACTCACTCCACTTCTTTCTACTTTGGCAGGAAGACAGAGACTACTCCAGACTATGAATATTTCCGAGACAATGCTAAACAACTCAAATAGCTGCTCATTCAACTGTACCACTGATGCCTTCAAGCAAGCCATTTATCCTGTCATGTACCTCTTTATCTTCTTCCTGGGTGCTGTTGGAAATAGCCTCTCCATATATGTTTTCTTCCAGCCTTCCCAGAGGAAGACCTCAGTAAACATTTACATGCAGAACTTGGCTGTTTCAGATCTTATGTTTGTGAGCACTTTGCCCTTTCGGGCCTCCTATTACCTGTTGGGATCTCATTGGATATTTGGCGATATTGTCTGCAGGATTATGACTTACGCCTTGTACGTGAACATGTATTGCAGCATTTATTTTCTCACCGTGCTCAGCGTGGTTCGTTTCACCGCCATTGTCTACCCATTCAAGCGCTGGAAAGTAACCAACATGAAGTATGCCAAGATAACCTGTGCAGTGATATGGGTCTTTGTTCTGGCAGCCTCCAGCCCTCTGTTTTGCAAACAAATCGCTGGGTACAGTAACCCAGACAAATGCTTGGACCTCCACCCTGGAAGC
The DNA here is from genome assembly GCF_009769625.2 of Cygnus olor. Lineage (NCBI taxonomy): Eukaryota > Metazoa > Chordata > Aves > Anseriformes > Anatidae > Cygnus > Cygnus olor. The sequence continues at coordinate 180,074,164 of NC_049169.1, forward strand.
ACAGATATTCTCCTCATGATGAACAGCATTGTCCTCGTTGTGGGCTTCATCCTGCCCTTTTGCACGATTATCATCTGCTATGTCTTTGCCATCAGGGCACTGCTCAAGTCCAGGACTCCTCAGCGCAAGAAGACGGTCTCTCACAAGAAGGCACTGTCAACCATCATCATCACTCTTATCCTCTTCCTCCTGTGTTTCCTGCCGTACCACATACTGAGGACAGTCCACCTGATGCTCGGCAGCTGGAGCCAGAACAACCTGTTCGTGCACAAAGCACTGGTGGTCACGCTCTGCCTTGCTGCCATGAACAGCTGCCTCGACCCTGTGCTCTACTACTTTGCTGCTGAAAATTTCAAAGCAAGAATCAGAAGTTTATACCGCAGGTAGCTGGTGCAGAATCACATACGCACATTCCTGCTGGAGCATCTAGACTGGGTCCATGCTATTAAATGAAAGAGGCTGCATGACGATGGCCACCCTGTAGCCACGCTGCTCTGTGCCAGGCCCCTCTGGACCACTAGTGTCTGGGAAAGACCTCACGGGGTTGGCTAAAACCAAGGCAGGAGCTCGGTGGCATGTCTGGTCAGAGGTTAGGTGCCTGGGTGTGATCCCTGGTCCTTGTCTGTTGAGCACTGTAGATGCAGCTCTAGTGCCCACCTTCCCCATGACAAGGGAAGGAAAGGAATGTGCCTTGCTACTAGAGTCCATTTATTTAATTTCACGATACCCAACCAGTGATTTAAAGGGAAAACGCTCACCTGAGTATCTTAGTGTCTCTTTGCTCTCCATTTCTCTGCACATGCAGAGGTGCCTATCTCAGGTGCTGTGTCACCCAACAGCTTCATACTCCTCTGCAAGGTCTCTTTACAAACACTGGCCAAAGGTTTACACATAATAGAAATGTAAAGTATCACTAATACTTTCTGCTGAGGCTGACTTTGTAAATCAGGCGAAGAACTAAATGGGACCCAGTGCTGGCACAGCCTGTTTAGAAGGCATTACCATTTCCAGATTTTCCTCTCTGAGCTGGCCACTGAGGTATTTTGTTTAACATTTCGCTGATTATCGAGTGAGATAATGGCTTCCAGCAAACAGTGTGGGTATTGGATGCTATGAATGATGACTACTGGCAGGATGTTTGCTGGCACGGAGCTGGAGGGCTGCAGGTTTGGCAGCTCATCCTCATGTAGGGATCCAGAAGCAAACTAAAATTATTTAGGCAATGACAAGTTACTCCCATGCGTACTTTGGGAAATCTCATGAAATGGCTGTCTGCATTTTTAAGTCCGTGAATAATTTGTAGCATATTTCCTACAAATCAGACCAGCTGCAATTAAGTGAAAACAGGGTCCAAACTCTGACCGCACTGAGATTTCTTTTTAATTGTACCTGATTTTTTAATAATAATTAAAAAAAAAAAAAAGGCTTGTCATGGCTTGTCATGTTTCCCAGGAAAGCAACTGTCTCATGAAAACTTGCAGACAAGGCTGAAAGCCTTCTCTTCCTGTGAAATCCTCCCAAAGGAAGGCTTCTGCCAGTGAAAGTGCTTTCTCAATGCTCTGAACCTTGTTGGAGAAAGCTCTTGGTAAACTGAGCATTATTACTCCCAAGCAAAAATAACTGCAACTAGCTATTTTCAGCTCTGTCTCAAATTTGCAGAAAATGTGTCATTGCTGGTCAGGTGGAAAAGTACTTGACATGGCTTTAGGAAAATCTTGTTTTTCTTGGCTATCTAAGGGTTATGTTCAATTGAAGAGTCAATGTGTTTTAGTCATTTTATGCTGTCTTTGACATAAGCACAAAGCTTTATCACGAAATTTTCACCAATGTTCATTTTCCAAATCCTTATTTCAATAGCTCAGATTGGCTTATGTGTCCAGCGACACATCTTGAAGCTGATGTAATGAAGCCGTATGAATTCCTGCAGTGCTGGGTCCCATGCTATTGAAGGAAAAAAGAGTAATACGCAAGGTCTGCAATATCAGTGGGATCAAGATGGTAGCCTGTGCAAAAAGATAGTGGGCAAATAATTAGAAGGAAAGAGGGCAACCTCTTTTTCTGTGTTTTTCCCCTGTCAGGAGTAAGCCTGAGCAGGGACAAGTGACAATCTTGGAGCCTCTGGCAAGATACTCTACACCTTAAATGCTACAAGGGAATGGAAAATAACTAGAGATGGTTATCTTCAGCCTAATCTCACCAACGTGTTTGTGTCTGTGTCTATCCAAATGCACCCTATTAGTGAATAGTTTTGCATCTAAAGGATAGATATATCTCACTTGTGTCAAAACCATGTTTCAATAAACTAGATTTACTAGTTGCTGAAGTTATGTTTTGTATTGATTGCACAGCTAACAAGGAATCTCTTTGAAGTGCAGGGGGAGAAAGATGAAGACACGGAGATTGAGTTTGTGTAAGTGGGCTAACATTTCACAAGACAGAAATGTCTTTGGAGGTATGAGAGCATGCTGTTGTCATCTTCACCAAGGAAATAGTTGGGAACATGAATCAAAATCTGGGGTGTGGATATATTAACAGATTTTCTTAATATTATTTACTTGCAAAAGGATTGAAGATCATCTGTGTTAGAGATCCTCACCTACAACTTTAGAAATACTTGCATAACATGCCACACTCTCACATTTACTCTCATTTCTCTATTTGGTACCCTTGTATGTTTCTGCTCACTGAACAGAAGACCATGTAGTAAAAGAAAAAAAAAAAGAACAACAACAACAACAAAAAAAAAGAACAAAACCACGCACCAAGTTTATTATGAAAAATAAAGCTCCTGACAGTTAAATTCCTAGCAATGCTTCTGGGTTCCTCAAGGGACCACCTACTCTTCCAAAGTATTTTGGCACAGTTCCTTAATTTTCCAGGAGACAAAAATCTACAAATAGCTATGTGCCTTAAAAGTTAAACCAACGGTAAATTTTTGAGCTTGAAAGAGATATAAGTATAGAAATAGAAGTCTTTAAGTGACTGGTACCCCTAAACAATTGTAAATGTGGTAGCTTCATATACATGTTTTCCTGTCATTCATGGAAGCCCTGGTATTTCTAGGCAAGGGCAATTTTTCAGTCCAAAGCTACACCAGGGACAAAGAGATTTTCTAAAGTAAATCTTCCTGCATCCAGAAGCACTTGACCCTCAGCACAGTGAAATACCTTTCTTCACATTTGCATTTTCACCCTGGTTCGCATGTTTTCCTGATGGAGCAGTGTCACAGTGCATAGAGAAGCATCATGTTTTCGTGGACTACAGACATGCCTCTGCATCCTGCCTCTTCTGTTTTCCAAATGTGACCCTATGCCCTCCCAAAGGATAACTCTGCTCCTTGCCATTTTATAAAAGATCTTTCCGCATGCATAAAAAAAAATGGAAGTGGCACAAATCAGAAGAAAAAAACAATGTTTGGGATAAATATTACTCTTCAACTAGCCAATGGTGAACAAAAGCCTTTCAGGGAAGACTGGTGTGAACTGGAAGAGAATTGTTGAGCAACCTGTTTTTTTTTGTTATTGTTGTTGTTTGTTTTGTTTTGTTTCTAGTACGGGCTGGAGAACTTTATTATAACCAATGTACTATATATAGTAGTCTAAATTATATCTAAATTATATCATAAACATTACAAATTATGAATAGTATAATAATATATATAAATAAATGGAATATGTATTTATTGTGTCGTATTCAGTATATTTAACATCCATAACGCTGCTTTTTATATAAATATATGTAATGTATTATTACAAGCAATGCATTATCTCACATAATTTTCATTTTCATGATATATCTTCTGCCCTCCTCAACATATATACTGTTACCAAGGCTTGTATTTTGCTTGAGCTCCTAAGAGTGTCTGGAGAAAGAGGTACACACTTTGCTTCTCAGCATCCCCTTCCAAGCTTCATATTCCTCTGTGCTGTAACAGCACATTGTCTGTTGGCAGCAGACCAGGTGTCAGATTTTTTCCCCTGTCTTTGAGCTGCTGCTGCTTCTCATGGTCCCAAGATAGAAATGACCTGCTGCCCCTCCAGCTGGCAGGAGCGGAAATAAGTTCCATCTAAAACAGCCAAGTTTAGTCACAGTCAGGAAGAGTCAGATGTTATTTCATATTAGTCCATTTGTGTACTAATATTTTTATTTCCTGCATGGTATCTGAGCCAGTTCGAACAACACCCTCTTTCAAAGGCTGTATTAAAAGCGTAAACTCAAATTCCCTGAGAGAGCCCAGTATCGTTCAAGGTGCTGCAGCTTTCTGGCCAGCACTGACCATGACCTGACACACAACATGACTGTCCCCATCTAGCTCTGTAATCCCCTACCTCTCACAACATTGTGCTGTGGACATACAGGAATCTTTCTAGACATCTGCAAATATAAGCAATATATTTAATTGCATGCAGCTGATGTTATGTAGTTACATCTGTTTATCCACTGGTCAAAAGCTTAAGGATGCCAAAGGAATTAAATAGCTTCCTTTGTCCCAAATTCCCTTTTGGCCTCTCAGAGAATCTGGCCTGATTTCCACCACCACTTCCCCTCCCTTTGATTTTACAGATGAAAGCACAAAGCTGCCTAAGGCTGGGGCCAAAGCCTGGTCAGTCAAGTCACATTCCTGCTCACGTGAGCAAAATTAGACCCTTCATTTCTGAAGCTGAGAAATAAAGCTCTGCACTTTAGTGTCTGCCACCTGTATCACCTTAGGTAGGCCTTGCATGCTGGGGCTGGTAGTGGGCAGATTGACTCGTCAGGTTGGGTGTCCCCATTTCCAGACATGGAGCAAACATGTTTTTGCTGGTGTTATGCCTTCCTCTGAGCAGCCATGGCATGTGAACTGGGGAAGGTTCACTCACAGTGGAGCTATGTTTCATAATGTACACAATTTTTGTAAAGGAAATCAACTGAGGTGGGGATCTGCACTTGGTACAGGTGTTGTTTTTTTATCTTATTGCCAGCTTTCTGCGCTGGAAGTAATTTCTGGTGACCTCCCACTGCAAGTCTCCATATCTGTTTTTGAGGGCTTTGTTTCAAGTGCGGGCATATAGAAGTTGATAACAAAGACCACAAAGCTGGGGCTGAGCCCTGCCCATGAAAACCACTGCCATCTCATTCATCACCCTTTTGATGTGGATATGGCCTGGTCATGAAATGCTTCTGGTACAAAGCACGTGGAAGCAGAGAGCTTGGCCATCCCTGGCAGGCTGGCTCCAGGCCCTGCTGAGGCCTGCCCCAACAAGCCCTCCATGGAAGAGACAGCCTTGCTTGTGTTCAGTTTCTCTTTGCAACTAGTCCCTTGCGAGGGTTTCAGGAAAAAAGATATTTTAAGGGTGCTTTGCTCATTGCTGAGATACTGCTTGCATGCTGTGTGTTAGCTTTTTTTCTTGGCGGCTACAAGGACAAACCCAGAGAGAATGGGAAAAATGATCCAGCCCAAGAGTCATCATACATCTTCTGAAGGCCTTTATTACTCCAGTTGGAGTTATCTCTTCTGGTGGTCCCTCACCACTAGAAGACAAGATTTAAACCCAAGTCAGAAATGTGAACATACTCTAAAAACAGTACTATCACATTGATTTTTTTTCTTCCTTTTTTTTTTCTTTTTCATTTTTTTTCTTTCTCTCTTCTTCATTTTGAATCTCACTGAACTTTGCTGTTGAAGACATTGAACCTAGCCAGTCTGCATGGCACTAGGTTTGGACTGATGGTAAGCATGGAGAATTCCCTATATAAAACTGATAGCAGCAGAACAGGCAAATGCAGCTCCTCCAGAAGGTGGAGGTGGTGTGTGGAGAGCACAGCTCAGTGCTGCTACACCAGCCCTTCACAGATGTACACTCACTTGGGCAGCCTGTGGTCCCAGATTTGAAGCACACACTCTGGCTGGCCATATTTGTGGACCTTTCTGTTCCATCTGCAAATTCCTGATTACACTTAAGTAGTGATTTATGTTTGAGCTAGCTGGGCTATGGAGCTAGCTAGGCGATGCAGTATGGGGAAGCATAAGAGCAGATGGGCAGGTCCAGTTGGGACTGGCATAGGAGAGCACATTGCACCATCCTCAGAGGAATGGGACGTTCAAGCCAACACTCAAAGACAATGCAGCTTAAGCCCACCTGCAGACCTTCTCCAGTCTCAGGATCTCTCATTTTACCATTTACTTTTCAGAGCCATTGCAGCCCAAATAGCAGGCTGTGGTCTCACAGGGAGAAGCTATCTACAGGCTTGCAAGGAGCAAGATGACCTCAAGGTCTATGAACACGGCCTGTGGTGCTTTTTGCTATTTTCTGACTGTCTGATCTAAAGCTTGAGCGCCCTGTCTTTCAGGGGGGATCCTGCAGACCTGACTCACAGTCAGCAAAGCTCAGCACCACACAAGCACATGACGTGGGCAGCCAGCCTGTCAATAGGGACAAGAAGTTCTTCTTGGAGTTGTGCTATGGGAGATGATAAATGTAGAAATGACAGACTTTCCTCAGATACCAGTTCCACAGATGCACTTTACACTGGCAAGAAGCAAAAAGTGTTATTGTTGTCTCCCCCTAAATTACCCTGAGTATTCCAAAGCCATGAGCAAAGAGCAGTATGCTGAAGCAAGACAGCATTTAAACGAGCCTTTCCAAACACCACTCCCCAAGTAAGACTTTTTCCCTTGAATCAGCCGGCAGTAAGCACCTTTAAAAAACACTGAATCTCTTCATGAAAGCCTTTAGATGATCATGTCCTCTTACCTCAGATTCTAAACCAAGAGTGGCACACACACAGCTACGCATCTAACCAAACCAGTAATATCAATGTAGAGACACACACCTATAAAAGGGAACTCCCAAACCAAAATACCCCCTCTCCCATGTCCTCTCTTTGGCCAGTACACCTTGCTGTTTCCACCCATACTGTTTATATGCCATCTAACCACTGAGCTGATGAGATGACATAGCTTTGGAGACCAACCAAGACATTGGCAGAGGGTCTATACCTGGTCAGAAGAGAAGGGGTAAGGATGACCATCATTCCTGTACCCCTGGGCAGCTTGGAGGGCCAAGGATACCCTGACATCTGCCTGTCTCTCCTGCCCCACCCCAAAAAATGTGTGTGACACTTTGGCAGCCAAATGGATGGGGAACCAGAGGGAACTCTTTTAGCTAAGCGTGACTAAAACTGACTTTAGGGTGCATCCAGCTTCAAGTTTCATAGGGAACTGGGGTCACGGGGCAAAGAGAAACCAACAGTAAGGCGAATGGTGCCAAAGACTTTCTCAGAAAACATCAAGTAAAAGCAAGGAACTTATGAAACCTCTGCCAGGAATAGATCGTCATGGCATGGCAATATCTCCATTTCAGAAATTCATTTACTTTGAACTAATCTTCCAGGAATGAGCCTTTAAAGTCACACAGGAGTGTTCCCAAGTTGCTTGGACTGTGCCTCATAGGTGAGAACTTTCTTAATTTTTCAGTACATTTAAAGATGTTTATTTTTTGGTTTGTAATGGGCATTTGGTTTGTAATGGGCATTTTCATAGCCATCACATGGTCCCATAATATACTTGCCTTTGGAGTGCATTCATATTCTTAAGTTTTTGGTACACATTTATTTAGTTACACATGCAGGCACACTCACACTCTCACATTTATTTTTTGTATATTTATATATTTAGATACTTATATACGTGCCCATAGATATTAATTTGTGAAGTCAATGAATATGTATCCGATAATCAGTGCCAAACTTTTCAAGGTGAATGTCTTTTATAACCATATTCCATTAATATTCCAGTAACGGATTTTACCAAAATATAAGCTTCAGAACTAGCCAGCCCTCCCTCCTCTACCACCAAATTACAATGCAGATCTGATGTATACAATAGTGAAACTTTGTTCATTAACTGGTGTATTGGCATTCATGGTGCACTGGTGAAACTCTTTCCTCTCTGGGAATAAAAAATCAACAAAACCACCCTAAATCTCTTGTCCAACATTTTGCTAAATTTTGCTCAACATCCTTATTAAGAGAGAATTTCTGCTTCCAACTTGACTGTAAGCCCCACTTTGGCCTGAGGTGATAAGTAAAGCTTTCAACATGCTGTCTTCTTTTTTAAGAAGTTGACAAGCCGTCTGTTTTTCACACGTATGAAAACCACGTGGAAAAGATTTCAAAAATCTCTACTGACGGCTGTGAAATAAACAGCAGATTTATGGCCTGACACTGGTTTGGTATTTATTGCCCTATGGTGTGCAGACTGCTGGGATCCATAGATCCTTCCAAGAGACTACAGTATGTAAGAAAAATAAGCAAATCTGCTGTCACTCAGATTAAATGTGCTATTGGGGGGGGGGGGATTACACATCCAGAGGGAATCAGAAAGTTGTCATGAAACATCGTCACCAAATGTGGACATCACAACCCAAAATGCAGATATCTGTGTTCCCTGCATGTACCACCAGCATGAGTAAGCAAGAGCATAAAAGCAGTGAGGCTGAGCATTAGATTTTGAGAAGTTATGTGCAAACTCCATTGGATAGTGCTGCACTCTGGCTGGGTTCGCAAGTGCTTCAACATATGCAAAGAAGAAAGGGAGATCTAGCAAAAATTCAAACCCTTCAAAACAGCACTGAAGAAAGTAAAGGGATTCTGTTAAAATATTTAGGACTTTTTACCTAAAACCTCCCCCTCTCTCTCCCATCAAGAGCAATGTTCCCAATTACAACTAATTTATCAATGTGGAAGGCATCAAGAGAATTCCAATTTTTAAAGTAGAATGAAGAGATGAAAATGTAATAGCCAAAAATAAAGATGAAATAAAATTATATTGAAGACTCATGAGGAATTGAAATTGATTTGAAGGCCAATATAATCTCCCTCCAGTAGAAGACAGTATTATATCTTCTTCCCATACACAAATGTGTAAGAAGCAATCAAATTTTATTATTTCAGAAAAGATGTGCCATAAGCAGAGGTGGTAACAGAACACAGTCAGATTGTTCTGCAGCTCTGGGGACTTTTGCTCATACACTGTGGGATTGCCCAGCTGCCTCTGGCAAATGTAGAAAAGTATAAAATCAGATGCAAACTGCACCAATGCTGTATTTTCAAAATCCAAGCAGGGTATCTGGAAGTGCCTAAAAACACAAAATACAGGAAAGGATGTTAATAAATATGTTGATTTCTATGGGAGGAGACAGATAAAAAAGTAATTCTGAGTAGGGGAAGAAGTGAGTATGAAGACCATAACTATATCAAGGTTGAATTCATGTGCGTGGAGCAATGTCCTGGTGCAGCCAGGTGCTTTCCAGGCCAGGCCAGACAATTTAAAACTAGTCAGATTATTTAGACCTCAATATTTCAGTATTATGTTGTGGTGTAGAATGAACCTGTGATGGATACGGAGGCAAAGCCCAAAGTTTGAACCAGAACTGTGTGGCAATAAGCAAAACGCTGACTTAACAAACAGGGATTTCCACCCTGTAAACCACAGTGATAGAAATCATAGTGCAGCACAGTTCAGAGAAATATAAAGAGGTCACATTGTGACGATGTGCATTTGAAGCATTGTAGGCACATCTGTCTATGGTGAGCTACAAAACCCTGGGGTGAGATGATCACCTCAGATAGACTCGGCTGGAGACATGTCCCAGGGGGGCCGTGAAGAAATCCCCCCTATATTTTCTGAAAACACTGCAGTACATTAGACTTGGCTTCATTTCTTCCCGTAAAATACAATAAGGCAGAAATATTCCCCCCTGCACTTGTGATGTACTTTTGTGAGAAACTACTTCCACTTCTTTGACGTTTCCCCAAACTGCTCTGTTGCAAGAACTTCCTCAAGCAAAGTCTCTGCCTCCAGGTGCATTTAGCTTAGTTTTTGCAGAGGACACCTTCCCCTCTCTCCAGGTTTGCTGCCTGCAGCACGGAGTCTGCTCCACCAGCCCAGCCTCCCCGGCACTATTGGGGTTTCCTGCGCAGATGTCAGCTGCAAGGGACAGATATTAGGTCAGAACTTCATGGCTCTAGCATCAGCCAGGATGTCTCCACCTCCTCTGTGAGTCATCCTGCGAGATGGAGGCCCAAGGGTTGTCTGTGTTTCTGGTGCTTACAAATGCCGGTGGTTTCCTAATGAGATGAGCAGTGGAAAACCAGAGGTGCAATTCAGAGAACGTCTTCCATAAGCACTGTGATGCTACCAGAAGTAGTTTCTGGGTTTCAGATGCCTGTGAGATAAATGCACAAGTCCCTCTTGGTTCCCCATATAATCAGCAGAAGGAGGTGGGCATTTCCCAGTGCTGGTTTATTCCACCCTAACACAGAGTTGACCACAATGACTTTAAGAGCAGCTCAGGGTAATTCTCAGCCTTTTTTTTTTTTTTTTTAATATATTTTAGAGATTGCTACTCTTGAGCAAAACAAACCCCGTCTTAAATCTCTTAGTTCTTGCTCATGAAAACCACAGGGACGCAGCACTGGAAGATATCTCCTGGGAAATGGTGCTGATCTGCTGCCAGCAGCAACAACACCATATGTCCAGGTACACAAAGCAATCAGAGGCACCTGAAAAGCACTTAAATGACTAAAATAAAATATTTCTTTGAAAACCTTTTTCCAGATGATGGCAAGAAACAGTTTTCCAGTTTCCTGTCTAAATGCAATCATAGATGCTTTGTTCAAGCATTGACACTCTCCTGTATCTTCCATAGCTGTTTTTTTTTTTTCTTTTGTTTTTTTTCCCAACTGAGATTTATTTGAAAGACATATTATTGAGTGGAAACATTTTTGTTTTGGTTTATTGCTAAGATAAGCATGTCACATACTCTATGTCACATACTCATGTCATTCTTCTGTGCACCCACTTGAGGCTGATTGCCTCTTCCTGCACATGCATGTTCAGGACTGCACACAGTGTTTCAGCCCAAGTGAAATAATTTGTTGTTTACAACAGAGGAGGGCCACATATCTGCTCTTGTTATGAATGGTTACAGCAGTGCCTACGCTGATGGACAAAAGAGGCCAAGCAGTCTGGACCAGCTCACATCCATGTTAACATTCAGAACAACCTGGAGAGAGCCACCTGGAGCCCTCCAAAATGGAGCTGGGACTGACATAACAGACTCTCTGAGAAGCAGATAATCAACTTTTTGGCTTGGCCTGGCTCCCTTTTATCTAGCAATACTCAAAGATTAAGTGGTCTCACATTTTGCACTTCTGATGTTGCTCCTGTTATAGATTTCCCACAGGCTTTTCAACATGATGCAGGAGTCCTTTGCTTTTAATTTGTTACCACATGCTCACTTTTGGTGGCAGCATTGTCAATAATAAGGTAAAAGGGGATGAGTTTCAGGTCTGATTATGGAGGACCCACAATACAAAGTTCCCTGCAGCTTCCAGCTCCTTCTTCCTGAGCTACCTGCTGTGATCTTTCTTTAGAGAAGGATAACTGACATATTATCCTCATGTATGTGCATCTCTTTTTCTTCCTCTTCACTAGCAGTACTAACCAAGAGCTGGTCAGTCCGTGACCCCCAGCTTGAAGGACTTACTAAAAATGTTTGCTCTTCAGGCTGCAACACCATTTACCCTAGATCTCTCCCAGTTTGGAGGAAGAGGCTGAGTATTGTGATGCAAGGACTGGACCAGAGCAAATCACGGTTCCTATAAATGAATCATCTCTGAATCTACTGACTACAATAAGACTGCTGTTTTTTATTAACTTGATGAATTGCTGAAACTGTAAGAAACAATGTCATGAGAGAGAAGCAGGGAAAGGAAGCAAGACCGGGAAAACCAGTAGTGAGAAGAAGCGGAAATAGGGAAGAAATTAGAAGCAGAAACTTTTTTATGGGATAACTCATCACAGCATGAGACAGCTTTTGGCACCAAGCTGAGACTTCTCCAGTGGGACAACACTCTTTTCACATTTCTGACTGATGAGAAATGAGTGCCAGAGGTGGAGGTCACTGATCCCACTGCTGAACACCACAGCTTGCAAAGGGCCTGGCCTACTATGGAAAGGGACACGGAGCTGGTGAGGAAGACCCTGGTTCTTCACAGCTACCACTGGGAGCAAAGATCCAGCCTGGGTGAGGAGGACCAAGGCAGGGTTACGTTGATAAAATTATAACCTTGGTGAGTAACATCTTTGTATGGGAATGGAGGCTGGAAGCTGGATGCTTTTCCTAGGGGTATGGTTATAACTGTGTTTTGGTGCTGATTGCTGGCTTCATGTATACTTCTCACTTCTCCAGCCACAGAAAACTGGGGAGAGAGCATAGATCCAAGGAATGAAAGAGGGGAACAAAGGGAAGGAAAAAAACAACACACATACTGGAATGGAAAAAAAAAAAAGAGAGAGAGAAAGAGAAAGAGAGAGAGAAACAGGAGCTGACAAAGACATGAGCAAAAGGAAAGAAAGGGGACGAGAAAGAGAGAGAAAGGGAGACAGAGAAAAGATCTTATTGCTGATATCCAGGAATCAAAGCCATGCAGTGGCAGAGAGGAAGATGCATGCTGCATTTAGAGAAACTGTATAGAAAGTTTAACTTACGTCAGTCTCACTATGACTGGCTTACAGTCATGGGGGAAGTGTTGCATATGAAAGAGGTAGAGAGGGCAGCAGAGTCCAAGAGACACTAGTCTAAAAGTTTTGCCCGAATATTAGTTCTTGCCATGATGCTTTGTTTATAACTGTGGGATTTTAACAACTTAAAGAATCATCAGCACTGAGCCTGTCTGAATATTTTCCCAAGGCATATTGTGCATATGACACAAAAAGACAAATGAGTAATAGCTGACAAGAAGACTGAAATGAGTGATATGAAGCAGCTCCTTCTGCAATTGATATTCTGCAGGTATTAGTGGGGGTCCCACACTGGCATCTCAACAACCCCTTGATTTAACCCAGAAGCCTCCTGTTTCTGCTTTCAATAGGGTAAAACCTACATGCAGTCTAGTAAAGGGAAATGCAGGTTCCAGAAACTGTTGTTTTTCTCCCTTGTTTTCCATCACTCAGAAATGAGTCAACAGTAGCATGAGTGACTCATGAGGAAAACTCTGAGGAAAACTCCGAGACAAAGGATCACTTTTGTCCTCTTTGCAGACAGATTGCTTTTATGCTCCTAACTCTCTAGCAAGGGAACCCTGCTCCTTCTCTGCTCGAGGTACAAGGAGTCACCCACTTTGGGGGTGTGGGGTGGAACTCCCTCATCCCAAGTATTGATGCTTCTCTCCCTTGAGCTAAAAATTAAAGGCTAAAGCTTTGGGAAATCCAAGAAGAGAGGAAAATAGGCTTTGACCTTCCTGGCTTTGTCTGTTCTGAAAACTAAAGCTGGTGAGGCTGAGGACACCAGCACATGTTCATTCATACTGCCAGACTGCTGCTTCCTGGTAGGTTTTGGTCCATGTTGACAATCTCAGGCAACACATGAGTTCAGGGCACTGCATGGGCTGGCCAGGAGAGAGTTTGTCTGCAACCACATGGACTTGTACCAGGAATCGTAGAATGGCTTGGGTTGGAAGGGACCTTAAAGATCACCCAGTCCAAACCCCCTGCCATGGGCAGGGACACCTCCCACCAGACCAGGTTGCCCAAAGCCCCATCCAGCCTGGCCTTGAACACCTCCAGGGATGGGGCATCCACAGCTTCTCTGGGCAACCTGTGCCAGTTCCTCACCACCATCTGAATGTCCTCCTAACCTTTAGCCTAAATCTCCCCTCTTTTAGTGCTTAATCACTCTTTTAGGAAGGGTGAACCATGTTGCACCACTTGGTCTCAGCGTGAAGTAAGAGACCCTGAATAGTAGTAGCCAGTGACATCTAGGGAAGGTTTGGGTTAAAGTACTGATTACAATGTAGATGTCTAAAGGAGAGAAGAAGCTGCCCTGTTGTACTGGCAGCCTACTTTGGACAATCCCTGTTGCTATTCTGCACTGTGAAAACTCTCCACCACCTCTCTTGTGCAACTCTGAGCCACAATGAATAGCTGTATTACTTACAGCAGCAGCAGTAACAGTAATGTCCATGTTCTTAATCTGCTGGTGCCTTTTATTAGTCTTTGGAGACTTCCAGCTGGAAGAAAGGTCCTGCAAGTATGAATAATTTTGCCTTGGTGCACCTATATAAACTCAGCGTAGCTCCACAGAGGTCAATGACTGCTTCAGATATTTACAGGTAGAACTGAACATGAAATATGAGAAGCTTTGCAGAATTGCAAAGAAAAATGAAGCAAATCCTGCTCCATCACTTAGGCATTTAAATAGCCTTTATACAGTTAACCACAGTACGCAGTTTGGTGTTTCTAAATGATTTTTCAATAAAGCAATGCAAGTTTTAAAATGCAGCTGTCACACAGCAGCAGACAGAGTGAGCTCATAAAAGTAAATCCCTCGGTACAGATGACATCACCGAGCTCTTTAAATGATAAACTTTCACCTTCCTGAGCCAATACAAAAGAAGCCTATCTTCTTGCTAAAAATGCAGCGTACCAGAAAATCGCATACACTCAAACTGCACATTAAAATGCAGAGGGAGCCCTCTGGGATTTGTGAACAAATATGGTCCTGTGCCAGCTCTGAGTGATTTAAGGCTGTTAAAGTGATGCTTTCAAACAATTAAAAATATCTGCCAGTCTTGTCAGAAGGCTGCCGGGCTCTTGCAGCTCCTGCAGTGTTAGAGTAATTCCATGGTGATGGGTTGATGTTGATGCATAGTGACATCTGAGAGTGGAGGTCTGAGCTCTTACATTTCTACTCCCTGGCACTCCAGAGAAAGGATAAACGGAGAGGTGGTTGCTGTTCAGAGACCTTGCACAATGCAAGGCTTGGAAATGTCAATGCACCCGGAAAGATAAAGAGAAATGAAATTCACAGCAAGGACTCAAAACTCACACCACTTTTCAAGAAGGTTGGTCCTTCAGGATGACCATCAGTGTTGAGTATCACACTCTCCTGGGACAGCATTAGCAGGTATTGGCCTGGCTTTATAAGCTCCTTCTTCCCAAAAATTATCCCAGATAAGTTCTCAGTGAATGGGGACTCTGTCCAGAGATGCCCTGAAAAATGCTCTTGTGCAACAGCAGAAAGGTGGGAAGGTATGATACCAGCCAGCCAAAACAGTCAGAGCTTCCCCTGCTGTGTCTGCCGGGTGCTACAGGTTTTGAACCCAAGGTCTAAATTTCCAGCAATGGTGATTCAAGGCTCATTATTAGTCACCCCCACATGGGTACCTAATGCCATTTAGAGGCCCTTCAGCGTTAGCATGAGGCTGATAGACATGACCAAGGGATACACAAGGGCATCCCAAATGTCACTAGGTATGATGGATACAAGCAGAGGCTCACCAATGACAGCATTCAGCCCAGTGACTCCCTAGCCTCCTCTGTCTGTATCGGCATGGAGCTGGTTTCAGTTGTCTGTACATCCCTATGGTCATTTGTGGTGTGTCAACCTGGTGTCATTTTAAATGGTGGGGGATATCC
Source organism: Cygnus olor (assembly GCF_009769625.2). Classification (NCBI taxonomy): domain Eukaryota; kingdom Metazoa; phylum Chordata; class Aves; order Anseriformes; family Anatidae; genus Cygnus; species Cygnus olor. Next base: position 180,089,627 of record NC_049169.1, read on the forward strand.
TGCCCAGCTTACCAGGATATGTGTCTCCTGTAATTACTGTGTCATAGCTGCCTGGCATGCACATGTGTCATAGTCTCCATAGGTGTCATGGGACCAAATGGTACCAGCTGACTACTCCACATGGATATCTATATAGAGGAGTCCTAAGCTAGATCTAGACCCCACCACAGATGTTTAAATCACAAAGAAATTTGCAGACTGTGACTTCTGCCTCTCAGTTTCCAGTAGAGTTTAACAGATAGCAGCTGGACCTCAAATCAACCCAGAATTCACTCGGTCAAGTACCTTTATACTTGCTTCCTTCCGAAATTGAAATCCACCAGATTGATAAATTAAGCTGTTACCCCATAAAATGAAGACCAAGCAGAGTTTTGGCACTCTACTATCCATGATCCTTCCCTAGTCATTTTATAAGATGAGCATGTAATAGCAATATAGTCACGCTTTATATATCAGCCACTGAAACAAATCACTGATATTATGTCTTTATAGGTAATTGCTTACTTTAATATTGATGAGTACAACTTACACCTCTGCCTGTACAAAGCTCTTTTGGTGCTTACCCATATTTTGTTCCAGGTAATCAAATAAATAAATCTTAAAAATCCAAATTAGCTTTTGCAATGCTAGCCCTGTCATCCTGGAGGTTGCTCCTAACTCTGCAGTATTTGTTATTAAACCTAATATTGGCTGCACGGTAATATGTTGTTAAGGTTTTATGCCGTTAAGAGCCTTAAGCTTTGTGCTGACATTTAGTCCCAGCTCTTTGTGCTAGTTACCTTGCTCCACAATTACCACCCAACATCCGGGATTAGTTCGGTGTTTCAGCTTCTAACACATGCCCATCGGGCATCTTTGCTCCTCTCTGTGTTCAGCACAGTCAAAATCTGGTGGGAGATCTTTATGCGCACCTCAGTTCTTGGCAAAATAGCTTTCCTACAGTGACCTTCTGTATGGCTGAGTTACGACTCTGACAAGCTCCCATGGCAAATCCATTCCTGTCTTGTCAGGAATCTTGTAAGTCCTTAGGAGCCCCCAAGCACTGGAGAGACCACTTGGGGCAGGCCTCAGTGGCCAAGCAAAGCTCCCTAAATATGTCTTTTATATGGGATATGACAAAAGTGTGTGTGGGCAAGAAGTACCACAGGCTGGTTTGTGTAAGGAGAGACAAAAGCTTGCATATAGCTGCCTCTGTGACCATGCCCCAGAGCCCTTCAAAGTCTTTTGGATGGGCTAAAGAATTAACATAGGAATTTGAAGCACTGGGAGAATTAAAGTGAGTGTTTTTTTGTTTGTTTGTTTGTTTTTCTTTCCCCTTTGGATAAGTAAAGAATAATTTAAACCAATATCAAGATGTTGAAGAGTAGTCTAAATTTAGATGTGGAAGCTGGGGTTGACACTATCCTGCCACATGGACATAGACCCATGTCACCAACCAGGAGGTGGCAGTGGGAATCATAGACTCATAGAATGGCTTGGATTGGAAGGGACCTTAGAGATCATCTAATTCCAACCCCCTGCCATAGACAGGGATGCCACCCACTAGATCAGGTTGCTCAAAGCCCCATCCAGCCTGGCCTTGAACACCTCCAGGGATGGGGCATCCACAGCTGCTCTGGGCAACCTGTGCCAGTGCCTCACCACCCTCTGAATTTCCTCCTAACCTCTAACCTAAATCTCCCCTCTTTTACTTTAAGACCACCCCCCGTGTCCTATTATTATTTACTCGCTTATAGAGCCCTTCTCCATCCTTTTTATAAGGCACCTTTAAGTATTGAAATGCTGAAATGAGGTGTTCCTGGAGCCTTCTCTTCTCCAGGCTGAACAACCACAACTCTCTCAACCTTTATTCATAAGAGAGGTGCTTCAGCTCTCTGATCATCCTCATGGCCCTCCTCTGGACCCACTCTAACAGGTCCACATCTTCCTTGTGCTGGGGCCCTTGCAGTGGTGGCTGGCCATTGCAGGCTCCAAGATGATGTCAAAGGTTGAGCTGCTTTAAAAAAACAACAACAACAACAACAACAACAACAACAAAAAACAACCATGCAGCCCACAGGAAGCAGAAATAACCAACTATCTTTTCTCACTGCACAGCACAGAGGATGTGGTTTTCGTTTTTCACATGGGACTTGCCACAGTTATCTTTTCCACTGCCTCCCAGTCGGAGGATGGCTAATGGCCCTGTGTGCGGGTACAATCTCATGAAAATTTCCGTTAGCCCAGGATTTATCTCCATGGCTGACTAGTACCGTTTCCCAACTGATACCTTCACATTTGTTGTCTAAAAAGGGGGCTAATTCCCGCTGTATTGAGAGGTACATTCTAACCAGCTGTATTGTTGTTGCGGTGTTTGTTGTTGTTGTAGTTGTTCTTGCTTTTAACTCTGGCCCTTTATTGTTGTTATTCTTTTTTCTTACAGCTTCCCTCATTAAGTTACATCCCCATAGCTAAGAAACATTCAAAGTGAAGACATTGTCAGATCTTCCAAATTGCTAGTGTAGAAAAAAATACCATGTTCCTTACCCCCCTCCTTTAATGGCAGTACCATCCTGTCTCCCCCATGTTTACACATTTTTCTTGCCTCCTGATTTCTCCGCTCATTTCTCTATTTTCTCCTCTCATATATTCTCTAATTCTCTAGTGGCAACTGTACATTCTCCCAGAGTTTGAACCATAGAATCACAGAAGGGTTTGGGTTGGAAGGGACCTTAACGATCACCCAGTTCCAACCCCCTGCCATGGGCAGAGACACCTCCCACCAGACCAGGTTGCCCAAAGCCCCATCCAGCCTGGCCTTGAACACCTCCAGGGATGGGGCATCTACAGCTTCTCTGGGCAACCTGTGCCAGAGCCTCACCACCCTCTGAGTGAAGAATTTCTTTCAAATATCTAATCTATATCTCCCCTCCTTTAGTTTAAAGCCATTTTCCCCTGTCCTATCACTACACCTCCTGACAAAGAGTCCCTCCCCAGCTTTCCTGTAGGCCCCCTACATGTACTGGAAGGCGGCTGTAAGGTCTCTCCAGTGCCTTCTCTTCTCCATGCTGAACAACCCCAGCTCCCTCAGCCTGTCTCCTCCCTCCAGCCCTCTGATCATCCTCATGGCCCTCCTCTGGACTCGCTCGAATATGTCCATGTCCTTCTTGTGCTGGGGCCGCCAGATCTGATGGCAGCACTCCAGGTGGGGTCTCAGAAGAGCAGAGCAGAGGGGGAAAATCACCTCCCTCACCCTGCTGGCCACACTTCTTTTGATGCAGCCCAGGATACGGGTAACCACAGGGCTGGGCTTCAGGCACATATTGCCTGCTCATGTTGAGCTTCTCATCAACCAACACCCCCAGGTCCTTCTCCTCAGGACTGCTCTCAATCCATTCTCTGCCCAACCTGTGTTTGTGCTTGGATTTGCCCCAGCCCAGGTGCAGGACCTTGCACTTGGCCTTGTTGAGTCTCATGGGGTTGGCACAGGCCCAGGTCCCTCTGGATGACATCCCTTCCCTCCAGTGTGTTGACCTCACCACTCAGGTTGGTGTCATCAGCAAACTCAGTGAGGGTGCACTCAATCCCACTGTCCACGTCACCAACAAAGACATTAAATAGTGCCAGTCCCAATACTGACCCCTGGGGAACAGCACTCGTCACTGATCTCCACCTGGACAGATGTCCAGGCGGAGATCAGAAAAAATCTGCAAGAAAAGAAAAACCAGAGATTAAGACCTCAATACCCTGAGAATCATTCCTCTGCTCCTCAAAGGACATCACTGTGGAAATGGCAACACTGATTTTAGTTCAGGGGAAAGTAATAATCGTGTCCTGTGTTTTGGTGCTAGCAGGTATCACAGCGATGAAATGTAAGCTCATTGATTTCTGCTACACTGATGATGTGAGATACCATCTTATCTTTTATATGCATTAGTAAACATGGTTAAAAACATTGTATCTTCAAAACATCCTTTCAGTCAGGTTATTATTCAGTTCTGGCAAAGCCAAGAGCAAATCATGCTAACTTGACCAGATTACTAGGAGTCTCAAATCTTTCCTATGATGTAGCAGCTCATCCTTATTGTGTATGAGCCAGCAGCAGATCTACTGACCTTCGTGGAGTAGATTTGATCTTTTTCTTTGATTAAAGATCTTCCAGCTGCACTGAAATATATATATTAAAAAAAAATAATTGTACATTCTTGTATCTACCTTCCCCTGTGTGTTCTTCGCAATATGATAATTGCGAGCATTTAATAATACTCAGAAGTGTCTTAACTGGGCCACATAAAATATAGAAAGTGACCATTTCAATAACTTTTTGAGAGACATCCTGACAAATGTGTGTTAAGTACTGTCATAGGGAAAAATTTAAACCCCCTTTTATCATTGCTTGGGGGTATGTGTGTGCCTGGTCAAAGGGACATCCCAGTTAGAGATTTAGACAATATATCAATATATTAATGGTTCTCCTAGGTCTCCTAGCTACAGCCTCCTTACCTGGGTGTGAGCAACTCATGTCATCCACCTGGACTTGAGCAAAGCATTTGGTACTGGCCCGCACAACATCCCTGTCTCTAAAGGGGAGAGACATGGATCTGACAGACAGACCACTTGGTGGGTAAGGAATTGGCAGGATGGTCTAATACAAAACCATTGTCTTGTACAAAACAATTCCATTCTATGTAAAACCGTGCAGTCAACAGCTCATCGTCCAATATTCTGGGCTGCAAGTGCAGGTGCAACAGAGATGCTGTTTGTCTGGCTGAGCCACAAACCCAGCTCATCTTCTCCTTCTCAGCTTTGCATTTCATTACTTTGACATTGGCTTTTGCATGCCATCCGCTACCCCATTGCAAGCTCTTTAAGATGAAACCCAGATCTTTTCCCTTTGGCCTTTTCTGCATCATCTATCACTGTGGACAACCCCATTTTCTTTCCTCTGACTTGTAGTCTGGACGCTTTTCTCTCCTTCAGCCACACTAAATCTTGTCTCATTAAATCTTGTCATTTCTTCTTTAATATAATCAAGATCAGTCTTTTCATTGCTATCTTCAGTCTTAAAACCTGATTCATCTTCTGTTCTCATGGCAATAAATTCCTGCAAGAGATGGATAGCTGGAATGCTGCTAGAATATTTCAATACGGGAATAAATCCTGTTTGTCTACATTCTTTGTTCAATCTCAATGATTTGTTGCTCCATTATAAACTGACTTCACTTCACGGACAAAGCAAATTCCAGGTGTAGGCCTGTCCTGTGTGCTGTTAATTGTGTGGCCAGTACCACTTTTGATCCAAGCTATTACTGACCAGAATTTCACATGGCATCTTGAACTTCCCTTGCTACTCCACTGCAGGTTCATCTGGTCTGTTTTCCACTCTGCAGTAATTATTTCATGCCACTCATTATAAGTGAACAAATTAATTCAGTTTATAAGCTCTGACTCTTCCCCTCTAAATACTTTCTCCAATGGACTGCTTTCAGCTTGTCTTCTTCTCTGAGCCACCAATGGGACATGCCTACACTGGATGTCATGGAGAGAGAGGTCTTTTTTCTTTAGTTACACAATGGTTCGGTACTGGCCTCACTCACACAGGAAAGACAGTAATTCCATGGAGCGACTTTTTTCTTTGAATTCTTTTGTTTGCACTGATTTCTTTCCTCTCTCTCTTTCTCATGTATTTTGTACATTGCCAGTTTCAACCTTTACTTGTCTGACACTGTACTGCTCATGCTCGGAGCATGTGCAACCTGTTCATTAAAAACCACCTGGAAGATGCACCAGTCATCACAAGCATCCTTGCTTTTCAGTCACATCGGTCACAAGCCAGGTCTTTAGAACCCCGTCCTCACCCTTCAGCTCTTAGGAACCCAAAGATATCTGAACATTGTATGTTTACATGCATGTGATGTTATATCCTACAGGAAACTGGTAGGGATCCTTCTCTTTAAGAGGTTTAAGTCTTCCTCATTGCAAAGAAAATTTCTTTTTAGAAGTACTGGGATGGATTTACTCTTTCGTACAGCTTGGTCATGTGGGAAATTCCAGTGTCAACAAGGATGGAAGATGCATGCTCCTGCACATAGGCATGCATAAATTAGATGTATGTACACGTATATAATATACACGTTTACCATTGCCAGAGGCATCTCCATCACATGTCAGCAACACAGGACCCGTGACACGAAGCTGAATGTACGTGATTCCTCCCAGCAGAGGTCAGTGGTAACTTAGTCACCAAAACTGCTCCGTGCCTACAGCTCAGCGTGCACACACCACGGGGAAAAGCGCGCTGCAGAGAGTTAACTCGGGCAAGTTTCTATACCCAGAGTAGGGAAATTTCATAGTGATTTCTCAGTTTAGGGTTATAGGTACATTGCAGATCCAGTGCTGCATTGGCTTTTTCATGAGAGGTGTATTGGACTTTTCATTTTGATAAACAACATTGGTGGCTCACAGCAACACTGCTTCTTCTTTTTCTTTCTCTGTCTTTCTTTTTCTTGCTTTCTTTTTCTTTCCTTTTCTTTTTCTTTTTCTTTTTCTTTTTCTTTTTCTTTTTCTTTTTCTTTTTCTTTTTCTTTTTCTTTTTCTTTTTCTTTTTCTTTTTCTTTTTCTTTTTCTTTTTCTTTTTCTTTTTCTTTTTCTTTCTTTTTCTTTTTTTCTTTTTCTGTTTGTTTCTTTCACTTTTTCTGTTTCTTTTTGTGTCTGTTTCTTTTTCTGTTTGACTTTTTCTGTTTCTTTCACTTTTTCTGTTTCTTTTTGGTTTTGTTTTTTGTTTTTCTTTTTGTTTCTCTTTCTCTTTCTGTTTTCCTTCCCTTCCCTTCCCTTCCCTTCCCTTCCCTTCCCTTCCCTTCCCTTCCCTTCCCTTCCCTTCCCTTCCCTTCCCTCCCTTCCCTTCCCTTCCCTTCCCTTCCCTTCCCTTCCCTTCCCTTCCCTTCCCTTCCCTTCCCTTCCCTTCCCTTCCCTTCCCTTCTCTTTTTCCTGTTTTGTTTTGTTTTTCCCCTTTGAATCTTGTTGTAAATGATACTTTGGCCATTGTCATTTTAAAATAAAGTTAAGAATTCTCGGAACAGTTTGACTTGCCACTTATAGTGTATAATCTATTAAATATATATACAGTGTATAATCTATTAAAACCTGATTCATTTCATGTTTTATTTTCTCTCTTGCTGAAAATGAGAACTATGTAAAAATACACTCCCTTTCATTGTTTTTCTCCTATTTTTATGCCTCACCCCCCTTCATGCTGCCAATATGAAGCATATCACAGATATGAGGCTACAGACCATGTTTAATAAATTGCACTGCAGAAGATAACTGTGTATTGTATTTTCCAGCATCTCTTCCTTTACTATAAAAAACATTTCAAACTTTCTTTCATGATTGATTTCAAGTCAGCCCAGCCTCTAGCTCTGCAACAGAAACAGCAAAGTACAGGTGAAGGGGAACAAACTTGCAATTAGTGCTCCACTTGCCTCCATTAATTTATTTCAGATTTACCAACCTTATGCTGCTTGATATATAGCAATGCCACTCTTGTAATTCACAGTTGCTCATCATTTAAACAGCAATAAAAGAGACACGGAGCATTTCATAGAGATGAATGACCTCCTAGAGACCTGCTGACCTAAGGCCAAGGCCCAATAACCCTGATTGATCATAAATTCCCAAACTACTTTGGCCACAGTTCATCATTGCTATTGGAAGCTGAAAGGCATGGAATGAAATGCAAAATGTCTGTTGTTTCCTGACTGCCAGGTTTTGTGATGTGTATGCCCTAAGTTACCCTGGAAATGTTGGGAATTGCCAGGGAACTAACTTTCTTTGTCTTAGTTCCCCATATTCTATTTCTATATCCTAGCTTCACTTTTCTTCTAATTTAGAGAATAAATTGCAGTCCCCTGTAAGATTATTTCATCCACAGTGGCAACATAACTCACATATCTTGAAATGTGCTACGATCTTAATATTATAACCAAAGAGGCTGAAGTCTAGTCACATATGGGTTTTTCTTCTTTCCCTCCTGTGTGTATTCATGTGGTGTCAGAGCTTCGATATATGAGCCGTCCTCCCTAAACTAGTGAGAAGGCCCAAGCCAGAGCATCCCAAGAAATATAACACTTCCTTGTAATGATGTCAATAACTCAATGGCTTTGTTTTATCAGGAATAAATCATGGAAATTATCCCAGGTCACCATCAGGACAAGGGAGCAGCACAAGCCCAGGGTTGTATTGTGGCTTGTCCCCATGCTGAATTTGGTCCCCATCAGGTCTGATTAAAAAAGGTAGAAGATCCTATCTATTGGGGCTTACACTTGAAAATGTTTCTCTGCTTGGAAGGGCCAAGAGCCTTCCAGCAGAGGTTTCAGAGAAACTGATGAAGGAGCAAATTCCCAGCAGCAAGCTCCCTCACCTGCTGTTCATTGCACACCTCCTCTCAGTTTCTGCTGGATCCAAGGGAGAAGCAGCAACAACGCAAAGGAAAGAGGTTTCCAGAACTGAATGAAGGAGTTGGAGAGATGCTGGAACTACAGGGAGGTGGCAAAAGGTGCAAAGTCCTGATGAGGCTATGTAATGCCATTACATTTTAGTCATAATTTTGGAGGAAGTCTGCTTAAGAAATGATGCACACAGGAAGGTAGGGAAGACTGTGAAAAATGCTACAAGAACAGACTATTTATTTATTTGTTTGTTTGTTTATTTATTGTGATCATCAATTATTAGATATCAAGTGTTCTTGGAGTATCCCTTATTTTATTGCAACCAGTCAAGCAAATGTAAATGTGGGTCAAGTGGCAAGAAGAGATGTATCTTTAAAATCTTCACAGTAAGATCTACTGAACTGCGGTGTCAACACCACATGAAGTAGTCAGTGGACAGAGTCTTATTTAAATATTCTTCCTTGGATATATTCGTTTGCCAGACTTAGATCGCTGAAGCTGCAGCTGCATGATTTAACCAGATAATCCACCTGAGCATTACTGCAGAGCTCTTCCCTCTAATATTTGCCCACACAATGTTTATCCTAATGACACACATCCTGAGGAAAATACATCTCAAGTGGTAGATCTCATCTTCAGGATACTCTTTTCTGTCACTCAGGCCATGTTTTCATCTTCTTCTCTGTTACAAGTTTGTGATAAGATAAGAAATCAGTAACAATATTTGAAAACCCAACAAATTTCAGTAACGATGGAAGAGCCCAGACTGCTGGACAGAGCCATCTCCTTTTCAAAGTGTATGCTTCAAGGTAGTTCAGTGACACCAAAGGGAAGATATGGCCACCAGATGAATGGAGAGGAGGAGCACTTCTTCAGTAAGGACGGGCTGAGAGAGCTGGGGTTGTTCAGCATGGAGAAGAGAAGGCTCCGGGGAGACCTTATAGCTGCCTCCCAGTACCTAAAGGGAGCCTGCAGGAAAGCTGGGGAGGGACTCTTTGTCAGGGAGAGGACTGATAGGACAAGGGGTAGCAATTTTAAACTAAAAGAGGGTAGATTTAGGTTAGATGTTAGAAGGAAATTCTTCACTCAGAGGGTGGTGAGGCACTGGCACAGGTTGCCCAGAGAAGCTGTGGATGCCCCATCCCTGGAGGTGTTCAAGGCCAGGCTGGATGGGGCTTTGGGCAACCTGGTCTGGTGGGAGATGTCCCTGCCCATGGCAGGGGGCATGGAATTAGATGATCTTTAAGGTCCCTTCCAACCCAAACCATTCTGTGATTCTGTGATTCTAAGATTCAAAAGGCAATCTATATATACATCTTCCCCATATACTGAATTAGTGTCCTAGACATACAAGCCTAAAAGTGGAAGAGTCTTCCTGGGGAAAGTTCAGCCTCTTTCAGCTGCAGTCACCAGGCTGTAAGAGTACTGAAAAGACTACTATTTTATTCATGGACAAAAACTTCATCTTAAAGCACTTAGGTTTCTTAGCTGCATGACTTATGTTAGAAAGCTGTTGCTGAACTCTCTTCCTGCCATTTAATACACCTGCTTGAAAAAGTACACCAGATGAAAGATTTCAGCAGAATTCCTCTCCAAGTTATTCTTTTTGACTGTTTCTTAATATTTCAGAAGTTAAGCAGCAACACTAAGACAAATTGCATTCTGTAAACTACTCAGCCAACAACAGTTTTCTTCATATAGTTCTCCTATCATAAACACACTGGCAGTACAGCATAAATCAGAGAGTGATATGTTGTCAAAAAGTCTAAAAATAGTGTTCTCTATTACTTACAGTTTATTACAGTTGCAACTGTGCCCCTTTTTTTTGGCTTTTTTTTTTTCTTTTCAAATATTGTTATGGGGTTTTCTACTTGTGTGGATGGATGAGTAGTTGGATGGATCAGTAGACAGATGTCTGGAGAGGAAATTTTATTCAGGCAGATGGGAATCAGCATGTGAACAAGTATATTCATGCCAGAATTGCTTTCTCATCTGTCATGGATAGAAACAGAAATAAATATAGGTATATATACTGTTATTGGCAGAAATGCGAGATAAAAGTGAAGGGAGTGTCTTTCAGAAAACTAAATGACTGATAGCATTTCTCCTCTGTCGGAGGGAAAACAGCTATTTAAAAACTGGGATCAGCATGCCAGGATAACATAATAGCCTTTATTGTGGAAAAAAAAAAAAAGTATAAAACCAAAACAACAAACAAACCCATGATGAAAACATTGTTAAATGCTTTGATTTTTCCTAGGTTTATTTTTCAGCACTTCTTGCTTTTTCCATGGTCTGTGTCCAAAGTGGTGTTTGTATGTGCTTGCCCAGCAAACAGAATATACATGGGGATACAAATACATCTAAAACCATGTATTTTGTGATAAGGGAGTTTGAAATTGCCGTGCTTAGCCATCTCCCAACCCAAAATCTGGGGAAAGCAGGCCAGGGCTGGTCCGTGCTGAAGCTGGGTACAGCCAGAGCATGCCTTAGGGATGTGGGGTGATGGGGGCTCTGCTGCTGATGTGGCTGTGGGACAGCTGGTGGGGCTGCTCCATCCAGCCCAGCCACCACAGCCACGGCAGCTTGGCCCCACCAGCTCCTTGCTGCGGAGCTCATCACCACGATGGGAAGCCCACCAGAGATGGCACCGGTGTTGATCCCGATGGAAAGACTTTGCACGTGGAGGAGGTGGTGTGCAAATAAGGATGTGCCTGTGCATATGGGCTGGTCTTCAGGGCTGTGCCACACTGCACATCTCCCACAGCTTCAGGACAGACCCAGCTGGGTCATTGCATCATAGGAACCTGTGGGCAGCTGCCACGTGGTACCAGTGTTTGCATTGTCCCTGTCGCCTTGCCTTTATCTAACAGGGCAGAAACAAGCTCTCATGTGAACACCCTAGAAATTATGAACAGAGATGTTTTCCTGTAAGAAAATCCTCTAGTAGCTTGAATAACAAAAATGGGATAAACTTTTCCGGAAGGGGCATGCAGGCTGATGGGAGGCCAGTTTGATGCTGCACAACTTGGGGTTCCCTTCATCTAAAGGGATGTTAGATTACCTGACGTCTCTTCATGACTCATCTCTCTAATAATCTCTCTTTCTTTATAGTATTAGGCATAATAAATAACATTTTAAAACCAGGGCTTTGATGATTGCTTTGCCAGTGCTGGTTAGGCCTAGTCTCACTTTTTTCTTTCTTTCTTATCTGTTGCATAGGACACCCTTTTTAAATTTAATCATGGTTCACATTTGCTTCATCTCCATGGGATGCCTCCTCAAGGGCTGGAGCCAGAGAGCATGTGATGCCCAGCAGGGAATATGGGCTGTGTTGGGAATTTTGGTCAAGTGTACTATTCCCCTTCCCCTTTGTGATAAGCATGGTAATGACAATCAGGAAAAGAGCTTGAGGATTTACAGAGGGAAGGGATGCAAACAGATTAAGAAGATCTGGGGATTTTAGAGAAATGTAAACCTTTCCTTCACTATGTCTAGCAGACCTTTACTGCATTCCATCAAAAACTGATTTTTTTTAACTCTTCGATGAATTTCTCTTAGTTTGAACCACAGCTTTATCCAGCCCCATTCCCCTGTGGTAAGTCTTTGGTTGCAGGCATGCATCAGAAGCAATGGTGAAACAGTCAGACCTCGTCTGGCTTTTTCTGCTAATTTTTATATTGTTCTGTCATGCCTTGTTGGAAATATTCTGAGATCGCTGTCTTAGCTGCACCCAGCATAGTCCAAGGCTGTTAACACAGCTGGGGGTGATACCAGCACATCCACGTCAACTCCATCCCTTGAAATGTTCAAGGATGCAGAATAGATGAGGATCGAAAACACGTTTTCACTGAAACAAAAAATGTAGAGGTATACAATTGCATTATTCCCTCAGCTTCCATATACAACCTGAGCACAGTGAGGAGCTCCTCAATATACAGATTTCATGAGCAGAGAGCCAACAACAAAGAAACAACTACAAAGTACAAGTGCATTGGGCCCAACTCAAAGTGCAAATGCAGCAGCGACCATGAAGCATTTTAAACAAGTTGTACTGGCCTGGGGGGATTCTCAGCTTGGCAAAACAGGCAAATGTACAAAATCTTCAGTAAATAAGGAGAATAGGGAGGAATGAAAGGGCACACTGCAGCTCAGGACCAGCACTTTGCCACCCTGCTCATGTACTGAGAAAACACCTATTCCTATCCATGCACTGATACTGGGAAATACATTTTCACAGCAGCAAAACTGCCTGTACATTCTCAAAGCCCAGAGTGACAGTGGGGTTCAATTTTCTTAACCTGCCAAGAGTTTTTCCTCAAAACCAGGCAGAGGCCATCCTGGACAGATAAAAGAACAGCTGCTGATGCAGTCTCTGTCCAAGCTCATGTCAAATCTGTTTCTTTTGATCGCAGGGTTTAAACACCGTGGGTACTAGAGCAAGCCAAAATCTGAGAATTGCTGCAATTATTCTTTTTTTTTCTTTAACATCACATGAAGACCAGCAAGGAGGCATTTCAGGTTTTGGGATCCTTTGAAAAGCATGCTGCAGCCAAGTGGCACGGTGTAATTATTGGTAACAATGCTGCCAGCTTTGGAGGGGTCTCTCTTGGGTTTTGGAGGATACATCCAACGCTGTGCATTTATTAAAAAAAACAATAACAGCAAAAAATGAATCCTAGGATGTCTTATTCTGCATACTGATCTTAAAATTGTTCCTAAACAATACTCGCATTTGCTCACTGAGGTCTTGCACTTGCCTTGTGAGTGCACATTTCAGGCCTATTGGGACAGCCCAATTCACAGCCTTCATGCTGGGCTTGCCAGGTAAAGACATTTGGGGTCTCTGTTGTGTTACCCTGCTAAGCCTGGAGGTGCAGCCTGGTATGGCAGTCGTAATGTCCTCTAGTTCTGCTGGAAAAAAAAGAACAGCTTCATAAAGCCAGCTGATGCCCACAGGGCTGCGGTTCCCAAGGTATTTGGTGCTGGGGTGTTTTGCTCTACAACACTGTGCAGCACAGGAGCAGAGAGTGGGTGCTTTGCTCCAGGGAGAATAGGAACACTAATTACTTTCCTGTAATCTTTTTGTGTCCATGTGCCCCTTCCATATATCTCAAATGCTTTACTACAAATACAGGGAAACAACATCTAATAATTTCCATGCCAGGAAAGGCCTTCTTTTTATTCTTGTTTTACAAGCTGGGGCTCAATATGTTTGAGGTGCCCCAATAAACCAGACCTACCTCTAGTTGCTGCCCCATCTGCCATCCCAAGAAAATATCTAAGGCACTTTGGGCATTGAAAATGGGACTGGGTGTCTGTGCTTAGTGTCCAGCTTAAATACTGAGGCATTGAGCTCTGGGCATCCTAAAGAGCAGAGCTCCTCAGACTGCTGCTCCCAAAGGAGGCAGGGGCTATGCTGGGGCACCAGGAGCTCTCCAACAGAGACAAAGTCTTCTCCCAAGCCATGGCAGCAAGGATATGACACCTGCATCCCCAGGAAAACTCACTTCATCTGCCTCCTTTGGGCAGCAAAATTCAATTTTGTGCAGACCATGAAGCCTGGAGCCAGTTCTGGAAGATGACCCTAGATGTACCATGTGAAGGAACATGAGCTCACAGCAACCACCAGCTTTTGCCTTCCATCTGCTCTGATTAAACATGTTTGTAACAAACTGGCTGCACATTCCTCCAGGGAAAAAAAAAAAAAAAAAAAAAAAAAAAAAAAAAAAAGGTTTAGAATTGAAATAAAACCAGAAATGATTAGTCAAAGCTGTTTGAGAAGTTTTGAACCTGGGAGTTCAAAGCCCCATCTTTCTGAGGATGAAGTCCTTTTCCTCTCCAGTTTCTCCCCTCTCCCCTCTGTTACATTTTATGTGAGGGTGAAATTATCTTGGGAAATGAAACTGTCATGTTTCTTTTCAAATGGACACAGGGTATGGTGATATTCTAATCTTTAGAGGAGTGCATTTTGATGGCAAGGCAGGCAGATCCTGCCAGAAAGGTATAAAAAGTGACAGCCATGCTGTCGCTCTGCAAGAGCTCAGGCTTATGAAGAGGAGCAGCATTACCCATGGCCAACCCTCTGAGCCTTAGGGACACCGTGACACTGTATATGAGGTACCAGGTAGGAAATGAACATGATCGATTGTTTCTAAATCAGGCTTCCCCTGGGAGCTCTGCTCACCCACTGCGATATCCCAGCCCCGATGTGGCACCAGCCCACATCCACCCCAGGGGCTGCTGGATGCCACGGGGCTTCGTTATGAGCTCCGGACCCCCCTTCGGTGATCGAAAGCTGCCTGGAAATTGCTAGTCAAGGTCTGTGCCATGGAGGAGAGGCTGCTCTCACAGCTTTCCTCTGTGGTTTCCAGCAGCCTCTGGTTCTGAATGTCAAATCGGCGTGTTTCACATGAAAAGAGCTAACAAAGCCTTCACGAGGGCTGTTTGTTATTCAGCTGATTTTTACAAGATTTTCTGCTGCCCTTTTGAACAGATTAAGAAACCCTCAGATGCTGGTACCTGAGGGACAGCCCGGAGGCTCAGCCTACATGCAAATTCGGGATGTTTGTAATTCAGGCTGTGTTGATTAGGTACAGTAAATAAGTATTGATTCTGACTAGATGGTTTATGTAACTAAGCAGCGCAGCAGGAATGAAACATTACAACTATTACAGCTGCATGTGCAAATTACAGAGCTCTCATTTATTGGAATAGTCGAAACGAACCACTCCTGCTGTGCTGATTAGTTAAATAAGCCATCAAATCAGTGAACATAGCCATGTGCCACAGCACCATACAATCTGGAATTATGTATTGGACTGTAACATTTGTGATTCATCCCAGCTAGTCATTTGTCTCACCAACTCAAGGCAAGGAACAATTTTTCTTATCCAAAACACATAATGTGATATTTGCTCTCCCCAAATATTTAAATGCAGAGTTAGCCTATAGTGACTGGCAAGGGCTTCCATGTGTTTGTTAGCATGAGCTGTACAGATATTAAATGTTAGCAGAGAGCACACAGGAAAGATCTGTGAGCAGGAGCCACATCTAAATTCCATGCAGGATGGGCTGTGACCCTCATCTCCATCAGAGCTGAGTGCCGTCTACCAGCTCATTGGCAAAGCCGCTCACATGCACCAGGTGTGGCTTGTCCCCTCGCCCAGCTGCTCCCCCAGGGGGGAATTACATTAGCAGCACAATACATATATATTTTTTCTCTCTTTTTTTTTTTTTTTCAAAGGGTTTACTTTCAGCGGTTTTTTTCAGCTTTAGTGTTTGCACCTACATGGTGGCATGTTAGAAAAATGCAGGAGTGCAATTTGCACACAGGGGAATGATGACTTGTGATTATTCTCACTTTTTTTGTTCTTGCGTGGTTATTAAATGCAATAGGCTAGCTGTGGCCTCCAGCTAAGCTGCTTCTGCCTTTTGGAAGCTGCATGAGAGCCAGGGGTGCTCTCCTCCCACTCTTGTTTTACACTTTTTCCTATGTGTCAACAGAGACCATTGGAAGTCCTGCTTAGATGGACCTTTGGCCTGGTATGGCTGTCTTCATTTTCTTACCTCTTGGACTATCCCCTCTTAAATCAGTCCTCCACCTCTCACAAAATATCCAAATAAGAAAATGTGGAGAAAAGATAATAGGGCGCTGTAGAGCTCTGCATGGTCTTTTTGGGTGATGCTGTGCTGAGGACTGTGGGTCACATGAAGAACCAGGAATTAATGTGAGTTGATATTCTAGGGAAAGTTGATGTAAAAAAAAAAAAAAAAAAAAAAAAAGAGAGACCTCAAGGGCTGTGCAGAAGTCCTAAGAGATGCTGTGGGATTTGGGTGGAAGTCTGGTGCACCGAAGGCTTCCAGGTGTGTTGCAGTAGGGTATCTACACGGAGGTGGCTCACCCTCAGGAGATTTCTCTTCCTCTTCATTGGCAGTCCTTGCAGGGTGTATGTGAGGAAGGGGCAGCGATGCAGGGCTGGGTAGCACCACACAGTCAGCCCCAACAGTGAAACCAGGAGGCACCCTTTAACAGGCTGGGTCTGATTTTGCAGAATCTGCCCAGACCTTTGGCTGAAGCCTCGTGGAGGTGTGATGCAGGCTGAATATCAAGTGGAGCTGAGTTATATAATGTTTTACAGTGACTGGTGAGATAGATGGCCTGGAAAATGGGATTTGGCACCACTGCCTGTGATGGATGAGCGTGCTGCCACGGCGTGCAGGTATCGGGACACCACTTGGCCGGGATGGGTCCAGACTGGGGTTTGCTCCTTCCTTATACCGATGTACCTCCAAATGTCAAAATCACTTCCTGGCTGTGCTTGGGTGTTTTCCCACTTACTTTCCATAAGCATCCTCCTTGGTATCTCTCAGTGGTGTGGAGAAATGGATGGTCTGCACACACACCAAGTCTGTGGGTGGCTCTGAACCTGGAGGGGGGATGTGCTTCCCAGCCCCAGTGCTTCTTCATGTCAGTGATGCTGTGCTTGCTGTGCAGAATCAGAGTTCAGGTTTTGCAAGGCAAATCACTCCCGTCCTAATTGGAAGTCCAGATTACCACAGTGTAGGTGAAACTTTACTTCTGAGAGTCCCCGGGCAATTCTCGCTTTCGCCTCCCAATCCAAGGAAACAAATTAATGCAGTGCTACCATGGGTCTGCATCTTGGAGCTGATGAGGATGTTACCACCTGATTTGCACTGCCAAAAGCAGAAGCAGGATCATGCTTTTGGTCAAACTTCATGGACTACATCTGAGTAATTGTATTTATTTAACTTCCTCTCACATAAAACACTCACAATATCGTACAATGCTTTGAAACAACACTCCAGTGCAAATACCAACCCCTGGATTAAAAACCAGAAGAACAAATAAAATGACAGAAGAGACCGAGATGGGTGGAAGGGCTTGTAAAGGGCTCGGCACTTTCTCCTTGGCAGATATTGAAATGACAGTGAATTTCTGTTGTTTGCCCCGCAGTTCACCTGAGCACTTTAAAAATGCACATCAAAAATCCTAAAACAGCACATTTTGCAGTACCCTTCAGGGTGAGCTTTGACATGACCCCATCTGTACAAGGAAGCTGTTACAGGAGCAACAAAAGTTGGAAGCAGACATCATAATTAACGTATAATTATTGCAATAAATAAATAAATTTTACAAAAAAAAAAAAAAAGTTAAAAGTTTTCAACCTAAAAACATCCTTCAATTCCTTTTGGCTGCCAAAGTATATTACAATCAGGAAAATAAGTATATAAAGGGGGAAAGCCAAATTGGGCCCTACAGAGAGCTCCCTCTCCTTGGGATGCTCTGTCGAGGCAACTGCAGAGCCTGTTTGAGCTGAACCAAAGCCAACATTTCCCAGAAAGCACGCACAAGGATCCAGTCATGTTTGCCTCTAGGAAAGAAAAAAAAGAGTGGTTTTAGGAGGGAACCCTTCTTGCAGCTAAAAGTAGAGGCAACAGCTTGCTGAGGGAGGTTACACGAGGGCAGCAGTTCTGAGCTGGGCCAGGAGAGGCGAGGAAGTCCCTTACAGCCCTCCTGTTTTGGGGAGACTTGCACTGAACCACTTGTGCCTAGGCTGTTTCCCACTTGGGGGAGCACAGAGGGAAGACGTGACTTGGCAGCCCTCCTGTCACACATCAGGACATCCATATTATCCACCGAGGATGGCCCTAGGGGAAAGCCACCACAGAAATACATCCCAAGCAAACCCCAGCAACCTGCCTACAACTGGACGTACACCCACCCGGTACCGTGGCTCCTGCTCAGCTCTGCCAAAACATGCCATGAAGCCTCTGGGTGATGTCTACAAGAAGGGGGAGCATGAGGCTGTGGGACAGCCGGGGATGTGATGTGAGAGGAGCAGGGAAAGGGGGCTTGAGGAGTGTTAAACTCTGGTCCCTAAGTCCTTTTGTAACAGCGTGTTCCAAGACACTGCATTTAACCCCCCAAAAAAGAAAAGGAAATAGAAAACTGAGCCTAATGTAAGTGCATGAATTCCTCCAGAGGAGGGTGATGATCATTTTAGCCTTACCAGCATTGTAGTCACTTGCTGGCTCTATTTAGAAAGTGGTAGGGGGTTTCCTTCCCTCCTTTGCTATTCATATTACCTGAGCATTTCCCACAGAGCAGATGCAGCTTTGCAATTTAATTTTACTTTTCATTTTTCTCCCCCGGCCCACTGGGAAATCAATGCAGAGTGCAAACGGCTGCCCACATGCACACCCCAGAGCAGGCCGTGGCGGAGGGTTGGTGCCAGCCCAGCCCCAGAGCTGGGGGCACGAGCATCACAAGCATCACGGCACCCAGGTCACTGCATCCCCTAAGGACCTGGGCACAGGGGATTGCACCAGAGGCTCTGCCTTCCCCTGAAACAAGAAGGCTCAGAAGCAAATTAAATTTTAAGCCAGGATGTGTTGCCTAAGACCTCAAGCTGTATCCAGACCTCTGTGCCTTTTTGGGGAGTTTTGCGTATCATCCTCCCAACAGAGAAGGAGGAATGGTGTCTCTTGGCTTCACAGGCCAGCTGTGATCCCCAGAAAGAGCAGCTCATCCTGGATTGTGGTATCACTTGCAGGACCATCCATCCTGCAGGAACAGCAAGATGTTTTCACCTGCCCTGCGCATGGCAGTGCAGCCCAGATTGGCCACAGCAGCAGAAATCCCCAGTGCTGATGGCCTGCCTGCGGCATGGCTCTGGGGAAATGAGGGATGAGAATAAGGATTTGTGGGTTGCTGTGGGATCCTTGGAACATTTGTCTGGGTCTGGAGAGCCACCAGGTAACAAGGCAATGAGGGCACTATCAGCAGGTCCAGCCAGGTCCCTCAGAAGGTATTTCTCCATGTTATTTTTGGACATTACCTCCAACATTTTTGGTGGGGCACACAATGCCCGTGTTTTCCAGCCTGACACCGTGCACACAGCTGCAAGCAAGTCCGGTTTTGCACAGCACCATATGGACACCAAAGCCCCAGCAGCCAGGGCTGGCAGCTCCTGACAACACCTCACACTCCAGATCCGTATCTGCTGACTTTTATTGACTCTTCCAGCACCATTTATGGGACCCAAGAAACAATAACCACAACTTGTCTGTGAGCAGACAAGCAGCATGTGGACCTATTAAGAAAAACATTAAAAACAGGCCAAAAATAACAAGTTCAGGACATTTCTCCCAGCATGCAGGAAGGAGCCAGATCTGTGTGGAGGCTCGTGGAAATTCACAGTGGAAACTCACAGCTGGCAGAGGTGGCCTGGCTGCAGGCAGCATTGGATCGAGCAGGGTCCCAGAGCCACCAGCACACCTGAGGTGACTCCTCTGGTGAGGAAGGTCTGTGACACATCGGCAGCAGACACCTGGGCTCAAACACTGGGGTTGCAGGCTGCAAATGGACTTAAAGTACTGAGGATGGACATGGAGAAAGAGGCAGGAGGTATCACTCTTACTGGGGGCTGACTGGATCCCCATCCCCTGGGCTGTCACCCACCAAGGCTGAGAAGCCTTAAGGAAGGAAATGAATGCAATTTTCATTCTCACCTTGGCTAGAGAGGCGTTTCAGTCTTCCACCTTGCTATTTACAACCCGCTCCTTGGTTGGGAGCAGTGCTAGCAATGACAACTTCAGTATATGTACTTTGGGGGACTTCAGGCAAAGTCTGCTCCTGGTACTATGGGGACCCGAACGGGTACGTGGAGAGAAGCCAAAGCTGCATGCTTGTCATGGTCCCAGGGATTTCTGTGGCTGTTGAACAGTCTGGGGTGAAGGACATGTGGGTGGGTGGAGGAGGAAGCACTCAGGTGGTGATGGTGGCCTTCATCTGTGTACTCAGAAAGAAGAGGGAGGCAGAAGGGACTGGGAGCAGGGAACAAAGCTGGTGGTTTCTCCAGGAAAATGCCTTTCCTTATTGCTGGCAGCCATTGTGCTGGGTAAGGGGACGTGGGGGCATGTTATCCCCAGCCTACATAAGTGCCCTGTGGCAGCAGGGGAGCACAGTGGGCTTCCCTTGGCACCCCCACCTGGCTCTTGAGCCATGATGGACAGGGCACCCGTTCCAGCTGCTGGGTACTGAGGTGGCTCTTGAAAACAAAGTTAGACCAAGTGAACCACTTAGTGGAACCACAGTTCTTGGTCCAATGTCATCTGTGTCCTTGCATTTAGGTACAACATTTAGGTAAAAAACCCTGCATCTTTGCTGCTCTGATTTCTCTTGTTTATAATTAATTATAATTGCAAGTGGATGTCTAGTTAATTACTTTCAGTACACGAGTGCTTTTTCCTACAGACTGCAGGACATCTACTGAGTTGCCCTCTCCCCAGCCCTGCCTGCATGAAAGTGATGAGATTTTGCCTCCACTCACTTTCCAGGATTTCACTGGCTTCTGGCACATGGTTTATTCTCAAGACAAGTCTTTTTTAGGGCCATGCTGCCTTTGAGTGAGTAACTGTTACCAAAAACTTTCCTTCTCCCCTTTGGTGGAAGCTGATTGCAATGCAGGGCACCCTGACTTTCAAATAATAAGGTAACTTGCATCATCACCTAATCAGTTGCCTTAGTAACAGATTTCCTAAATTTCCCTGTTGCATTTGCATGTTGGTAAGTATGAAGATAAGAAACTGAAGAAGGGAAGAAAACAAAAGAAAACCCAAAGCTTTGTAGGATCTGCTCTGCGAGCATAAGGCACCCATAACAGCGTTTGTTGATCAGCCTGGGCATTGTTTGCTTACCTTTATTATTTCAGTGGCCTCCTCAGTGACACAGCAGCAGTCATTGTGGGCCGAATGTGTGGGGGCAAGCCTGGAAAATTACTGGCATCCTCCCTGCAGGGGTTGGTGGCACAGAGAGAAATAGATCAGGGACAAATCTTTGTGTTGGTAACTGTCAGGAGAGAGCTAAGGCAGGGCTGGAAACCCGACAGATACCGAATGAAATACAAGTTTAGAGCTTTGAGAAAGTTTGGGGTAAGTTAATCATATGCAGGATGTGGGGATGTTGCTTATTCAGTGATGCTCAGCAGTGGTAATTTCCTTGAAATTTGCAGCAAACTTTCTGGGTCACCTCCCTGGCCAGCCCAGACACAGCTGGCCCCACTTGTGCCACCAGAGGAGGCTCTGGGGGTGATGCTGCTTGTTGTTTCAAGGGATTTTCCCCAGGCAGATCCACTGCAACCTGGTAAATAGCAGCCTCAGATCTACCACTGAGCTTCAACAAGCAGCTTCAGCACTGGGTGCACACAGCACCAGCATCCTGACCATCCATGACCATCCTGTCATGGGGAGGGGGTGGCAGGCTTCTTCCTGACCTGGTCACCCACAGATCCTGTTGGGAAAACCCAGCAGATAGATGGCCGGCATGATTTGGCTGCTGTACCAGGAGTCATGTTTCCAATTTCCATGTTTAGTCTCAGATTGAGTAATGTGCATGTGAAAATTAAAGCCCGTCTCGCTAAAAGGTGAATGTTGAACACAATGAATTAAGAAAGCACAGTATATGGAGAGTGCTGTAATTATATAATCAGGGAATATCATGTACACTGTGCAGCACCGTGATTCATGTTGTTGCAAGTAAATAACAGGAGATTAAAAAGTGTTCTTGGGTTCTCATCTGTAATGTAGCCCAGTTTAAGGTTATACTTATCAAAATTATCAGTGGAAAAATACTGTCTTTCAGAGCTGAGTCACAGGCGGCTGTACTGAATCAGAGAGGAGGGTCCTGCTGAGCACTGAGACCAAGAGCAAAGCTCTGGGTATTCCCAGGGACTTCCAGGGATGAAAATGTGGGGGAAAGCACTACTTGGTCTTTCAGATGCACAGGCTTGCCGTGCCCAGCTGGGAGGTACCACCACGTGACTGGTGTTCCTGCAAACATTAAAAACATTCACCTCTTGCTCTCTACCGTCAACGGGAGGCAAGATTATCCCCATTTTACAGACCACTTGCTTGAGAAGCAATTTGTCAAGGGAATGTTGCAAGAGAAAAGAGCCAGGCGGGGCAAATCCCTGGCCCCCTGCTCGGTGTGGCACTGTGCGATGCCTTTGGCATGGTCCCCTGAGCTTGAGAGCAGCCCCATCTCTCACAGCACTGCTAATCCAACACAATTCTCTTTTTACACCAGGCAGGAGAGAGTTTTCTCTGTGTGCTGTGGTGTTAAGAGAGGCTGCAGCAAACACTCAGTGTCAAGTAGCAGGAGCCGTCAGCCCCCGGAGTTGCTTTGGTAACTCGGCTTATGCACGGGGAAGGCGCGTTGCGAAAGGGCAGGGGTGGGAAGCAGAGCCCTGAACCTGCTCACCTGCTTCAGCTCCCATCGCTGGAAATTGGAAGAGTTCATTTCAGTAATACAGGCACAGACTTGCCGTGTAAAAAAGGCAAAGTGAAGATATAGGAAGCCCTGATGGTATGGGACAGGATTTCCCTGTGTATGAAGCTGGAGGAGAAGGGTGCTATGTGTGCGGTGATTAATTTCTGAAATAAGGCCAGGAATAGATCCGAGTGTAAACAAAGGGAATATTAGTACTGGATGTTTAAAGAACTAAATGTTCATATGAATTTGCACAGCTAATTTGAGATGAAAAAAAAAAAACAGATCCCTGTTGTCTTCCACTACAACAGGGCATGCTATTGAGAAGAGGAGGCAGGGAGTTGGCATGCAGGTGGGCTGCTGATTTCTGGAGCACCCGCAAGAAGCCTTACACGGAGCAGTACCAGCAGGAATGCAAGTACAACTGAGCTCTTTGAAGAAATATTTACAGGGATTAGAGACCACCATGTGTGCTGTGGCACCATCCCTGTGGTCACTGCAGGGTGGCATTGCCCTGCTGGTGCCCTACAGCAGCCATGTAGTAGGGAAGACATGGTGAAAGAGGACCTGTCTTCAGGGCTGCCAGCATTCAGATTTAGACATCTGGTTAAGAGTTTTCTTACTGCCAGAGGTGCTGGCTGCCCCCCAATATCCATCAGGCCATTTAATAGCACCTTTAATAAATGTGAGCCCTAGTACGGATGCATGGAGCTTAGTGGCACCGTTAGGCCACTGAAGTGATCTCCCACATCTGCAAAGCTGGCCATGGATCACTGGATCCCTGCCCACTTGGGCTGAGGTCTACTGGAGATGAATGAGAAATTCAGTGGGGTTTTGAGCAGGTCCCATCATTGCTCTTGCCAACACAAGGGGCAGATACTAAGGCAGTGAGGTGAGATGGCAGAGACGGTGCCCTTCCAGCCAGCAGGTCTGGGGACAGGCAAGTGGGATGGAGCGGAAAAAAGCATTTTTGGTTCCTTCCAGATCTGTAGGAGGAAGTTCCCTAGTGCTACTGGATTTGTGATCAAACAGGGATGGGGGACGCTGCTCCAGCAGTACTGATAGAGGTGCACAGCTGGTAGCAGGAGGCCAGAGCAGTGTGGTGTGCTCCGAGGAAAACCTCCTTGCCTTCCCCCTTGCTCCTGCTCCCACCCTCACCTACCTCTGGGACCATGGAGGTATCAGATATGAAGACCAGTAAGAGCCCCCTGATATTATCCTGGAATCCAGGCGAGCTAATGGCACCGCACAGAGGTCAGTAGAGGTGGCTTTTAATTCACCTCCAGGTTTTGACTTCAGACACTCCTCAAAGTCTTGCTCCAGCTCTCTCTGTTGATAAGAAAGGACTTGGGGCCGGCCAGTGCTGCCAAGTGAGCTCTGAAAGACATCGTTATTTGGCTGCCGCCGACCCGAGGCTCTGCTCCAGCTCTGTATTATCTCACCACAACCCAGTCGTGAGTCTGAGGAAAATCCTACTCACCAGAAACCTACCAAATAATGCACTGAAAACATAAAAGTGTTTGTGCTTCATGCTATTACACAGTTTTGGAAAAATCTTTTTCTTTTTTTTTTGGACTCAAAGCAATTAATAGTTGCTACATTAAATCTGAAAATAAAAGAAGAGCTTGGTTACTGAAGTCATTTCCAAAGCCTTTTATTGTTTTATATTCAACAAAGGATAAGAGATTACCATAAAACCAATGCTAATGTGGAAGCAAAACCAGAAAGGGATGTATCCCTCTCAATTGTTGAGGAATGGCAGGGGTGAATGAGCTGTTTGAAGGTGTCCCACACCTTCACCATCACCCAGATATGGTTGTTTTGGGGAAGAGACATTGGGAAGTGTTGTAAGTGACATATGCTCCTTGCTAGACCCCAGTAACCCAAAGTGATTTCTGGCCAATCGCCCCCTGCCCCACTCCCCCCGAGCCCATCACCAGAGCCACCAGTGGTGGCCATCGGAGCCATCAGAGGGCCATCTCCACCCACAGAGGGAGCCCAGAGGCACCACAGCAGTTGGGGGAGACCCAGAGACCCCTGGGAGACACCAACCTTAAAACAGCCCCCCCAGGTAGCCTCATCCCCGTGTGCTAGGGGAAGGACACCCGTCACCAGCAGCCCATGGGAGAAGCTCTCTGTGTCACCCCAAGCCTGAGGAGGGCATGGGGCACACTGTGGGGTGCAGGGGAAGGGCATTTGGGGACTGCATGACACTTTTTGTAGGATGTTTATGGGAAGAATCAAAGGTGGGGATAGCGGGATCAAGGCCACCTAGGGAGGAACAAGCATGGGAAAATAGAGGGATAAGGGGATAAAAGGGTCTATGTGCACACAAACCAGGGCTGGTCACTATGTTTGTCCGGCCATTCCCTGCCCTGATCAGCACAAACTGTCCTGTTTCTTCATTAAAAGCCATTTTTAATTATCCTCCCAGTTGATGGGCCCTGTTCATGGTCCATGGATGTGTGTGGGGGTCTGAGTGCAGCAGCTGGAGCAGGATAAGGGGCAGAGGGACGTGTCCCTGGGGTGCCACCACGGGAGGCCAGTGGGCAGACTGGGACACAGGGAAACAGCAAAAAAACAGCTTCTCTACTCCACGCCACACAGACACGAAGGGACTCTTGTGCAAAGGGTCCTTCCACTTTCCCCTGACTTTCCAGTGCTTTCTCCTCATTTTTATTACCTAAAATAAAACTCCTCTTGGGGAGGAAAAAAGTGCGTGTACTATGCCTCATAAACCAGGCCTCCTGTGCTGTTCTGAGCCGTGATTAAAGCTGGGCTGGGTATTTTATTCATAACAAGCATGTCAGGCTTGCTTTTTTCTGCCGTGTTTGTGCTGCTCCCTCCTGAGGCCCTCCCCTCGCAGGGAATTGATGTCGGTAATGATTCCCTCCCTGCAGGAGCAGAGTTCACAGCTGGAATAAACACGCGATTTAGCCAAGGGTGAATTCATGGCTGCAATTCATATTCTGACACGGGGGAAGCCTTTTGCTCATGGACGAACAGATCGTGTGGCTGCAATTGAAATTTAGGCAACAAAATGCTGTGCATGATATTTGCAGAGCAGGATCCTGATAGAAGTGGAGAAAACCTTGAAAATGAAGAGAGGGGGTCTTTCAGCAGCTGCCAGTCACTGAAGGGGTGTCTTGGGAGCACCTGGGTGGGATTACATCCTTTTGTACCTGCAAAATGGTGTGTGTGATGTGGTGCGGACAGACCTGGGAGAGAAGGAAATGCCCTGCAGGAAAGGAAATGTATCTTTGTCCTGATCATTCAGCTTACAGGTAAGGCAGCCTTGGAAGCGTTCAGAGCTGTGAGACCATAACACGGAGCAGGTTCATGCCTGCAAAGCAGAATTTCTCATTCCTGATACAGGCTAGGCAGCCCCAGCAGACAAACCTAAGCACGCGTTTCTATTCCTGGCCAGGCTGCAGCGTTTGCCTGCGTGCTCCAGCGCTGCCTCGGCAGTGTGGGAAGGTGGACAACGGATCAAACCGTGAAATCCGAAGTTGGGACTGATCACTCTGTGCTCCTGGGCTGGTCCTCAAAGACCTTGCTGTCCTTTCATGCATGGGTAGGTGTGCGGTATACATACAGACACGCACAGCTCCAGTAGCCACATCAAAACCACATCTGAAGCAGCTCACATCAGGAGGCAGCTAACTGGCAAAATGCCGACAGCTGAATCCGTCACCGGGAGAGCTACCTAGGATTATGAATGCAGATGATGCTCACTGAGCTGCAGAGCTGGGGTTTGCAGAGTTGGTTTTCCACAGAAATGTCCCATTACCATTGCATGGCAACACCCCGGCCACCCCGTATCCTTTGGGATATCCTCCGGCAGGTGAGAGCATGTGCTGCTTCAGGTTTCACATTTCCCATTATCCCCAGGAACATCTCCATGGCATGTGTAGGATCATTCACCAGACTGGGCTGAAAGAGCCCAGAAAGTTTTGGGAGAAGGGACAACAGGCAGACAGGCGGCCTCGTCACATCAGCCTTGTTTCTTCAGCAAAGCAAGCTAAAAATAATAACAGCAGGATTATGGACGTTTGAGAAGCTGAAAATAAGGAACAAATGTCATGTGAATCACAGGGCCTCAAAGGATGTCTGGGCTATCTCAGGCAACCACGTTATTTTATTCCTTCCATGCACTGTCCTCGAGGGTGGTTTGCTCTTTCGCACCACCTCCTCAGTGGAAAGCCTGAGTTATTCTTTGTTCACCTGGTCACCAAACACCTCCTCCTAACTTCCAGCCTTGTTTTGTGCTATTTCTTAGATGACTACACTGAAACGCAAATTGAGACTGAGAGCAATGAACTTTAAGTTAAAAGCAAAAGTATGAAGTCAGGAAAAAACATGCCAGACAGAGAAGAGCTGAGACTGAAGTGTGGGAAATGCCTGATGGTCTACCTGTGCGTGAGTGATGCTCCCCGTGTTTGTGTAATACCTCTTGGGTAATGAGCTCAGAAAATCATGGCTGGACTGTCACCACCCTTTTTGAATAAAAGGGCTGATGTGTTAGTGCTGCGTAATGGTCCTGATATCGCTGCCCAGAGGAGGAAGCCCCAGAATAAGACCACGAGCTGTGAGAAAATGCCTACTGCTGCATTTCAGATGTTCACACAGTAAGAGGAGCTCACAAGCTGCACCAGACAGTGTTTTGGTGTGCACTAAGTAAGGCACCTTTGGGCCACATACAGCAGCAGCTAGACCTTGCTGTCCCCTTTCAGCTCAACTGCAGCTTGGTTTGTAGCAGCCCCCAGGGTCAGCATCAGGCTGAAGTAGCTTCTGTAGAGGCTGCTTTAAAAATACAAATAAAAATAAAGTCTGTAGTGGGAAACGCTCAGCAGTTAGCAAGTCAGGACACTACAGATGGATGATGTATATACCAAGGAGATGGTATAGGAACAGGAGCAGAGGGATAAATTTACTCTATTTAAAGCATCTGGAGGTTGGGTGTCTGAGCTGGTCACCATAAATTCAACTTATAATCAATGAGGCGAAATAGATCCCTCCAGAGTACAGCCTTAAGGTATGACATACAACATGTCACATTAACCACTCTCTAGACAGACCTGTTGATACCAGCCAGCTCTAAAAGGAGCCCAGGATGCCAGGCATCAGACTCTCAGCCGTCTGAATTAGGTGTGACAAATTACATCTGAGAAGCCAGACGTATTAATGGGGGCACAGTGTGGTGGTCTCAGCCTTCTGGGATTTGGGGTGGATCACTTTTTAAACAAATGCATGAACAAAGGACCTCATGGTCCCATGACAAATTCCTGGTCTGGTGTTTAGGCCTGACGAGTAGGTGCTCCATTAGTCAAGGACTTTCCCAGGGTGGAACAGATCCACTTGAGGAGATGAACAGAAGAGGATGTGCCATGAAGGAGAACACAGTGGGGGAAGCATCTTGAGCTCATGCCCACATCAGCAATAAAGGATTTGCCACCTTTATACATGGCAGTGGACACAAACCCAGATTTGTCCAAAGTCTGAAGCTTTGACGTAAATTCTCTTCTAGTTAATAAAACATCCAGGACTGAAGAACAAATCCCTCCCAAACCCACAATGACTATTTGCAATCAGGAAGCTGCCAAGAATTTCCACATGTTTTCCAGAAATCATTGGTCCCCATCAGAAACGAAGACACACTATTTTATTTCAACATCTCAGAGGTGTGGGGAGGCTGGGCAGAGGGAGCAGCCAAGCACAGATCCTGTGGAGAAACCCTAGAAACCTGTGACCTTTCCCAGACTGACTTTTGTTTGCATACTGGGATGGAGGCCACAGGGAGAGGCCACAGTGACATGTGGGTTTATTGCCTCCTGGGTGTGAAGGGCCCTTGGAGTGGTCAACAAGGTGCTTTGCCAGTAAGGGCAGGTGAATATCTGGGTTTGCCCATGTTTTGTAGCCCATTGGCTCTGTTGTTCTTCCCAATCTGGCTAGGCAATATGCAGGGGAAAGGCTGCTTCACCCCAAATCAGGGCATGCTGCACCAGTACACAACCCAGCGGGCAGGACCTGGCTCTCTGCCTGAGCAAACAGGGCACGGGGTGGTCACCCCCAGCTCTCCTGAGAGTCAAGCAGCACTTCTGGGGGAGAATGATTCTGAACTCATTTAGTTGCTTTCGTTAGGATGAGAGGACCCACGGCCTACAAGTGCATTTCTGCTCAGTGTGAAGGGAGCTGATGGGCAAATCCTACCCAGAGGGGGTGCAAGGATAGAGCTGTCCCCATCCCTGGGCATCAGCAATGTTCCCTGCCACCACGCACCCTCACCACACCATCCCCAGCAGCTGTGCTGCCCCAGTGATGTCCCATGACCCTGACACTTCTTCTTCCAGACCTGCACAAACCACAAACACACCCAAGGAACCCAGAGATGCTCCAGCTGGGATCTTTAATTTCAGCATCATCCGATTGAGGGATGGGAGCGTGGAGTGACCTATACTGCACAGTTCAGTAAGGGAAGGGGAAGAAATGCGCTCTGTGTTAGGGAGACTCCATTCTTCTGTGAACAGAGAAATGCAAATATCTCCCAAAGGCCTTTCTTTGGTCAAAAGGCTGCCATTCCAATAAAATTTGATACTGCAAGTTCCCGAGTTTCTCCCCTTTTTTTTTTGTTATTATTATTTTAAGAAACATAGTCAATTCACTTACATGTAAATTGGATTTACAGAGGAGCAAGAGAAAGTTTTTTTTTTTCTTGATGGTTCCTGCATATTTTTATGTCTCATTGTAAGGATGCTTCCGCTCCAGCAGTAGCTATCAAAGGAGATAAAGCCAGAAGTACAGCAGCATGGTGCTTTGTCAGTTCTGTAACTCTTGTTAACCTCAGACAAGAAGGACACTATTGCTGAAATATAATAACAAACCACTGGGCAACACGATCCTCTGCTTCTCAAGTGATCAAACAAATTATTCATCTTTCTAGCCTGAATGTAAACTGACAGCAACCTTTTCATTTAAAGTAAATTAAGGACATTAGACTATCTAACATGAATGATTTTGTTGTTGTTGTTGTTCCCCCCTCCCCCCCCCCCCCCCTTAATTAAATGAAAGCAAGTTTTATAATTTAAACATTCCCACACTCAGTTGAACGAATGCAAATACTCTCCATGATTATTCATGCAGCAGAGCAGCAGAGTGAAACCAGCGGTGTTAATTCCCTGCCGAGGCTGATTCCTTCTGAACATATAAGGTGCAGAGGGTTACAGTAGCTCCTGGGGACCCACCAGGGAGGACCTCATTGTGGTATCTCATTGTCACACACAGAGTAATAGGAGGTGGCAGTGTTTGCTCCAGAGTTTCCACTCTAAACCTGAGGTTTGATGTGATGGAGGCTCTGGGAGTGACAAGCGTCCTTCCCCTGCAGTGTGTGCCTGGTAGCATTTGGTCACAGCCTTGGTGGACATGGCCACCTCCCAGGTAGCCCCCAGGTGTCCCCCACCTTGAGTTCACCACAATGCCACCTCAGCTTTTCAGATCCCAGCATTTCCAGCTCTGCCCAAGCAGAGACAAACTGCTTTGTCTTTGCTTATGGCTTTGGAGCATCCCAGCCAGGGTTTCTCTGCCAGCAGGGACAGCCAGCATCTCCCTGCTCTGCCCACTAGCTCCTCTTACCCGTGTGTTACAGGCAATGCCCAGCTCAGCCCCAAAGTGTCTTACTAATGCTGCCAGGAACATGCTCTCCAAAGAAGTCCAACACTGTGGGAAGTAAGGATCCCAAAACACAAGAAAAAATGCATAACTCTGCCTTCCTCAAAGGCAGGCGCCCCAAGAACTATGGTGGTAAGCAGGGAAGAGACAGGAAGAACAGCAGGTATGGTGCATGTACAAGTGACCTGTCTTCTTGGTGCCTTCTGCTAAAGGAGGGGTTGGGTGACTTGGCAAGCAAGAGATTGTATCTCCAATACCATGCTTAACGATCAGTCAGATCTAATTTGTTCAGTCTGGCTTCAGTCTCCCTAGGGTTTCCACCTTCACAATTACCACAGCAATCAGTTCCAAAATTTTATAGGTACTCTGTGAAAAAATAAAAATTTAAAAAAAAAAAAGTCTTTTGCTTGTGCCAAACCTGCTGATTGCTGGAGCCCCTCTATCTATTATAATGTGAGAAATAGTGAATAACTTCTACTTTACTCACCTTCTTTATGGCGCTCCAAACCCAGCAGACCCCAATGGGATATACAGGTCTCTACAGACTTTCTACTGGCTATTTTCCTAGATGAAGACTCCTGGTCCAATTTGTTTCTCTTAGTCATTAAACCAATTTACACTCCTGATTGTCCTTTCCACCCTTCTCTGTTTGTCTTCTACCTCTGAGATGGGTGGACCTTAACTCCATCCTGCATTCACAGTTACACTACCCATTACTTAGTAACATAATGTCATTTTCTGTCCTGCTCTTGATTCATTTCCTAACATTTACCTTTCAAAATCTTAAAGACATTTTGCAATAGCATTGCCTTATTTCTTCACTAACAGTTTCCAACTGCATTGGCTAATATTAAACCTCTCAATCCACAAGAAACTGAGTAACCTGACTGTTCAGTGCTTCCCACAATTCCCATTGAAGTTGTTCCACTCAAATTACCCCTGAAGTGCAATCAGATAAAGATACATACATTCCCTTATGGAATTAACCTACATATTTCTTGTGAGCAAACAAACATCTGTCTCTATTTGATTCATGCACACTCCAGAACATGCTTGACTAAACCCTGGGGATGCCCACATCTCCCCAGTGAAGGTCCTTGAACACTGAGTATCACCACATTGAGGATGGAGCTCTGTGTTACCCCACAGACACCTGTTGACTTCAATAAATGTAATCCCGATTTTGGGAGTCCAACCCATTCAGAACAATTAATTGAATTCAATAAATGTATTGGTTTATTAAGAAAAGGGTGGATGTTTAAATAAATGCATCACAAGTTAGAAATGGGCTTAACTGTAGTTTTAACCCTGGGTGACTGACATCTGACATCCTAGTACACTGCAGGGCCAGAGCGTGTTGTGTCCATGTCCATCCCTGAGTGCTCTGATAAGCCTCCAGAAAAGATAAATCCTATGTTTCTCTGGATTTCAGCAGCTGAACACCTCTGATTCTTCCCCATCCAACTGCAGGAAAATGTTTCTGCCTTCCCGGGTAGAGGACAGAGTCATGGGGATGCACTGGAAGGCTCTCCGTGTTCTCTGGTGAAATATTTCATCCTCTCAGCACTAGAAATCTTGGACCTTTCCAGTATGAGGTCAATGTCTTGTCTCTGGGAAGGGCTGTCATGGACTTCAGATGAAGGAACATGAAATTGCATCAGACAGTTGTGGAAATTCTCCATCTAACAGAAACGGCTCCTCCACTCCTGTTTATTTGGAGCACAAACATATCTCTTACTAAGGAATCTCAACCTTTCCAGAATTCACAAAGTCTTTATTTATCTTGTACTCCTTGCTACTAAAACTAGATATTCCCATTATCCTGAAAAATATTGAGTCTTCTTCTGATTCATACTAAGCTCTTGGCCACAGTGATATATTATAACAGAAAGTTTCTAGAATAATGCAGCACAAATGTTGAAATTTGCTTTGGGGCAGAATTTTGTACCAGGGACCTGCTTCACACAAACATTCACAGAAAGCTTATGTAAAACAACTTCTAACTCTTACGCAGCACTTTCCCATAGATCTCAGAAGTATTTGCAGAAAGGATACATCTCATTTCACTTTTCTTTAAAACTGAAGTGACTCAGTATCCTCTAAAAAATGGGGAACTTCTGGTCTTTCTCCAGGGATCTATGATAATCTACACAGTCTTCCACAAATCGGCTGAAATTATGGACTTTGTGAACATATACAGAAGTCCTAATATGTCTCCAGGTCACCTTAGCACTGTGCAGACATGCTGTGCATTTACACTACCCACGTCAGGTCATTGCTCATAGGCAGCATCTGTCCTTATGGCAAAGCCCAAACGTACACTGGGCTGAATTAGCAAGTGTCACCTGCACATCAAGGGAATTGATCACTGTCCTCTACTCGACACTTGTGGTACCACCTCTGGACCACGTGCTGTGTCTGGTTTTGGGCTCCCCGATACTGAAGGGCACAGACACACTGGAACAATCCCAGGGGAGGGCCACCAAGCTGTCCAGGGGCTGGAGCACATCGTGGACCAGGAGAGGCTGAGAGAGCTGGGCTCATTCAGCTTGGACAAGGCTCACTTTTTTTCCTACAGTTCCATGATTTTGAGCACCAAGATCCTAGGAACCACACCAGTTCAGCAATGGGTAAGAAATCCCTGGGGTTGTGCTCTGTTCAACAGTTAGACAAACATCTGAGAAGCCTTTAAGATGAGAGAGTCGCAACATAAATTTAAGACAGTTATCAAGTTCTATTGAAGTCAGCTGCAATGAGAGTTTCATGATTTTCCCAGGTCCTCTCTATTAAAGATAGTAACTTCCATGCTGAACTGAGGGGCATGCAAAATACTTCATAATTTAGGCAAGGTGCCTGATGCCAGATATAGTTCATCACTTTACAGGGAACTTGAGCCCAGTCTATCTTTTATATAACCCAGCGTACTAACTTGCAGCTCCCAAAAGGTGGAATAAGGCTACTAGAATCAGCTGATACTAAGTGAAAATGTGAGTAATGCTTGAATGTTTCAGAAAATATATGTATTTTTTTCTCCATAGTTAGCAATGTATGAGTCATTCAGGCTCCCTAGCTACTGCACTGCATGAATGACTCAAAACTCCACCGAGAACGGAGGCACAAGCAGTTCTCTCTTTGTGCCAGATTTTCTCCTTCTAAATCACCCTTGCTGTATCTCACCCACTTCAAAAAAGGAGAATCTCTTTCCCTATTACTTCCTTTTCCCCATTCCCATGCGAGCCCGGGTAAGACATAGTGTGCAAGGATGGTCAGTGCTCATTGTGACTGAAAAAAAGTACATTAAATTGAGATCAGGTAACCATTTTTTAAAAAGTGACATAATATGTAAACTAGTTGCTTTGCTGAGTTCCTCTGAAATTCTCTGAAGAGCAAGGACACTGCACCTCTAAACAGATTGGACCACAATGTCCTCTATGGAATTTTCCTGTGCAGCAAAGGAAATTTCCTGGAAATTTTAGTCAATCATTTGTTTGGGGGAAAGTTTTGAATTGAGTTCATCGTGGATCTTGAAACATCTCAGTCCCTGGTGATCTGTATTGTTGTATAAACTGATAGTCCCTGCCTACCTTAAATACAATAAACCACTGCTGAGAGGATCCACGTTAATTTGTACCAGGTATCTGCATGCGAACAACTCACACACAACCCTGTCTTGAGTGATTCCTGGACATCTGCCTGAACCCAGGTTCCTCCTGCAGAGCTCTGAGCCACTCTTTGGAGTCCCAGGTAAATCTGTCTTTGGTGCCACATTCCCACCATCTTGTGTTATCACATATGTCACTTTCCAGGGACTGAAAGATCAAGAGGGAAAAGCCATAGTCGGTGTATTAGTCGTCCCTTTAAGAAAATACCCTGCATAGTCTGGCTATTGCCTAACCCCATTACCTCACCTCTAGGCGGATCAACATCCCCTTGTTCCTTGGATCTGCAGCAGCTCTGTTGCAATGACCATGGGGTATTTTGATTAGTGACCATTTCCTCATTTCAAAATCCTTCTACCATAAAAGCAGTCTGGTCACATAACAGAAAAAAGTGTACATAGTCATTTGTTAGAACAGATCTCTGTAAGGCAAGCCACCGATTTCAGTTCTGCAGTTTGTTTTCTATTTATGAGAAAATTATCATGTTCAAAAGGAATTACTGTGATTTGTTTTCCTAATCCATTCTTCCCATTACAAATTTTTATTCAGCTTTTTCAGAAGTTACGTGAGTTTAATTCTCTTTGATGCCACTAGTCGTCAATCAGCAGATACTTTGTGGTCCCTTCCTATCAAAAGCTGCTTAATACCTCACCATAGTCCAAGGAACTTGTGTTGTCATTGGAAAAGAAAGGTCCTTAGGGTTGGAGGTGCAGCTTTCTGAATACAACATCTCTATATAGATGGAAACAACAGCTGTCCAAGAGTCACAAACTCTTAGTGCTGTTAACACAAAGCCTGTTTACTAGAATTTATTTTTCAGGTTAACCATTTCACCACTGGCTATCTCAACTCTCTGGAACCAACCAAATGATCCAAGAGTGTGGAATTCCACTAGAGACTAGGCAGAAGCCTTCAGTGCCAGACAAATCTAGTTTGAATGAATCCCTTCAGACTGTTCGAAGTTGTCTCTTCTGTTGCTACCATGAAGCAGAACATACTTCTGGGTCAATTTTTTTTTTTTTTTTATGTTTTATTTTTTACCCTGGGACTTATGAAACACTATTTGATCAGAAGCCTCAAATTATGGACAAAGCCCATCAACCTTCTCCTCTCTTTTGGTGACTTGGAATCAGAAGGATTCCCTCTCTCTTGGATGACTCAGATTCATTCCAGCTGAGTTTAGACAGTGCAAGTTATGCTATAGTCAACTGAGAAAGCAAACATTCAGAAGAAGCACACAGATACATGAGGAGTGGCAGGGGGAGCTGGATTTGTTCTGTCTGAAGAAAACGAGGTTTAGAGGATCTCACTGCTGACCACAGATACATAACAGTATGATGCAGAGAAGACAACCAAACTCTTCTCTGAGGGGTATAGCAACAGGATAAGAGGCTATGGATACAAATTGCAAAAATAGAAATTCTGATCAGGTTTTAGGAAACATTCCTTTCACCATGAGGATGGTCAAATACTGGAACAGCTATCGGAGAGGTAGTGGCATCAGCATTTCTGGAGATACTCAAAACTCAGCTGGACAAGGCCCTGAACAACAAGCTATAACTGGATGTGCTTTGAGTGAAGAGTTGGACAAGAGGACCTCTATAGACTCCCTTCCAACTCAAATTACCCCATGGCTCAATAGTTCTGTGGTTTTTCAGGACGTCAGATATTGACCAAGAGTCAAAACACCCTCTTACGTTGTCTTTCACTGTGTAGTTTAAGCAGATTTCACAGAATCACAGAATCATCTAGGTTGGAAGAGACCTCCAAGATCACCTAGTCCAACCTCTGACCTAACACTAACAAGTCCTCCACTAAACCATATCACTAATCACTACATCTAAATGTCTTTTAAAGACCTCCAGGGATGGTGACTCAACCACTTCCCTGGGCAGCCTGTTCCAATGCCTAACAACCCTTTCAGTAAAGTAGTTTTTCCTAATATCCAACCTAAACCTCCCCTGGCGCAACTTTAGCCCATTCCCCCTTGCCCTGTCACCAGGCACGTGGGAGAATAGACCAACCCCCACCTCGCTACAGCCTCCTTTAAGGTACCTGTAGAGAGTGATAAGGTCACCCCTGAGCCTCCTCTTCTCCAGACTGAACAATCCCAGCTCCCTCCGCCACTCCTCATAAGACTTGTTCTCCAGACCCCTCACAAATTTCATGTTGGTAGTTTCCATAACACTAATAAGAAGTCCTTCTGTCTTAATTAACTGAAGTTTAATTTTGCTTCAGGTGAGGACCTATTCAGTGTATAATAAAAGTACTTTAGTCATGACTTCAACAGAAGTCTTTTGGACATCATCTAAACCTACTAATTTCTTTCTTTCTTTTTAGCTCCATTTAGTCGGTCTCATTTTTACTTGCTCATCATTTTACCAGCTGAATTATTTCCATATATAATCTCTTCCATTCATTAACTTCTTCTTGCCTGTTGGCAGCAAAGATATTTGGCATTGAAAATTGACAGAATATATCAGCATGTGTGGCCTTTTAACGTGATTAATTAGTATATGGAAAGAACTTTGTAATCTGTCAAGGAAAAAACTGCAAAGCTGTGAGGGTTAACAAAGAGGTCCTTTCCTTTACTTTTTGCTTGATTTGTTTTATAAACAGTGATGCAAGCAACTATACCAGGACCCAAATTGGAAAGCCACTTCTCACTGTGTTGAATTAAAGGAAAAGAAGACCAGTGGAATGATTTTCCTTGCTTTTTGAGAGAGATTACAGCTCTGGCTTGCTCTATACATTTGCAGACAGCTTTGTTCTCCATCAGCCTGTATTTAGTCAGTTAAATGCTTATCTGGAAACCTTGCCCAGTAATCTTACCAAATGATGGCTTTCTCACTACTGTTGCTTTCAAAGCAAAAACTCACATAACCTTGTTTGGCATGTCATCTCCTATCAGCCCTTATTCAATTGTGAAAAATGGCTTGAAAAACAACAGGAAACCCAAGAAAATGTGATAACAAACAGCAGTGTGTCAGGATTTAGGAAAGTGTGATTACAAGCACCATGGACACCATTGTCAGGTCAGACGTGTCTTTTTTAATTAACTGAAGTAGAAGGAAAATAGCATGTTAACAAGATTAACAAATGAAATTACAAAATTGTAGGTGTTAATACCAGTAGGTATCATACACCGTATTATCTCAGAAGATGTCAGCCTAGGAAATAATTCTCTTTTCATTTTTAATATCTATTTTTCTCACTTTGTTCCCCCCATTTCATCTCACCGAGGTTTGAAAACATTCTCTGAGAGCCTCCTGAGGACTAGACTGGAATTGGCCTTCTTGTACATTAACTCGGAGATCAAGCTCTTTTGCAGGGAAGAAAAACAGTGCTTTTGGCTATTCCATTTTATTTCTAATGTACAAACTTAAGATGTCCATACGAATTTATTTAGGTCTCTGGAGGAAAATTCTAGGCCATGACATGAAGCTTCTCTTTTTTCCTTTTGATGTTTTCAGAATCAGATCCTCAATAATTAAATTAAGGCTAAGATTAATAAGTATGTTTGTATCCCATTGTAAAGCTGCTTAGAATCTTCCCCCAGAAAGACAGAAAAGAAATAATATTGGGGAGAGAGCACAGACACACATTACTCTGAAAAGAGCGAGGATTTTTGCAGAATCTTTACCAGCAATTTGGAGATACCTAAAATCAATTTTGGCAAAAATCGTGACTAAATCAAGCACTGACTAACAGGTAAGTAATGAGGAAGAGAAAGCCTACCATAGAGACCAATCTGGATATGTCAAGACCATTAAAACATAGTTTGTAATACACTACAGTGAAACTAAATATAAATGTTTATAATTCAGGAAGAAGACACATAAATCTCTGTATACTGAAAAGTTCTTCAGTCACTACATATTAACTGGAAAATGTCATGCTTGTAATGAAAAGAAAATATAAAAGATGCCGCTTGTAACACTGTTGAAGACTTGTTCCCACTGCAGTCCTGCCAACATTTATATGAGCCAGTGCTGAAACACCAAAAACTGCAGGGAAAGAAAGACTCCTGCCCCTTTGATGTCTGTGCAACCTCGGCCACTTCCTTCACCACATGATTTCGTGGGATTCTGTAGTCACAAGCAGCAATTCTACTGTTGTCTCCCCCACCCGTCTGATTCCTTTATTCCAAATGGAAATGACTGGCAATTCATAACATCCTAGAAAACTTTGGCCACGTCCATACAGATGTTAGTAACTGCTCCTTCCCGTATACAGTCCTGTTCCAAATACTCTCCGATAAAAATTGACTTTCCCTGTGCTTTTTATAGTGCACCTCAAGAGGGCTTATGCAAAGAAAAAGGAAACAACTACGCCTATAAATCACACAATTCCCCTAAACCAAAACTCTTTTCTTCTATCTGGTTTCCTAGGACAAAGGTATGTAGCAGGCTGTTCTCAATAACAACAAGTTAAATGCCTCCCTCCATCATGCCACTCTCCCAGACCTCAGTGTAAGAGCGACCTGCCTTTCAGAGACACATGATGAATACAAATCCAGCACTCAGACCATTTCTCTTGAAGTCACTGTTAATATAGGGAGTGCATATTCCCTGCTAGTGTTTCAATATTTTTCAGAGTCCTTGCAAATGCTACAGCAACAGCAATGCCAGCCCAGTGCCAAAAGATTACGGAAGTGTTCTTGTAGCTGGAGGAGCAATAAAAGGCACCTCCTTCAGACAGATTCAGTGGCTAGAAAATGCAATACCGAGCCTTTTCCAAGCACTAAACCTCAGTATAAACAATGCAAAACACATTTTCACACTATCTTCTGTGACACAAGTGGGTTTGAAGTAGGATTCCCTTACCAGGAAGATCCAGACACGTTCATCTTGCTGGTCCAACAGAAATTAAGAAGCCTTCGGTACAATCTCGACTTTACTCTCCGTATCACATGACAACTTGCTCAGAGAACACCGCATGCAAAACTTCATCACATGGCTGAAATCTCTGTTTACATTCCTGATAGTTTACTTTTCATTCTACTTATTGTGTTTTCCGTTTTAATTCCAGCTCTGCAGCCAGTTGGCATGGGAGTCCCCTCTTCACCCTTAGTTTCACAGTAAATATGAGTTGCAGATGTTCACCAGATTGCCTGGGGAGACCACATGCTCCAAGGGTAATTCAGGGCATTGGGACCACGCCAGGGTCACTATACCATATGAAAGAGATATAACACAAGAAATATGAGAGCATGGAGTGTATGGAGATTTCAGGAGAAGTGCATACAAGTTATATCAATAAATGTGAGTGCGGTCATCTCTTTCAGGGCACCAGAAGCACAACCATGACCAAGCACACCCACCTGCCCCTGGGTGCTGCTGAAGGAGTTTTCCATACTGGAACTACCCAAGACACAAGAAGTTTAGGCTGGGATTCACAGAAAATCCAGGAAGGCATTGCACTCAGCTCCACACCACCCTGCAAACCATTGGCTTGGTGCAAGGGACTTACATATGGGCACATGCAAAGCATTTGAATGAGCTGAGCAGTCACCCCCAACAAAGTTTTCAAGCTTAAGCTCACAGCATCCAGGGAAATGGCAGAGGAAGGAGACATCTCCCAGCACTCTAGCTACCCAAACAGCAAGTAGCTTTTCACATGCGCATGACATTAAGATAGCAGATGAAGCTTGCCATTCCAGTTTTTTCTAGATGAGTCTTGCTGCTACTTAATCTGACTCTTTACAGACTCCCACAGCATCTCTGCTACAATTTGATCTATTTAGAGTTTGTCAGCAGCATGTTTTTTCTTAGTTTGAACCCATTGTCCTCATCTTCTC
Source organism: Cygnus olor (assembly GCF_009769625.2). Lineage (NCBI taxonomy): Eukaryota > Metazoa > Chordata > Aves > Anseriformes > Anatidae > Cygnus > Cygnus olor. Next base: position 180,129,470 of record NC_049169.1, read on the forward strand.
AGTTATTGTTGCCCTGGGACTGTTACTGGCTTAACTCTCATCCAGCGCTACAAAGGCACCAGCTCTTGTTGTGGTTCTGTGGAAAGGAAAATGACCTACAGCTGCTTCCTTTGAGGCATTTTTGCTTTATGCAGGCTGGGAAAAATATCTGAGACAAGTGCTCATTTCTTTAGTAATAAGTCAGCCTGTAAGAGAAATGCTCCCACCAGAAGTTGTCTCCTCGTTTCATAAAAGAGGTTTTTAACTTTGAGAATAAAAATCCATGAACAAAGCACTATTTTGGAAGCCTCATCTAGACACAGTCGTCTCACTGTATAGCTTCATTAAAAAATAAAAATAAAAAATTAAATAGGACCATGTTGTTCTCAGTTCCATGCTTTACCACTGCCATTAAAACTAATGGGAATTATACATATATATACCTGAGGAAAAATGTGACTGGTAGGTCTTAGAAATGAAAGAAGAATGAATTAAAAATAGATTTGGATTAAAAATATCAGAGGGATCAGCTGACTCTGTGCTATAGAAAGGAAAAGAGCTGACAGCCTTAGGAATCAGGGTTATCACAGGATTTCTGCCAAGACATTTATCTATAGTGGTAGATTCTGCTATTTTGACTTGCAAACTGTTAGAGAAATATAAACTTCTTTATTCCCTTGTCCCAGTTAGATTAGTCAAGTACTTAAGCACTTTATCTTTTAATTAATTGTATCAGCTAAGTGTGTACTTAAAAATTGAATTTCTGCGCAGAAATCCCCAACATGTTCATCATTTCTTGTATACCCCCCTTATCCACAGCCTGCCAAGCTCTGAGTCATATTTCCACTTTATTCTATTCTTTCTATTGCTGCACAGCAATTATACAATGTATGAGAGAATGGTATTTGTTGTTTAATCATCGGGGGGATCGGCCATTCATGAGAGAAGAAGACAGCAGCCCGTGCAGAGAGAGGATGACTGAAGTGGGGGAGCTGGAGAACGTGACCTGGCTAAAAGTCAACTAAAGTTAGTAAATGGTGGCTTTGGAAGATGTGGTGGAAGGTCATCCCTTCTCACAGTAAATTTTAAAACAAAAATTGTAAAGAAATAAAACAGCTCCTGGTTTCATGCTCATCATACCAACCTGTATATTTTTTATTTTTCAAAACTTTACTAATCTGGAAGAAACAGAAACTGCATGTGACCATTATTGTGGGTTTGGATTGTAAAACAAAGCTCAAAGCAAGGCTGTCCTAACTGCTTATCAGCTTATGGGTCCACTTTGGATAGAGCAAAACCACTTGCTAAACACGGGGACCATTCCAGTTGAGTGACTTCTCAACCTCATCCATGCCAGTGTTGGTTTGTAGCAGCTGTGCTTCTCCATGTAACCCTGAACTTATCCCTAATTAGTACTGCAAAGCAATCCCTCTTTCCTGAGGGCTTGCACGGAAACAAAGAGGGTCATGGGAAAATCTTGGCCGTGCAAGTTTCTCCAAACACTGGAAATATAAAACCTGATTTCAAAAGCTCCAAGCTTGGACAAATGATATCACAACACTAGTCTACCTCAAAATTGTGGGTTGCCTTGAGGAAAGCATAGAGTTTCAGGTTAAATATCACAGATATAAACATCAATTTGTCCTGAAACAGTTCGTGACTATAGAATTCAAATGTCCTCAGGTAATGACCCAAAATAACAAAGTCATTCCGCAAGGCTGTGCAAACAAGTGTTGGGTCTCGCAAGGCATGAGGGGTAGTGCTAAGAGAATACCTGGTCCATTGTGAAGCATAGTAGGAGGACTGCAAATGGAAAATAGGCAAAATCTTTATCTGGAAATTCCAGCGAATGTAGTATTTGGGATGGGGCTCCTCGCCTCACACCAGCACTTGCAGTTGGCAGTGAATTTGCCAGGCCTTCACATCTACAGTCTTGTCATCCAGGAATGCCCTGGGATCATTCTGGTCTATTATATTAGAGGTCACAGTGCTATGGTTGGTTTCTGAAAGCACCAAGTCAGGACTGGGGTCAGTTCGAAACAAAAAGAAGGCATCAGGTCATAGAGTAAAGGTCTTGCAGCCAGGATCTTGCAGTCACAGTGTTAAGCCAAGCTCCTGACTCACACTGGATGTGTTAACATGAGCAATGCAGTTGGCTTCTTGCTACCTACATCAGCTAAGCTGGAAGATTGAGTCATGCCTGGACCTCCCAGAACCCAGATACGACGTCTGAAGTGACCTTTCTAGAATAAATAAGTACAAGACACAGCATATAAGTGTTAGACTGTGCTAGAGAGCTGACAGCAACGAGGCTGTGGATGGGGGAGAGGATGACATAAGCTCCCTCTTCTTCGGCACACTGGGGAGCTTCTTATGGAAATGAATGGGACCTATTCTCTCTTATGCTCTGGGAATGTTACTTTCCAAGGGCTTGCACTCAGCTTGCCTGAATATACACTGATCCATAACACAGCGTAGAAGAGTGAGTCCAGGACATTTGAAAGGAAAAAAAAATCATATACTCATACAAGAACTTAGTCTGAAAGGGCCTCCTGAGGTCACCTAGGCTAACCTCTTCTCACCCCGAGGGCTCTCTTGAAAGTTGGATCAGCTTGCTCAGGGCCTTGTCTAGTCAAGTGTTGAGTGTCTCCAGACACAGAGATTTTGCGGGCCTTCTGAGTAACCTGGTTTAGTGTTTGACTTCCCTCACTGATTTTTTTTCCTTGTCTAATCAGAATTTCCTTTGCATCAACTCATAATTTTTCATCCACCTCCATGTACCCAGGGAACTGTCTGGCTCCATCTTCTGCATAATTCCCTTCCGGGTTAGGAAAACAGCGATTAGATCCTGCCTTAACCTCCTCTTGTCCTGTTTAATCCCATCCTGCTCCTACGTCCTGTGCTCCAGCCTGCTGCCTCTCTTAATGGCCCTCAGCAGGACTTGCTCCAGCTTTTCAATGTCTTTCTTGCCCTGGGGGTCCTTAAATTGGACGCAGTAATCAATATGCAATGTCACCAGTGCCAAGGAGAGGGGACTGGTCTCTGTGCTTGGCCTGCAGGCTATGCACTCCTGCTATGTGGTTCAACGTGCTGCCCTGCAAAGGGATCCCGCTGACATATTCCACTTGGAGTCCACTAGGACCCCAGGTCCTCTTCTGAAGAGCTGCTATCTAGCCAGTCAACCCTCATTTTGAACAGTCACATAGGTTATTCTGTCCAGGTGCAAACACATGTGGAGTAAATCCATGCTAATCAATACACCTATTGCATTTGTCAGGAGTGGGCCACAGAGCAAGCTTTTGAAGAGTCAAAAAAAAAAAATTGTCCAGGACAGCAAACTGCAGGGAGTATCAAACAGTCATGATCCTGCTGTCCTTTTTGCTTTTATTAGCTAAGCACCAGAAAAACAGACTTGCTATTCCTGAAGTTTAAAGAGGTATGTGCAGATGCGAGGTTATTGCTAGGCGACATGGGATGCCTATAGAGCTATCACTGCTACTTCTTCTCCCATATGGCTGTTGGCAGCAGAAAGAATAAATTCAGTTCTCCAGTTCCTCAGACTCCATCCCAGCTCAGCCTCTCCTCCCTGACAAGGGGGACTCATTCCCCCCTAGGTTTAGACAACCCCAAGCAAATTCCCTCTACATTTTCCAGTTGCATTACTGAGATTTTTCCTGTGTAAAAGCTGTTCAGCAAACTCTTGTGAATTAAATTATTATTATCAAACATCACAATAACACACATGGATTCAGAGGAAAAATATAATCCAGGTTTAAAGGTAGTTCTTCTATATCTGCATTAAGCAACCATCTCAGAAGTGCTGAACTTTTTAAGCCTGATAACCTTTAAACCGATAACCTTTAGAAGTGCTGCATATGCTTGGCTCTCTAGCTAAGCTGTGATATTTGCTGAACTGTATATAGAGCAAAGCACATCGTGATGAGGCCTGGATCTGCACGTGGAAGGTGGAGACACTCAGGGATGCTTCTCTCTGCCTTTAGTAGGCAGGACACGGGGACTGGCATATAAGGGTTTGTCTGGAAAGTGAGGACATATTTGACACATAAGCTGTCAGAGTCCTTCCAAGAAAAGGAAAAACAGGTCAGTTGGATGAAAGATTTTCTGTTTTACTGGTCCTGATGACTCCTCACTCTGGGTGGTTTCCTGGGAACTGCTCTGTGACCAGGTGTGGCTGAAGCTGCTCCTGGAAAACAGGAGGGGAAGTCTGGGTACCAATGCCTATCTGCTCCCCTGCAAGCTGGAATCGCTGGTGGTTGTTTTATCCATCCAAAAATGAAACAGCAAGTGTGTTAGAAGTGGAAGAAATTTCTAATTACTTCTGTGACATATTACAAACCTCTGACTATGTGACCTATAATGATTCAGCTGTAGAAGTGGAACAGACGTTTGACACCTAGCCTGCGGGCATCCTAAGTGGCTACAGATCTCAGGATATGGCCTCTGCTGAGGGATATGCAGGAAACAAGAGGGCATTCATAGACCAGGGGCTACCACGCACTTCTCTCAGAATTATAGCTGGCTTTCAGCACTCTGGTGACCTTTAAAATAGAGGAGGAAGTTGTAGCTGGCTCATCTGAAGCAACACAGGAATTAATTTCTGCTGCAAAACCTGGTGAACACCAGGTCAGAGGCAACTTGAAAAGAAGGCTCTGCGCTGCCCATGGAGTGTGAGGTAATGTGAAGAAGATGCTTTCCCCTACTGCACACTGTGCAGGAAGCAGTATGCTATATTCTACCACAGCAAATTCATCCCCAGATTGCTGCATTTGACTCTGCATTACAAAATCAGTATCTTCAGGTACACGTGCCTCAATGTACAGTGGTTTATGCATGGAGCCCTCTTCTTCTCTTCCCACATGCTCAGCCCAGTGCCAGTGGCCATGCTACCCAAATAGCCAGCACACTTTGTTTCCTACACTATAATGGTGTCCTGCCACCTCCTTGACATCTTCCCCTGAGTATCTAGTGGAAATCAATGTTATTCTCCTGCCACATCCTTTGAGTGTCACAGCAATTATACCCAAGTTAGATTATGAGAGCCTGGGGCAAATTCACATGAGCCATGTTACTAATGTGAAGTCAATTAAAATCAAGTAACACAAGGAACACATCTGGTCCTAGGTGGTCATGATAATAAAGAAACCCCATTATGCTACTTATTACAATTTCTAAATTAGCAATCCAATTACTAAATAGCGATTCTTGAGATCACAATGTCAGAAAGTAGCCTGAACCACAAAACTGAGACATTCGTTTAAAGGTGGATATCAAGCCTTTAGGGTGTGTAGATAGTCTCCATTTTCTGTTCAGCTTATTAAAAAAAACAGGATCTCAAACACAGCATTGAGCCTCACAGTCATTTCCACACTTTCAACATCTTCTGCCCACCAACTCTACCAGAAACCATCACAAAAAAAGGGATCTATGGTTCTGGTTTGGAAGAAGGACATCATTAGGAGCATGCAGAAGGCTTAAACTTGGGATCCATCAATTCAGTAACATGGAGCAAAACATCAACATCTTAGTGATATGGAGTAGCTAGCTGAGTCTGATTCTTGTGAATTTAACTTAATTTGCTCACTTTAGGCCTTTTTTTTCTCCTTTTTTTTTTTTTTTTCCCTGTAGCATCTATGAATCATTGTGCTGTCCAGAATGCTTCCTTGGCTCAGAGATAACAGAGCCCCGTGCTTAGTCAGAAAAATGATTGAGGAAAATCAATGCCTTTGCTTTGGTTACAAAATAAATTTAAAAATAACAATGGGAGTGCTAAACATTTAGGATGCCAGCAAAGGGGAGTTTCAGGTCTCTGCCCCTTCATACCAAGGGTCCGCCTGACAGCAATTAGATAAACGTTCTTCCCAGCAACAACAAATCTCAAGATAAATCCTATAGTCATTATTTTATCACTAATGTCCAAACCCATTAGGAAGTTCCTGTGTCAAAAAGGTGTCCCACGCACCCTTGCCTTGAGCACCCTAATTCAGGGCTGTAGCTGGGCTTAGCCTAGATCTCAAGACCAGAAGATCTCAATAGAAAAATTGTCATTAACTTACAAAACTCAGACATCTAAAGACTTGAATGTAAGTGGTGACAATGTTTTAGGCTGAGGCACAGTTCAGATATACTGAGAAATATTTCAGCATCAAAGCATTGTGAGATCAAGGTGGTGAGCTAAGCCTCAATGAAGCTTTGGAAACTACTTGCTGTGGACAGAAGGTGCAGAAGCACCCATGACAGAGCAAATCATGAAGCATTCAATAAAGACATCAGTTTTCCCATAGGTTAAAAAAAATCTATTATTTTAAAGTTAATTATTTTTCTAAGGAAAGACAAATTCCAAACTTACGCAACAAAATATGTCTCTCGGTGTTCTGAGTCATCCGGCACGCTGGTGGTACAGATGCTGGAAAGGCCTGCGTTTCCCATTGCTTCACATCTCTGATGGAAGACCCCAAACTGCCTGCTCAATCTTGAATGGGGCAGAAGCAGGACACAAACTCATCCCTGTGCAGTCACTGGTCCTGCCCTGCCCAATGTAAGCCATTCAGAAGTGGCTATTTCTTCTCATTGCTTTGCCTGAATGCAGCACGCACAGAAGGCACTGGATACCATCATCTCCTGGTCTATGTGGTCTGGTTTTAATATTGGCAGCAAATATTTCCATCAGGTTGCTCTGGCAGGCTACCTGCAGCTCTCACTTGGAGGACTCACTCCAGAAGATACATCCACCTCCACTGTAATTCACTTTATCGAGGCCAACCGTGGCATTACTTTTTGCCACGAGGTCGCTAGCATTTCAACTGAATCACCTACGCTCTTCTAAGATAAGTCACTGAGCAACCATGGCTTGGTAAAATGTTCAGTCACAACAGATGTAGGCAGGGTTTGGATTAGTCACGTAGGTTGAAAAGGCTTTGTCAGCTGCTCACCCTTAGAAATGGCACTTCAATACAAAATAAATCCAATTTAAAAAGCAATTGATTTGCTATATACGAAGGAAAGTCTCCTAACTCAACTTTTGTTCATTGTGAGCGTCAGTGAAACCTTTACTGAAAAACAAACTGCTTCACTACCAGAGCAGCAAACACCTACCTTTGAGAAGCCTTCTGACACCGTGTAGACATCTTCTTCCACTGGAAGACACATGGGGGAGGTGAAGGAGGAAGGAACTGCTTAGTTTCTCTGACACTAACCCCCAAAAAGCTGCCACCTCAGGGAAGCAACAGCTGGACTAGTGGAGGTCAGTCCCCAAGGAGCAGTTATATTCCTGTTATGTTACACACTCATTGCTCTGGAGGAAGGCCAGCATAACATGTTGAGGCTTCCTGAGGACACAAGGTTTCTTTGGAGGAAGGGTAGAACCCAAGGAAAACAGAAATGAGCCTGAACAATCAACCAAACACCCTTAAACCTTGATGTCCAGGTTCGTGCATGACTGGAAATGGACAACAGCACTATTGGGTTCAGAAATGGGGGAAATAACAAAATGAAGAAACAAACAAAAACCTCACAAAGCAAAACAAAATAAATACAAACAAACAAAAATAGTAATAATTAAAAAAAAAAAAAAAAAAAAAAAAACAAGAAGTTCCAGATGAAGTCTTTATTGAAATAGTGGCCAGCTGCCCACCAAACTTTGGAATAATTGCTCCTCGCAGGACTCGCAGTCCCCAAGTCCCATCTGCATGACTTTTCTAGGTGGTGACCGTGAGCTGGATAGTGCGAAGTATCTACTGGAGGCAGGTGGACAGCTTTAAAGGAGAGTCGTGGCTGGGCCCTCATTCTCAGTGACCCAAATATTCAGCTAAAATGTTTCAGATGAAAAAAGTTATCTGTCTTGTAGTCATCGGTCTGCTGTGGATTGAGCAGAATCTCCAGTGGGAAAAAGAAGCTTATTAAACAGATGCTATAGAATCCAGCAATATGGGGCAGAAAGGAAAATGTTATTATGAAATTACTTCTGTCTCAGATACCCCGTACATTTTTCATTAAAGTCAACAGAAATTGGGCACACAGCTCCCGGAGCAGGCATGGCTCATCAACGGAGCATTAAAGCACAAGCTATGGGGAAAATTGAAAGGCTTGAACTCTCTGATAGCTAAATAATCACGGGCCTCGCTGCTTTTTAAGAACAGTAAGGCTCACAAAACTTATGTGTGCAAAAACACGAGTCTGAAATCACATCAGAAGATGAATTTTGCACCATTTCCTATGTAGAGAGGGGCTGCAAACACATGCCAGGCAGCATCAGGCTGAGGAAGTAGTTTGACACTTCCTCCCCTGATGAAGAAGCAGAAGTGACCGTGTAGATGCAGAAAAGCAATAAGTAAAGCTTGATGAGATTTTTGCACCTCAAACAGGGAGGATTTATGCTTCATGTAGTGGTATTAGATTGCTTTATGGGCATTCTTGTGTGTGCGTGGTGTGTTTTTTTTCCCAGACCAGGTGAAGTATGAAGGGTGCTTTTGAATTTAAGCACCCATTGACCATGCCAGATGACTGGTTTGCAGTACATAGCCATCACACGTGGTGAAAAACTCGACAGTGCTTTGCAAGCTGGCAGATAAGCTGCACAAAGAGACCCTTTCACTCACCGCTGAAACGCAGAGCCCTCTTGAATTTCAGCTGGTGAAGAGTGCGAGCAACATTTCACTGCCACCTCGGGCAAGAAACGAAGCACGCTTCTGTAAATCTGACAGAGCCCAGCACGCAGCAGAGCTGCCTGCAGCTCCCCATGCCACGGCGCAGCGGGTGAGCCCTGAGACCGCTACATGCCCCTCGCCCACCCCCATGGCAAGTAATGCCACCTAGCTGACTTCTTCCCAAAGGCTGCCCCAGTAAGTCATAAAACATCGTAGTTCAGGCTGACAGGCTAAAATCACGCATATAGCCATGCATATAGAGGACATCAGTGATGTCGCCATATGTCAGCCAGATGCCTGGTGGCTAGCCGACCTCCAGTTACCTGCAGAGGAGCATGAGGAGGAGTAACACACGCTGCTCCATCCCTTTCCTCTACCCCAGATAACTACTCGCGACCTGCTGGTGAGGAACAGCAGCCAAAGGTCCCATCCCAAGTGAAAGTGGTTGGGGGTGAGCTGTCCTGCCTCTCAGCCAGAGGAGCTAAGGCGACCCGTGGCAGAGGGGGAGGACTTCAGCAGGTGTCTTCCCTTTCTGCAGCAAGAAGGAGGGAGGGAACTTAGTCTAGGGGTCCTGGTTAGATAACTGAAGAACCACGTTTCAGCTCTGCAGTGAAACACTGGCAAAGTGAAAGGCCTGGGAAAGAGACAAGGAGTGAGATGCCTCTCCTCCACAACAAAAACTGGAGCAGTCCTAAGCTTTCCACACTGTGAATTGACTCTGTGAGTCACTCAGTGCTCCCTTTCGGGGACTCTCACCTATTTATGCAATGAAAATCAAACTGAAGTTCTCCATATTTGTTTAATGATGCCATTGCGCAGCTAATTTGTTTGCTGCAAATCCTTGCAGGCTTTAAATTTGCAGTCTAGAGTTTATACAAGGTTTGCAATTTATACTGTTGAAAGGCAGCACCAACTCACACTGGTCAGCTGAGTGTTTCCCAAATGGAGGACTCCAGACATTTAACAAAGGAAAAAATGTCATTAAAACAGGAAACTGATTGCTATGGGATTTCTTGACTTTGGCCTAAAAAGCTTCTGCATTGGAAGGGTAGTGCAGCACTGGAGCAACGACTTAGAGACACTGAGGCATCTCCAGCCTTGAAGGTTTTCAAGACTGTGCTGTACAAAGCCATGGGTGATGTGACCCAGCACTGATGATATCCCTGCTTCAAGTCAGAGGTCAAACTAGAGCCCTTTGCAACCAACATTCCTATGATCCCGTGAGCTCTTCTTCAACCCAGTATATTTCTGATGCAAAGAATTTTCCACATCAAAAAAAAAAAAAGAGAGGGTAAGCATATTTGCATGGGCTGAAAGTATACTTGGTCTTTAAATGGTCTTTAAATGAAAACGATGGACATTTGAGAGGCACGCGTTAATGGACTCGTGCAGCTGTGCACAATACTGAGGGCTGTTTAGGAGAAGACCCTGAGCAGACCCTGACTGTTCCCACATGCAGTGATGCCAACTCTCCTACTAAAGAAGGGAATGTCAGAGAGGGACAGTTGACCTTTAAGACGCCAGCAGAGTTGTGTTAAATTTCCCTTCACAGTGAGGAGCCAGTCAAATGTCACCATTCATTGCAGAACTGGTCAAAGCACAGGGCAAGGCTGCTGCATTTTTCTCACTACAGTTTTGAAACAAGACATTTTTATTTGTCATCTCTCATTCAGGGTAGCAGCTTTAGCATTAAGTCTTCCTCTGCAAAGCAAATTGATCTGTAGAGTCTTTTATTCATCTTTCCAAACTTCTTATGCTTTCAGATTTCTGTAAAGCAGAAAATGTCTGTTTGAAGACTCTGTCCATGACCGAGGTGACTGCCAACACTGAGTCACAAGTGATTTCACATGATGATGGGCACCATCATCTCAATTCATTTCCATGTACTGCAAAAGGATTTCTTTGCAGGAGAGGAACAGCTGTTAAGTGTTGTGGACTCTTTCATGTTAGAGCTGCCCCTTTTACTTTCCCATTGAAAAGTATCTTCTGTTCATCCAGGTTATGAATCAAGTCTCATATTCATCTCATTGCACTGCTCTGCACCAATGTGACTAATGCTTGCCCTTTAAACATCCTGTGACACTTTTAACAAACTTGTCTAGTGCTGGATCAAATTTAGTTCAGGAAAGGCAAGCCTCATTCACCCTCACAACATAAAACACTTGAATATTTGCTTGTTTCCCTTCTCATTCAGTTCCAGGGGTATTTAGATCTGGCAGCTCCCCAGAAAACTGATGGAGAGGGGCTCTGTGTGGTGCCACTCAGAAGCCAAGGCAGCTGCCCCAGGGCCCTGCAAGGCACAGGGAGCTCTCCCCAGGTTGCACAGAGGCAGCTCCTGCTCAGCTCAAATGTTATTTTTGCTCAGCGTTGTGCATGCCTCTAGGGAAGAACAACAGGACTTCTAGAGAAACAGAAAAGGACCAGGTTGCTGATAAATCCCATAGCCATTCTCCAGCCCCTAAGGTTTTACTTTGGAAAGACTTTAAATTATGAAATGTGGGTGCCTAATGCAAACTGTTGGGATTTGCTAAGCACCTGAAACTACAGTTTGGTGGGTTTCAAGTCAGACTTCTGTGATAATAATTTGATTGTTGGCTTTTCTCAATTGTCAACAATTTCACAGCTCAGAGAAGGGATAAGAATTACAACACTGAGTATGTGTGTGTGTTGCATGTGTGAAGGGATAGAAGCAGAGAGGAAAAGGAAATAAAACTTACAGGCCACTGCCATGCTCATGGTAAGTTCAAAGGGTGATTGGTTTACTTTTCTACAAGGAATGTAGTACAAAGAAAAGGCTCAGCATTTAAGAACCTGACTTTTAGTAAGCTTTGCCATTCACAAAATCTGGCTTGAAGGGAAGAGTCTCAGCAGACGTTCTGAGCCAACAGCTTCAGAGTGGGTGGTAAAATTAGACAAAATCAATCTTTCCATCCCTCAGAGCAGACACAGCAGCAGGTGTAGGTGGGGAGTGAAGGTGTACCACAAGGGAACACAAACAGCCCTAAAAAATACCTTCCGAGGAATAATGATATGATCTCTTGCTGCCAACACTGACATAATGCTCATGCTGTCTGCAAAACCATTATATTCCAAGAAACCCATTCTGAAGCATAGAAAAAAATAGGCATTGAGAAAATAGGCAAACTTTTATCTGAAATTTCCTTCAGTGTGGAATCGACTTGGTTATGAATTAAACACTATGGAAATAGCACAGCCTCACTGAAAATTTCTGAAAAGGAAAAAAGTCACCTCCAATTACTTTGCCATTTACTGAAAATATCTTGATCTTAAAATATTTTGAGAAAGACCCTGAGACTAAAAAAGTAATACCTTTGCTATCTCCTTATGTTGGTGGTGCTTCTTGTCCCTCACTTCTTGAGCTCCAAATTCAAAGAATTATAGAATGGTTTAGGTTGGAAAGGATCTTAAAGACTATCTAACTCCTCCCCCTTGCCATGGGCATGGACACCTATTGTCCTATGGGTCTATGATTCCATATAATATCCTCCTAAAGCTTAATTGCTTTTTCCTTGGCCAGATAGAGCCCTTGCTCCTATTTTAAGAATAGTGAACTGAAGCACAGAGAAGCTACAGCAAAAAGTCATGGGGGAAGTCAGAGGGAAGGGGAACTGATCACAACTAAATGAGCCCAGCATCTGTATCATGAGGCACAGCCCTAATGAGCCTGCAAAGCTCATAGCAAAACAAGCAAGCATGACAAATATTTATGTAATGGGTATTTGGAATGCAAATGGTATGCATTTGGTAATGCGGTGCAAAAGTTCCCTGTGATAATAGCAGGGTTAACATGGCTGGTTTCCTTAAGGGTACACAGATACGACTTCTGTAATGCAACACGTATCACGATTTTATCTGATGTGCATTCCTCCCTCCCTGAGGTCCCCCCCACCAGTAAATCTGGCTGTCACTGTATAGCTAGTAGGCAAAATAAAAGCTCAGCCTCTCAATGCAGCTTCAAGGAAATTGTTCGGATTTGGTCGTTGGGTTTGCTTGTTTTTCAAAATGATGATGTGAATGTTATCGGAAAGATGAGTCAGGGAAATGAGTTCTGTAGTTCTGGAAGCGAGGGTTATTGGCTGTTTTCTAAAAAAACGTAACCCCAAGGGGCCTCAGGGCAGCCTCTGAACCAAGTTTTGGCTCCACACTCTAACATTATCCTAGAAGAAGACAAATATCCTGAGCCATCTGGTGTCTGTGTCTGTGTTTAATAGACCTTTCTTTTGCCTCAAGTAAGAGGGCTTCGTTTGATCGAAGGCGGGTGAACCATGAATATCTGACACTAAGCTGTATTATTTCATAGTAAAAGAGTAAATAAGTGGCAGCATATCTGAATGCAAAGCTGTGCTAATTTTGGCTGGTGTACTTTGCTATTTCAATCTCCACAGTATCACCCATGTGATATAGCAAAACTTCCTTTTCTTCAGAACAGCCCTCTGGATTTCAGAAATAAAGGAAGCAGTTTAATATCAAATGAGAGAAATTACTTCGTATATGGGCATTGTTTTTAAACTGCATGCTTTCAGAGTATAAGAAAAGTGTTTTTCTTGGATATGAGCTACCACACTCAATGCAATTATGCTAAAATGGAAATGCCAAATCTTGAAAGCTTAATAACTGTGTAGCTACCGAGTTTTTTGAATATTTGCACTGTGTAACCTTCAGATTTGTGTTGTTCTTACACACGTAAGTCCCAAATCCTGTGCCTTTGCTGCAAAACCACATGTGGAATACTGTGTGTGATTGCAGGGTCCCCAGCACAAGAAAGACATGTATACTGGAGTGAGGCTGGTGGAGCATCACCAAGGTGCCTGGGGCTAGAGAAACACTTGTACTTTGGAGGTGTGCAGACGCCTCTTTCAATGTAAGTTAACTTATTATTGTACCCTTTCTCCTTTCTTTTTCCCTCTCCATGGCCCATGCAATACCATCATGGTACGCCTATACGCTTCATCCCTCTTTCATGAACGAGGACATGTACCCATGAAATACCAGGCAGAGTGACTTGACTTCACTGGGTTTCTAGAAATGCTTTGACACTGTTTTTGCACCTGAAAACCAAAACCTGGGCCCTGTATTGCTAGACAGGGCTCGTAAAAGGCCTTGCAAAAACTTGCCAAGGTCACAGATACTCACTGGCTGGGACTGCCCATCCATAGCCAACATCTTCCTTTCCCATCGTGGAGCTTCATCCAGCACCACTGTCTTCCACTGTCTTCCACCACCGCAGATTGGTTTCCTCAGTCCTCAGTCCTCCCTGAGTTCCCCTGGTACTGTCTGTCCAATACATAGTAAGGATATTTTATACTAAAATAGGTCAGAATGAAGCTTTCTAAAGCATAAAAAATTATCTTCCTTGACTTTGTTCTTCTTTTCTCTTTTACCTTCCTTTGCTTATTAATTTTTCTTTCTGTATCTTCCTATTTTCCTCTCCCATTTTTCTGTTTAAAACTTCACTAAATTTACTGACTCTTTGACCTCCAAGAACATTCTCCTTTAACCCTACTTTTCTGATAAAATCCTTTTTCTTCTACTAGCTCTGTTTCTGAATTTAGCCTCTTTCTTCACTGCTACCAATTCTGCTCTTATTCTTTCTACTCTTGTCCCTTTTTGAAAATAAATAACTGTCTCTTAAGTCCCTTTTTGTTCTCTCTTATATTCACCCCTCCTCTTATATTCTCTCACCTGTGTCTTCGTACCCTTTCCATGCTCTAACCCTTTTTTCTTTCACGTGGCTTCCCCATCACTCCATGCTCCAGGCTGTTTCTCCACAATCATTTCCCAGTTGACTTTCCCCTTTAGCTCACTATCCCTGGCATTCACCGTATCACTGAATAACTGGCCAAGGGTTTGAAGCTTTTTCCCCTTTCCTCCTTTATGGAAAAGTGCACAGGGCAAAACCTGTCCCTTGTCCCATCTCTTGGTGCTGGCTGCATGACATTATTCTTTTGTTCACCAAATGCTTCCAAATTGTGAGTGAAGTTGCTAAGACATCCCAGAGGTCCCTCCCCTTCAGGGAACTCTGCTGTGTCTCCACTCCAGCTTTATTTCTCTCTCTTTCTACCTACACTGGTCTTGCCAGATGACCTAATAAATTCATATCTCTGTCTCCTCCTTTCAGAAGCTGCTGCTCACCGTGCTCCCAGTGGCTACCCTGCCTCTAATTTTGAGCAGTATATTCTGATGACCCTTCCAAAGACTCCTGAGCAAACCACATGGTCCCCACTCCCTAGAATACGGTAACAGCATCTTGAGGTGGGTTCTCCCCAGCCAGAAAATGAAAATATTTTCTTCTTTTCCCTTCAGGACAAGCCAAACATGACAAACTTCTGTGTGCTGTGCTCCAAGGGAGTGGCTCAAACTGTCCTCTTTGAATAAATCACATCTCAAATGTTTGTTTTTTTTTGTAGCCAGTCACTTAACTATATTTCCAGAAAAGTGCCTCAGAAGATGAAAGAAAAGACACCAGGAAACTGTAGTACCTTTAAGAGCGGTGCTTTGTTTCTTGTCCAAGGTTAATTTCTGGATTCTCTGAAACTACAGATGAATGACAAGAAATACAGAATATTGAGAGAGTGTAATAATCTTGTGTAAACCTCTCACACCCACACACTCTCCCTTTTCTGGGCCTGGCTGAGTCATACAAGTCACCTTCAGGGAAAAAGGACTTTAAAAAAGAACCCCTCGGCAGCCAGCCTCCCGGGGACAGAGGGAAGGTGCTGCTTTGATCTCGCCTCGCTAGCACGACCAAAACAGCCCTGACAGGTACAGATGTCGAGTGAGGGAAAGAAAGCCTCACTCAGTAGCTGATCCCTCTTACTCAGATATATTTGCTTTAACAGAGCAGGCAGGGCTTCGGTGGCTTCAGTAGGATTAAAGGGTGACTCAAGTGTAAAGGTTCAGGGGAGTGTGGAGACCATCTGCTGTGTACCTTTTTGTGCCAGCTGTCTTATTCTTTCTTTACTCATTTTGGCAAGATCTGCAAGCAAGTTCCCGTATGATAAAGGCAAATACATGTTACTGAATAACTCTGTTAAAGATTGTTTCCATCGAGGAGGAACAAGGCATCACTTTGATCCTGATGCACCACTTCCTCTTAGCTCCTACCCGACAGTTTTACATTAAAATCCCAGGGATAATAATTCTATACAATGCGGGTACGAACACAGAAGATTCTGGCACTGGGATTACCAAACCAACCCTGAAAATACCAGATCTGGGCCCAGAAAGAGGGTAGCTGCACCAGCAATGTAGCTTCCAAAAATAAGGGCAAGATACCTTAGAGGTAAGACCACACAGCTGCAGGTGCTCTGCTGCTGGGACTCAAGTTTGTGTCTCCTCATGTCATTATACTGGTCCTTACACACGTATCCAGCAAGGCAGGCCTAAGGCAGGGATTTTGAACATTATGCACAGCCCAAACATGCCCTCAGGTCTACCCAAACCACTTGACAAGCTCTCTTCCTCTGAGTTGAAAATTCTGGTAAATCCAGAATGTGTGTGTCCTCTGGTCTTCAGGAAAATATCAGGACATGTCCAGGTAACAGCTAGCAGTAATCAATTACACAGACCAGCATTTAATTATATTGTGAGAGATTCAGGGGAAACTACCAGCAAGAATAGTATATTTACTGAAGTCTCTTCAAAGTCTGTTTTCTCTAGCAACCATAATGAACTTTGCTGGGTAGAAAAGACAGACTTTCTTTTTCTTTTGCAGGAGAACACAGCTTTCAATTAAGAGAGTATCACTGTCATACAGATTTTGACATGAAAAAGACAAATTGCTTTCCATGTTCATTTCTTAGTAACATCTTCCATCCACGTCTGTGTTTCCCTGCAATAATGGACTTAATTGAATTCCTTCTGTGTGAGCTGGGTAAACTGAAACCGTGGATCTGAGCATGTTTTCTCTATGTGGTCTGAAGTGCTGGCTGAGAGCACCCTGTCAGGAAGGATGGGGTGGGGTGGGGTGGGATGGGATGGGATGGGATGGGTGTGTGTCTTGCTGCATTTTGCCCACTGTGCTGAAATACCAATTCCAGTGAATTCAGTATCCAATAATTTGGTGGCATCGAGATGTCAGCGCTGATTTCCCACATTAAGCTTGACGATTCCTTATGAACACTACTGTCAGTAGTTACTGGCCAGCACGTCTCACAGGCAAATTCACAAGAAAAAATCCATTATTGTGTCAACATTCCTGTCTTAGCAATTTCCAGTATCTGACTTAGGTGGCTAAATTAGACAACCAGCCTCCTAGGCTCCCTCAGCAGTCAGTGAAAAGGAGAAAACCATTCATGAGGACAATTCAGAGTAAGAAACTAGCACTGGGGCCTGTTCGCCTCCATTAATTGTACAGTAAGCCTAAGCTGTTGTCCACATGTCCACACTGCACAGGATCACAAAATGGCTGAGGCTGTCAGGGGGCACTGGAAGCCACCGTCCCCAAGTCCTGCTCTAGCAGGGCCCCCCAGCGCAGGGTGCCCAGGACCCCATCCAGGCGCCTTGTGCCTCTCCCCCAGGAGGAGACCCCACAGCCTCTCTGGGCAGCCTGGGCCAGTGCTCAGCCGCCCGCCCAGCACACAAGTGCTGCCTGGTGCTCAGAGGGAGCCTCCTGCCTGCCCCTTGGTGCCCACTGCCCCTGGCCTGGCGCTGGGCACCCCTGACAAGAGCCTGGCTGCGGCCTCTTTGCCCCCTGCCTGCGGGGATTCACAGCCCTGGGTGAGATCCCCCTGAGCCTCCTCTTCTCCAGGCTGAGCAGTCCCAGCTCTCCCGGCCTCTGCTCACAGGAGAGGTGCTCCAGGCCCTTCCTCACCTGAGTGGCTCTTTGCAGGGCTCTCTCCAACATGTCCATGTCTCTCTTGTACTAGGGGCCCAGAACTGGACCCAGCACTCCAAGCGTGGCCTCACTGGTGCTGAGCAGAGGGGAAGGATCACCTCTCGATCTGCTGGTGATGCTTTCCCCAATGCAGCCCAGGATACCATCAGCCTCCTTATTTGCAGCAAGGGCACGTTGCTGTCTCATGTTCAGCTTGGTGTCCACCGGTGTCCACTTGGGTTCTGTAACTCTAGCCCCTCTGCTTTCAATTTCTTACCTGAAAGTCTCTGCAACTGGAATACAAATTGACTGCTCTAAACTACCGGGGATGAAAATAATTTTAAAGAGTTGAGGCTATTTTATAGCTAAAGCCAAAACTGCTGTCAATATTGATGCTTCTGTTCACTTCTTGAGCAGCTCTCCTGCAGACTAGCAAAGCACAAGGTCGGAAAAATTTCCAAACCTTTCTCTCTGCAGTAAGACAGGAGAATCACCAGGGAGTCTTGACCATGCTCTGTGCAATCCACGTGGTGCAGCTGAGCTTAGCTTGCACTCCTGCATTGCTCATAACTTGTCTTTATCTCCCGTTTATACTCAAACCAGACTGCTTTAATTAAATTTTAGATAGAACAAGGAAAAGACAAATTAGAAAAATCGGAGTTTATAGTAAAACGTATGAATTAGCTAGTGGACAATAATATTTAATTAACCAGTTGCTAAATCTTAGGAATACCATCTTGCCTGTTAATTACTATGCTTCAGCCAAATAGCTCTGTCAAGTGTATTTATCACTAAGAGAACTTGGACTGTAAAATCAATATGTGGGGAGACTATGAGTGGAAGCAGTCCTTCAGAAAGTGTAGAAGGGGCATCGAATCTTGATTTTTTGTTTTCTGCTGGGATAAATTTTCCTCTATAAGAGCTGTGAAAGAAAAAGAAAAATATCACTGTCCTATTTTAGAAATTCATGGGAACCAAAACTACTATTTTACCTATGATTGTTTCTGTCAGCAAAAAATTGCTGGGAGGACTGTATAACTATATTCACACTAGAGCAACTGGAGACTAGCTATTTCATCTGTAAAAGAGAAAACAATTCTCTGTTTAGGATATAGCTTTCTGTGGAGGTTAAATACTATTTTCCAGATACTCTCTTTAAAAGACAAATGGAGAAAACAGTAATGATTTACGTATAAAGTAAGATGGAT
Source organism: Cygnus olor (assembly GCF_009769625.2). NCBI lineage: Eukaryota > Metazoa > Chordata > Aves > Anseriformes > Anatidae > Cygnus > Cygnus olor. The sequence goes on from NC_049169.1 coordinate 180,148,156, forward strand.
AAAGTATGGTGGATTTAATTCAGGCTGGGAGTATACCAGAGATTAAAGGCAAATAAGAAAAAAAAAAAAAACACTAATGGTTTTACAAAACACAAGTAATAGAAATCAAAGCAACACAGTTAAAGTTAAAATGAGGACATGCATTTAAAATATTGTCTGCTGGCCTCCCAGCAAACATGATGAAGGAAACAAAATTTTAGTTGCAACTTAATTTGCCACAACCAACCATGTCAATACATCACTGACCACAAGAGAAGAGAACATTTTCCTTTCAATTACGTGGTCATCTCAAATGACTTTGGTCTTCATTAAATCTCTAGGAGAAGATACACTTGACAAGTTTGCATTAAATAGCACTCTACAAATCAGTATCATTATTTATCATTACTCCATTACTTCTTATTCTTTATATACTTCTGCTGCTTACACTTTTATAAGATTGACTAAATCCAGGGTAAGAGTTTTTACAAATGCAAATCTCTGAAGACCAAGAGATCATGAAATAGTACTAACATGAAAAAGTACTGGCAGGTGGGCCAAAAACCACTGTACTTCCATCCAGTGTAATGCATGCAAATGTTTGCAAATAGTCTAAGTACAAGGCCATCTCTACGTTTGAGCATACCACTGGTGCAAAGCTTGTGGTGAAAGAGGAAACCATGAAACCAGTCAATGCAGCCCTGTAACAGTTCCTTGCAAGGTGAACATCTTTTCCTGGGTAGGACATTTGGATATTGCACTCTGGTCACTTCTGGGTACCATACCAAAGTCTCAGAGCTGTGGATAGGCACTGCAGCTCTGAGAAGTTTTGAGCTATGCCAAGAACCAGACAGAGACTAATGTCAGGACGAGGGAATGAAAGGAATTCCCTTTTGGAGGACTCTTGACTTTCCATTTGCAGTCAGAATGCAACCCATCAGCCTCTTCAAGACTTTTATCTTCCAGGCAGATGAAATGTGCCCAGGAAGTGCCCATTCCTCTCCACTGACTACAGAGGAAACCTAGAGTAGCTGGCTGGTAGATGGAACGTAGCATTGCTAAAGGGAGACCTATCAAAATGTCCACAAAGACATGACCTTCACAGGCTTGCAGCCATTCCTATTCATTATTCAAAGGAACTACCCACTGTCTGCTAGGCTGAGGAGCTACTTTAGTGTTTATAGTTTTGTTGTGTTTTTTATTTTTTTATTTTTTTAGGTGGAGAATCTACAAGAAACAGAACTTTTTCAGGAACAAGTGGGAGGATAAGTATATGTTTAAAATAGTAACAAATGAGGAAATGAGTCTCATATGTCATGCTGTGAACTCACTCATTCAAGAATTCTAAAAAAAAATGTCACTTCTCTTCCTAACAATGAAAATAGTCTCAAAAGCACTTTGAAATACCAAATCCAGGTATAACAAAGACAAAGAAGCATGGAGTTAGCTCACATACTCAAGTTAAATTGATCAGAACTTACTTAACCCTATTGCACTATAGGAAGTAATTAATCTAGAAACTTCAAAACCAAACATAGAGGATCATTTCTATTAGTTTTATGTATCTTTTCACAGAAATCTAACAGAAGATAAAATAAGTAATGGCTTTTATATTTTTGAAGACCAAACAAAGTACAAAAAAACACTAGCAAAGTGTAGAGACATAGAAATGCTGTGAGCAGCTGCATTACATCATCTCAGAATATTGTCTGAGGGTGACAGGCTGGAGCCATAAATAATATGTTTCAAAACCTTCTGTGGCAAATGACTTCAATAAGTTGGCTGCCGAGTGAAGACAATATTACAGCTGAAAGACAATATAGAGGAGATGGAAATTATCACTATATAAACAGATATTAAGCTGAAAGCCAGATTAGATCATTTCTTCTCTGAAATTTTTTTTCCTTATAGCAAGGAATACCTAATATATGAAAACAAAAGTCTTTTGGTCTCCTATGATATTCATAAGTGTTTATATACTCTGAAGAAGAGGCAGAAGAGCACCAGATGCAGGCAGGCTTTGTGGTCCCTGTATGAAAGCCTTTACAGGGTCCAGTTATGTATCTGTTGCCATTTCAACTGTAATTCATCTGACTGCCGACCATCTGACTGCTCTTCTACAAATCAGATACTTGGTCCAAGTCCCCTGTCAGTGAGAAAAGTCAGTGACAAACAGGTCTTTCTTAGGTGTATCTCATCTTGATGCAACTGCATTCACATAGCAAATGCTGGGATAAAAGCAGGCAGCACCCCATAACAAATATCATGTTAGCATGTGGGCAAGAGACCCAAAAAATGTTTAATTACGTCTATGCTCTTCTCAGAAATTACAGATGTAATTTCATGTAGGCCTAAGTATGTATCATTGAGGTAGAGGCTGGACAGTCCTGCTCCAGGGGTCTGAAGATTAGTGTCATCTCTACTAATAAATTGCTGCTGGAGCAGTGCACACATCTACTGGGAGATGGAGATTGTCTTATGGCTAATGAGCTGGTTCAGCACTTTTTGGAAAAATGTTACTCTGTATTGAAGTGACACTGCTTGGAAATGAGAGGGAACCCAATGCGTACAAATCGGGTAAGAAGCTTTTTCTTTTGAGTGTAAAGCAAGGCATCTTTATTCAGCAATCAGAGTAACAGGAGTCAACAGATAGGACCCAAGGAAACAGCGTGAAGATGTGTCAGGAAAGGTTCGGACTGGATATGAGGAAAAGGTTCTGCATCCAGAGGGTGGTCGGGCACTGGGATAGGCTTCCCAGGGCAGTGGTCATGGCACTGAGCCTGTTGGAGTTCAAGAAGTGTTTGGACAATGCTCTCAGACACATGGTCTGATTTTTGAGCGGTCCTTTGTGGGGCCAGGAGCTGGACTAGAAGATCCTTGTGGGTCCCTTCCAATGCAGAATATTCTATGGTTCTGTGATTCTATGGCTCTATGAACACAAATATATATGTGCATATATGTATTTGCATATATACATATGCAAATCATGATGTAGCCAGACACCTCAAGGAAACAGTCAACCAGATAGTAACAAGGAGATGAGATAAATTTAAGAATTTAAATCAATGGCACTACCAGGAAAATCTAGCTCAAGTATTTCATAGAAGACCCACAGACAATTGGGTGGTGCCGTCCAACAGGGCTCTGCTGCGTCGGTGCCAGAAGAAGGGTCATACACTGTGGGAAGTCTGAGCAGGGCAATGCTGTTAAAGTCTCATGCCTCGGCACTGGAGACTAGGAGGTCTGTGCAATGTCTTTTGCAACCACTATAAGGCCTCTTGGCACAATCATGCAAATAAGAACCAGATCCTTTGATTTCAAAATTGGTATTTTTCAAACATAACAAAGACCCTCTGTGGGAATGACTAAGTTCATGATAGCTGTGCTGTGGTAGGCACAAGCTATTTTGAGTTATTGACTGCATAAAACCATAGGAATATATCTATATTTTTTAATAGATGCTACTCTCCAAGTGGCATAATGGTTCAGGAGAGTTCATTTTAAAGTTGCACATGAAAAATAAATTCTCTCTAAGAGTGAGATTTAACTATGGAGGGTACTGAGAGAGAGAGTGAAAAATAAGTAAGACTCCTGTGGTTTAACTGTGGGACTATAGCTACAATCCTGTAATTAATCTACCTAATAAACTAAAAGATAACATCCCATATACATTTACCAGCCAGAGAAACAGCTTTACTGGTGTACAAAAGCGTTTTTCTACGCCACAGACCTCAACTTTCATGATTCAAGCTTTGTGGTGCAGCCCAAAATACATGTGTGTTAACATAGTGATGGCAGCTACAGGTAGTCTGGTGCAGAGGATCAAGAAGAGGAGGCCTTCCTCTCTGAACAGGAATCTTCTAAGTATTTCAGTACACAAAACATAGCTTTCATATTTCTTCATCCTTTTAAGCAGATCAGAAATTAGTATCTGTGAAAGACTGATCACACTTAATATTTTACTGCTTAAAAAAATGGCTGAAGCAACTTTGAGTTGATTGAGGTGATGTTGAGTAAAACGACAGCAGACTTTCTCATATTTTGGAGAAGTAATTGCATTTTTCGGCTTTCTGCACTGACTGTTTGATGCTCTCTCCTAATGGCTTATCAGGGTGTGTTCACTTGCTGCTGTCCCTTCTGTCAGCGTCACATCCACTGTCCATCTTCCCAAGTCGGAGTGGACAGGAAGGTGAGTCAGGGAGCATCATTAACTAGCAGCTTGCTCACTCACGATAAGCACTATGGCAAAAACATAGGAGCGTTTTATAGCCCTGAAATGTACAGGGATTCCGACAATAAATTAGGGACTGTTGTTTCAATTTGGCTTTTGTTACCCATGGTAAGCAGAATTTTGCTTACAGTATTTCAGGGAAAAGAAAACCATCTCCTCCAAACACAAAATTCAAATTAAACAAGATAGTAGCTAGATCAGCAGGGAAATGATTTCCTCTTATTTCTGATGTTCCTTCATGAGAAAAAAATGAAAAAAAAATAGGGCAGCACAGTCTGAGACATATGAAAATGGGTGTTAAATTCAGAATAGAGTAGACCAGCAGTTACCAAACAGTGGTTCATCTAGTCTGACACTGCTGCTGATAGTACTTGGATTGAGATCTAAAGCTAAAAATCCTGTGATGGACAATCCTTAATAGCATACCTCCAGGGGAAGTGTCTTCCTGACCCGAAATAGGAAGTGGCTGACTTTCATCCTGGAACATGAAGTTTTATAACCTCTTGCACGTTATTGTCTGTTTGTGGTAGCAGCACATTTATTATTTTTTTAATTATTTGACTTCTCCTAAACCTTTTGCCTGAATAATGAGTTCTGAAAGTCTGTGTGCTTTTTGGAGAGAAACATCTCATCAGTTTTAAGTGTACTGCCATATTAACCTCTCTAGGAACTCCCTTGAGCTCATGGCTTTGGAGAATCTAAGGAAAATTTTGCATATACCTACTGTATCATCCCTTGCGTGTTTCTTCACATCATCTAGTAACCTGGCCTTTTGTCTCTGCCTCATATAGAATACTTTTGTTGCTTCCTCTAAACCTTTTTCTGCTGTATTCTTATCTCAGACAGGATCAGAGTTCAATGCAGTGACTCTATCTATATCACTTTCCAACAAGGTTTTCTAAAATGCTTCTGGACACAGTCGTCCCATCAACTAACATAAGATTCTTTGGCAGACTGTCTGTAGGCAACAAAAATATGCCTGGGAAAGTGAAAAAGGCGCTTGTCAGACTGTATTGTGGGTACTCTGTTTAACAGCCCACAAGTCTAGTCTTGCAGGTATTTGGGGACTACCCCTGTGGTATGTGTAAATCTATCTCAAGAGAGGCACTGATTGATTCTGCAACCACATAGTATCACAATATCGTCCACGTTAGCCTTTAGCATTCCAGGTGTAGCCCCACATCTTTTTGACATGCACCATGCATTAAAAGCCCCTGCAGCTTGAAATGTCAAAACACCTGATACTGGAATGAAGGTAAATTCCTCAGCTATTGCACATTAAAATTCTCTAACAGGAATGTGATTTTTTTTTCATCCACCTAAAGAAAACATCTTTAGTGAGGCTAGCACCTCTGAACACAAGACCTAACATCCCAAGCAAACTATGATTTGTAGGAGGTTGTGAGGCTAGACGAGTCTGATTACTTCTCATAAAAATCCTTGAAGGAATAGGATGTCATCACCAAAAATATAAACATGCACTAAACAATTAGAACAGAACTTCAGATAGGCAAAATAATCTCATCCTGTGTGCTGAGACAGATCTGTCTAGACTGCTTTCCTTATCTTGCAGCCAAACTGTTCTCCCTGTAGCAGTCAGTTATACCTTTCAGTGGGCTTTCTTTCCAGACACACAAAAATATCCCGGGAGGAGCTCTGGAAAAGCACATGTTCTGTTGGGCAAAAGCTGTTGGAACTGTGTCACCAGATAAAGACCATTTCTTTCGAGCACCTTGGGGTCTGAGTGATTAATGAACATGCTGTTGTGCCAGCAGCAAAAAGAAATTAAAAAAAATAATCTTAAGCTGAAGAGTGAATCAAGTAAAAGTCCCAAAGGAGCTGAATCCCTACAGATACACAGAAGGCATCAAGAAGAGATTTATATATCACATACTTCTGTATCTTCAGTCAGCAAGTGCCAGCTGAAAGAAAGATGGTAAAAGACCTTTATCTCTGACTCTAGCCTACTTGGGTAGACTCAGTCTCTACCCATTTTCATTTAATGTCAGAAAGAAGAAAAAACATAGAACAGGAAAAAACAACAAACAAAAAAACATGAGGAGAGCTGCACTGCATTGAAAGTAAAATAAAGGAATAGCATCTAAACCAAAGGTACAACAAGGATACGAAAAGTGAAAATTCTGTGATAGATCTGAGGCTGAAGAGCCAATTCTGCAATATCTTGGAGGAAAAGAGGAACAAGACTCAGCCATGTCTTTGATGACAGGCCACACTGTGACTAGAATCTGGAATAGAAAAAAAAGGTGTATTTCATGCCATGTACCAGAAAACCCCAAATTAACATTTCACCAGACAGATAAAATTCTGCAAATACAGGCAAGTATTGTTTGCACAATCCAGAGTGAGACAGTGGCGGATCTTCTCACCATGACACTGAGCTGAGGACAGTGGGTCACGCTGACTATGTCGATTCTGTCCCCAGACCCTTCTCAATTGCCAGGGCCTTTGGAGTGGTGCTCATCTACCCTGGAACAGACAAGAAGTGATTCCTACCAGACCAAACACCATGCAGAAGAAATATTATTCTCTCTTTTCATGCCGCCAGCAATGTTTCAAGCTCTGTGATCCTCCCTTCCAAAGAGAGGTCCTTCCAAAAAAAAATATAAAAAGACAAAACGCAAGACTAATCGTTTGGAAGGTCAGTGTACGAGAAATGTTCTTGAGTTATGATCTCTGAACGTACTCATTGCTTGGATTCAGAGAGCTCAAGCTGAAAAATATCAAATAGAAGTTCAGACTACTTATTTTTGTTTCTTTTCATTCTTATTGTTATTACCTTATAGGGAACATTTGTCAGTTGTATATTTGCTTGTAAGAATATGTAAACTTCTACAGTCAGTAGTCTTCCGGGCTGAAAAGAGGTATCTGCAGTAGTATTCCGAATCAGCCACACACAAGGTTTAACTACCGTCTCTGCTTGAAGTGCCTAGAAAGATCACAGGTTACTCTGGAGAAAATTAAAGCAGAATTAAACAGTTTGCAGTGTTAAAACAGAATCAGCCAGAACCACAGAGATGCTTCAAGGAGAACAAAAGGATTTGACTTCATTGAGCAATTTTTCTTGCCAAGAATCTAAGACCTTAGCAGGTACTTATGTTTTCTACTCATGTCTCACATATACTAATGTTCGTCACCAATTATATCAACACACAGAACTGTACAAAACCCTGTCTGGGGCCTTTGATTTCAAGTGGGTAGTTTTTCCTTACAGACTAACACAAAATAATTTAATTTATTGCATATTCTTTGTTAAAAACATTGTGCACAGAGAAAATATTAAAGCAGACAGATGAAAGCAGGCATAGTGGGGCAGACCAAAGCCCAGCATCCTGTCTCCAGCAATGGCCAGAAGCAATGCAATGGGCAACTGCACAGTGAGACTTCTCCCCAATATTTTCCCAGCCCCTAGCAATTTGTGGCTCTGAGACTCCCTCAGCCAGAGGTGGTGTCTTTGTTTTTAATAGTCCTTCGTGGCGTAGGCTATTCCTCGTCTTCATCCTGCTATGTTCCAAACTTTTCTGCAACAAATGCAGTTGCATAAACCAAGCGGCCAGCTAAGTGTTTTAGCTTGCTCAAGAGCTGTGTGTGCGTTAGCCAGTACCATTCCTACCAGAGGAGCAGAGACCATGCAAAAGCAGAATATGTATTCTCCGGGGGCTGAAGCAAACTCACTTACAACACAGACGATTAAGAAGGAGGAAACTACAATTCCAACAACAATAAGGCCAGCTTCTACTGCTCGTAGCGCTGAGCTGCCTTTGCTATTTCCTGCCACAGGAACCAATTGCCAGTTGCTTGACACTGTTAACATTTCTGAGACACCTCATCAGCCATGGCTTGAGCTTTTTCCTGCACATAACTTCAGAAAACAAGACTGTTCTTTGTGCTCATCCTGGTCTGAAGATTTTCAATGGCTCCATTATTCTGAAGCTGGTGAAGTACACTCGATTTCCACCATTGCAGAGTTTGGAGGTGCAAACAGTGTTTGTCTAAACACACGGATGATGCTTTCACACCGTCTGGATACTTCATTTGGAAGAAAAAGGCTTGAAAAAAAAATACGAGAGGAACCAGCTTTCTCCTAGCCACCATGAAGCAGTTAAATTCTTCCAGAAAACCACAGAGAATGTTGGCGACATGCTAAATATTCAGCCTTCTCGGAAAAAAAAAAAAAAAAAAAAAAAAAGAAAACAGGAAAATCTGAATGAAGAGACTAATTAGTATTCCATGAGCACACTGAACTCAGGCTGTTATCTTGCCAGACAAGGACTTGCACTGCGAGGCCTTTTTACTGAACAAGTTTGAAATACACCCTTATGTGAAAAGGTTGATGAAAACTTTCTTCAACTTCTTTGTCTGCAAGCACAACATGGGCCTGGTATTTCAAAAGGCTGGAAAAAAAGAGTCACAGCAAAAACTCCAAAGCCAGCATTTCAGAATGAGATAATGGAAATCTTGTGTGTCTCAAAACTCCTCGAGTTAGAGGCAGAGCTGCTTAAATCAGAAAGGTAACCTCCTTGCTACTGGACTAGATCAAAAAGTCCAAAATACGGTCAACCCATCCTAAATGCTGCCAGGTATAGCTGTTTCACCAAAAGAAAAGCAATCTTCCTGACAGTCCATGCTTGGCTCTCAGTGGTCCATCTGGTCAGATGAAAACTACAGTTTATCCTGAGAGCAAATCTACTAGAAAAAATTAAACTCAGGTATGAAATTCCTGAATATTCAAGAAGGAAAAAGCTCCTATATAAATAAAGACTAGTAACCTAGGCACTACAAATTTAGCACATGAATTGTGTCTTTCTGCTTTCATCCAGTTGATTTTTTGATGCTTAACTTTTAATCATGATCTGAAAAGGAAGGCCAGAAAATAAGTTCAAATCCACTCCAAGCAGAGTGGAAGCACAAATTCAAAGTATGCTTCTGGTGAACATTTTCATTACAACCATGACTGCCTGATTATTCAGCTTTATCTATCACAAACCATCTGTTAGTTTACTAAGAGATCACTAAAGGCAGTTCAGAAATATCTCAGTGCACAAAGCCAAAACAAACATCAGCGGTTTTTGAAAGTGATGAAGCCAATAAATAGCACTTTGTTGGTGCCTACAACCACTGCTTTAAGTATAGTTTCAAGGATTTCTGTAATATGAAATGAAAGCTTCAATTCACGATGGGAAAATCACAGTTCAACTCGTGGCCCATCTCAATATGTTTATGCAGAAACAACTAATGACTTACAAGAATCAACTTCAAGAATCCTAAGGTGAATATCTCTGGAGTATTTCACCATTTGTATGCAGGGTTTTTGTCTAGAATTTAAAAAGTAATATTATAACTAGTAGTTCTGTGCCATACATATTCCTCTATTTTAATAAAGTGAGGTAAATGAACTCGAGGTCTAAACCATGTAGTTCCTCTTCCTGTGCTTGTAATCCCTGACTTCATTTTGCTTTCCCAGTTGGCAAATACACCCAATGAAATGCCACGCAATTAAACCACTCTGTCAGCTGGGCTCCAGCTAATGTTTTTGAAGTCTTAATCTTGGCACAAATTTTGAAAATTTTTTGACTAATTAATTCTTTCGCATGGAGTTTGGTTTGTTTTTGCACCTGAACATCTTAAGGAAGCAATCTGCCATGCTTGTTCTTGTTGAACAACACACAATTTTGTAAGTAATCCTGTTAAAATCAGTGGCTCCTCTTCCAGAAAAGGAGATGAATCAGTAATGGGGAAATGGCATATTCCACCCACCCTCTGAATTAAACAAACTGCAGTTTCCTCAAAATTCATGATACTGTGTTAGAGCTACTTCTGTAATGCCAAAATTGAATGGTTGAATTTTCTTGTCTATGACTGGATTAGCATTTTTATCCATTTAATCCTCCCATTCATTTTGGTACCATAATTCTAACTTTTCAGCTGGTTTAATCCTGTCAGAGAATGATTGTTTTAATCATCTTTGTCATGAAAAGCAGGTAAAGAAGCCAAAGATGTGTGGATTTGTGTCTTTTTCCTATTTTGATAAAAGTCAGAAAAACAGTTACAGACATGATAAACATTTTATTATATGCCATTGCTCAATGTGTTTTCATTCTACTAGTTTGCCAAATTATGTAAAAACCCAGCTGATCATATCAATGAAATCTCAGGCTCCTTTTTTTTTTTTTTTTCCCACAAACATGTATTTTATGAATCATGCCTAGCATTAAACATCAATATTTTATTTCCATACATCATTGCAATAATAAAGAGGGATTTTTACAGTTCAACTCCTTTCAGACAAATCAGAGACCAACAAATAATTCATACTGATCGGCAGCCTCTTTGGAAGAGACCTGGTCAAATAGGATGACTATTATGCAGCTCAGGTGAAGATACAGGATACCTGAAAGGACACAAAGTGGTAATTCAATGTTGTAATAATTACATTTCCTGCTTTTTTTTTTGCTTTTTTTTTTTTTTAAACCAATACATCAAAATTAAACTTCATTCTCCTCATAAAGCTGCTCAGAACTTACAGTTCATTTATTTTGGTGGAGCTATATTCATGTATTAGTTACCCATGTTTGAAAATAAACACTGACTGTACTTCTTTAATAGTTCTGCATTACATACATGCTACTTGTCTGGTAGAAGATAGCAGAGCTACTGACCTCATGCTTTTCACAGTCTGTAATCCAAACTGCCATCTTCATGGTCCATGAGACAGTGGTAAATGTTCTCAGTACAGTTTTCAACTGAAGTTTGGATGATAAACCTGTTGATCTCCATTTTTCAACTACCACCTTTGCAGGCTGGAGGATCTCCATTTGGCAACAGCAGAGCTGCCATGACCAAAGCCGGTCCCAGTTCTTGTTCCTGGCGTAGGTACTGCAGGTCACCTGAGGTGTAAAGACAGGTCTCCCACTAGGGACTGGGGTGCTGTGTTGAGGAGACATGGTAACCCCTCCGTCCTCAGCCACAATATTTTAACTTCAGAATTTGAGGTTTTTCCCATTCCCTGCAAGAATGGAGGGAATTGGAAAACTGGTTCAAGTGACTTAGATTTTAAAATTAGCATGAGTTGCCCAATCCTGATCGCAAACAATGAATTGTCACTTATTTTTTCTGAGTTAACACAACTATGAAAATGTGAAATGATTACACCAATTCTTCAGAATTCCCTAAAGATAGTACTGTTGTTTGACTGAAGAAATGACAGCCACAGAAGGGGGTCATTACTATACAAACAAGAATATATCTTAAGGGATTACATTGCAAAATGTTCCTCTGATGGATTTGCCTTCTCCCCTCTCCTCTTCTGGGTTTCAATATCAATTTCAGAAATGTTCATCATTACCACTTGGATGTCTATCTGGTACTATACTATAAAGAAACTAGGTCTCCATGGCTTCTTCTGGGAAGTTCTGCATTGGATGAAAGCAAGGGAGTTTGGTCAATCATCTGGAAGTAGCTGAGATCTGTATATGCAATTTAGACTAGCAAATAATTCCAATCTAATTTAGTTTTGATTTAGAAAAATCCATTTATTCACATAAGTCCATAAAAAGAGATAAGGAGGTCCCTATATTAGTTCCCCCATTCCTTCCGCCTACTTTTAATATTATTTGGAATGATTTTCAGGTGACTTTAATTGTTCTTCCAGCAGAAAATGGAATTTTATACACAGGTATTTAAATATCCATGACCTAAAAAGGAAGGAAGCAGACTGTGTTATGCAACGCAAACTTACACACCATCTGGACCAGTGTCTGGATAGGGAGAAGAGCCCAAAACACTCTCAGCTTTTCCCTTTCCCTGCTGTAAATTCCCTTTCCTCCATACACCTGAAAAATTGCACAGATTACTTAACTTCACCTGCAAGGGAGGTGAGGGAGCAGCATCCCAGGGAAGCCAGGGGAAGAAGTGAGGGATGCTTTGTCCCAGGGTGCTCAGGCAGTGGTGCACGTGCAGTTGGTGATGCATTGCCCCCATTCAAGACCGTGTGGCACAAAGCCAGGACCTGTGGCTGCGTACGGTAATGCTCAGGACCATGATGCTGCTGTTCCTGGCTCCCCCACCACTGATGAGCAATGCCAGACGATCGGTGTCTGCCTACGAGTGGTCCACCGAAACCGCTGGCTAATTCGGGAGACCTGCATTGAAACCAGGGTAAGATCGGAAACGGAGTGATCTCCCAGCAGCTACAATTGGCAAAGATCTCCAGTTCTGTGCAGCTGGACAACACTACCCGCAAACGCTGTGCAGTGGCATTTGTTCAGCCCTGACTCATAGACAGACGAATGCCACCGGATGAATCACCAGCAGCGCTTTCTGCAGCACCTAACGAGGTAGCTCATCCAAACGCTGATCAGGCCCAAGTCTCTCCAGTTTCGGAGATTCGACGAGGCACAGCCTAGGCTGCTGTTTCACCGGTGAAATTATGAGTTTTGGAAGAGGGGCCTGCAGCGAGCAACCAGGATTTTGCTCACAGCAGCAAACTTCAGTTGGCGCACCCTTGGGCTATCTTCTGTGTGCCGTTAAGCTATAAACGCCATTAAGCTATAAAATTTCAGCACTGATGAAATGCAAGAGAAATAACAACTTATTAACTTAATAACAGAGAACTTTAAGGCAAATTAACAAAACCACTTTATAAAGCATCTCATTCTGTTCAGTCCACTGCTGCAGAAGATCATTAAGCCCAACACTGTAGGAAAATCATTTCGATCCATAACGGTTGAAAGGACAAACATTAAGCGAAAGATAATCACGAATTAGCATTCCGGACATTGGCTGAGCATTGCAGGTGTTGAGGGAAGGTGGGTCCTCCCTACAAAGTGAGTGGAAAAAATGTGGTTTTTCCTGGCAGAGGGGATGGTGGATATGGGGTGTATTTGGGCAGAGATACCTGTCCTTTCCCCCCCCGAGAAGGAAAGGCTGAGACTGAACCTGAATAACTAGGACAGGACTACAGGGAATGGCCTCAAGTTGCACCAGGGGAGGTTCAGGTTGGAAATGAGGAGACATTTCTTCTCAGAAAGAGCAGTCAGGCACTGGGACGGGTTGCCCAGGGAGGTGGTGGAGTCACCGTCCCTGGGGGTGTTCAAGGCAAGGTTGGACGTGGTGCTTGGGGATGTGGTTTACTGGGTGATAGTGGTGGTAGGGGGATGGTTGGACCAGCTCATCTTGAAGGGCTTTTCCAACCTTAACGGTTGTGTGAATGCGCGCCCAGCTCAGGGCTGACCCCAGACCCCACCCTGTCCCCACACCTCCACCCTCAGGCCCCGCCCCCATCATGGCCCCGCCCCTCCCCGTCCCCACCCTAGCGGCCCCACCGCCCCCGCGCAGGCGCAATGCGCGCCGGAGCCAAGTGCCCCCTCGCGGCCCCTCCCCGCCCTCCACCAAGATGGCGGCCGCGCTCCGCCGGGCGAGGCGGCGGCGAGCGCTGAGCCCGCGGGGCGGCGGCGGCGGCGGCGGCGGCGGCACCACCCCCGGCGGCGGCACCGGCGGCGGCGGGAGGCGCTGACAGGTGCGGTGGACGGCGGGCAGGGCGGCTGTGGGCGAGCCGCAGGTACCCCGGAGTGGGCGGGCGAAGGGGTGGGGGAAGCCAACCGGCTGAGCGGCGCCGCCCCTGCCCGAGCTGCGCCATCGGGAGCTGCCCTCCGCCGGCGGCGGACAGCGAGCCGTTAGCCGGGGTAGCCGGCGGGGCCATGGCGGTGAGTGGCTGCGCCCCTCGGGGGCGAAACTTTCCGCCTTCCTTCTTCCCCCCCACCCCCCCCACCCCCTTCCCCCGGGGGGGACCGGGGGCAGGCGGGGAGGGAGGCGGCGGCTCCTGGGAGCGCCGTGCTGGGGGTGCCGGGCGTGCCTTTTTCTGCCCCAAAACGTGCGCGTTGCCCTCCCCGGGACGGCTCCCTGCACCCACCCCCCCCCGGCTCCCTCCCCGAGGTTGGTGCGAAGCCCCACGGAAACTTTGCGTCGCTTCCCGGCAGCTGGGGAGCGAAAGCGAGCGAAAGCAAAATCGAAACTTTGCGGCGGGCTCGGGCTGCGCGGAGCCGAGGGGAGAAATAGGGAAAAACAATGGGGGGGGGGAGCCGGTCCTGCTGCGGGGGGCATCCCCGGGAGCCTTAGAAAATTGCTTAACTTTGTCAAATTATTTTTATCAGGCGGTTTATTAGCTGCCTGGAACAGCAGGTGTTAGTCCCGAGCGTTGCACGTCACCAAGTAATTCCTGCAAAACCATCTTTCCTTTCAGAATTTAACGCTGTTTAATCAAATACATAGCTGGCCATACATTTCATAAATTGTCACAAAGACTCGTGAATTTCTTGCCATGGAGCATTTGGTAGCTTTGGTCTTAGCAGCACCGGAACCTATAGCTTCTAAGCTTTCAGCTGAGAAGAAGCTGTTTTGTTGTTATGGCAATGGGCAACTTTGGCTTCGTGCAGCCTGGGTATGCAGAAATGTGTCTGTAGCCGTGATGTGAATCTGCATGCATGGGTGCGTTTATATTCCGTGTCGTGAAATAGCGTGAATCACAGACACTCAGCAGCCCTCAAAATTCACAAACTGTAATCAATTAAATTTGTTTTTCCACGTTTCTTTTTAAGGAAATAGACTTAAACAATCGTGAAGTTCGACCACATGACGAATGGAGAAGTAGTGAGCTTTCAGGTGGGGAGAAGGCTGGGCACACTGGAGCTAGCTGAGTATGTATGGTGCTCAAGGTTGCAAATTGGAGAGGGTTCTTAATAGCTGGCATTCCTACTAAGTGTTGGGGGAGTGGAAATGGTGCAAATCAAGTTTGGAAAGAATCGGTTGCATGAGGACCATCATGTGCCAGTTTTGGCTGATGAAGCCTCAGTTGAGAGAGACAGTTCTGTCCTCAGAAAGGCCAGCACTCAGCAGTGAGTTGCTCAGGTCACTTGGTCAGGATGAGAGCGTTCTGCTTCGAGCAGGCTCCTGGACTGACTACTCTAGGTGATAATATTAACCGGAATCGGCTGAGTGCCTCAGGTTTTTCAAAGCAGGTGAAGACCTGAGGCTTTTTTGCTGTATGACAAACTCTAGGTGTAAGAGTTGCTTGAGGCTCAGGTCGTTTACGTACAATGCTGAAGTTACCAGATTTCAATCTTAGTGGTGTTTCTACCATTTTCAGACTTGGAGTTTCCACTACTTTGCGGACTTAACTCAAAGGCTTTTTATTTTTATAGGTAATAATGTAATGGAGCTGCAGAAACTTGAGTTATGATTCAGACTAATAACTCATTTGCTTTGGGCTGTGAGTTCTGTGGATCTTGATGCTTTTGTTTGTTATTCTTTGCCTTGTGGCCATTTAATTTAGCTTGAATTTGGACCTACATCAGCTAACTCAGTGTTATGATGATGGTTGTTCTGGCTCAGGATACCTAATGGAGATCCTTCCTAATTGTTATTGCAACTTTAACTACTTCACCGAACATGCTGCTTCAGTGTTCTGTCTTAGCACTTATTGGGAAGCAAAACCCTTCAGGCCTGACTTCAGGAGAGGTACAATTTTTCAGCTTGGTCAATACTTTTTCCTAAATGGTTATACCATCTAAATGCTCTTAGGCAACTAGCTCATTTAACTTGCTGGCAGGTCAGTTCTGAAATAGTGCGTGCTATTGTAAATGTGTTGGTCTTGAGAAGTATTGAGTGCTTGGAGGTATGAGGTGCTGGTGTTCTGCTTGTCTATTGATACCTCTGTCAAAGTGGTGAATCCTATAATCTAACCCCATTCCCCCACCCCACTGTGGGTGGGTGCAACTGGCAAAGATACAGCCTGCTCATTCCCCAGCAGACAGGTACTGGAGAGGACAGTTTTTGTGATGCTGCAGGCCTGCTTCCTAGGCAGCGTTGTCTGCAGCCAGTGATCTTTGGTGGTGGTGCCTTGCGGAACCCGAGGAATTCTCATCTTCCCTCCAGCATCTCTGTACCTTTCATTGACCTCCAGCCTCTAATTGTTATGAGATTTCTAGTTCAATCTCTGCTAAAATGTCTACAGATAAAGTGTCATGTTTCATTGGTGTATTTCCGTGATCTAAAATACAAATCAGATTTTCTCAGTTATATCTGTCAATAACACCTCTATATGTTATCATCCATTTCTTTAAGACTATTGACTTGGGGAAATTCCCAGGCAATTTGTAGCAAGATTCAACTCATGTGCAGTTTGTGGTGCAGGAGCTGAATTGAGCCTTTGCTTTTCCTGTAAGACCATATCTAGTAAAAATAGATTTGACTCAGACTGTCAACTCTTTAGCTTAGCTAAAAGATAGTGCTTGTATCTCAGGGAAGTGATAATAGTTTGGAATGCGTACACTGCTGCTTTTTCTGTACAGTAAACACAAACAATGTTTGTTTTGCTTGTGGGGCCAATGTTTCCTGAGCTATAGAGATGAGCATTTTTGCTTGTATTTTGCCATTATACAGTAAACTTTGAGCTTCCTTAATGCCCGTGTTCACTGGATGTCAGTACAGAAACACTATTAACATTTTTCTTGTCTATCTGTAAAGCTTCCTGGTTTTGTTTATGTTCGGTAGTATTTTGGATTGTCATCCTGGGGGGCTGTATTTTGTAGGGCTGACAGGGTAGAAGGATGCTTAGAAAGTGCATGTAACACCTAATAGCGCCACATGTTTCTGGCAGGTTGTCATCTTTAATTGTTCCGGTCAATCTACGTTTAGTTTCAGGTTGGACAAATATTTTTGAAGTCTGACCCACGCCCCCAAGATCTGGCCCTGTTCCAGCTGTGCTTCCTTCGTGTACTCCTGAGCTTGTAACCAGTGAAAAGCTGATGACTTTTTTGATAAGCTGTCATAGATGGCTTTAACAAAATGTAAATAGAAATAGAATTTGCTATGACATTTTGTCAATAATGAAATATTATTTGTAGCTAGTGTTTTCATGCTGGATGACTGTGTAAAGGATTGTGTTATTACTTTTCACGGATATATTGGTATAGAATGTTTTTCTGTTTACTGCTACAGAACTTCAGGAATGGAATATCCATGTGCTTTCCAAACCCTCTATTAAAATTTTAATGGCACATTCTTTGGCAGTGTCTTCACAGTGCCTCTCAAATGGAGTCAGAATGGACATACTTCACCCTCTTTATGTTTGTGGTCCCCAAGAAACTTTTGTCTTTCTGGGGTGCCTGGGCCCTATAATTGTACTGTTCCACAGTCAGAACATCACCAAAGTTAACGTTGGTACTCTGTTTTTCAGTTTGGTATCTTGTGTGCCAAACACAGTCCCAGCAGGAGCTGGGGCAGCAGTTAAACAGGAGTGCAGGATATGTTAATATGTTTACCCTGCCCCAGCTCAACTTTGCTTCCAGAACTGCTCTGAAGCATTTAGGACAAAATTAAAGAGTTGCAAACCATCATTTATAGGTAATGGAAAAATATTCAACTTGATTACTTAATTACTTCGGGCATAAAGAACTGTCAAAACATCTTCAAGTTTTAATCCCAGTTTAACCAGTAAACATCATTCTTACAGGCCTTTAGGAAGAGAGAAGACAGGCACTTTCTAAGATGTGATAAATCTCTTCTGCTTTCCAGAAACACTAAAACAAGTCCTTCTACTTCCTGGCAGCATATGGGCTTCTGTAATATAGTGTCAAAAAAAACCCCAACTGTTTCACAGCTGTGAAAAATCACAAAACTGAACTGATACACTCCATGATTGCAAATAACTACGTATCGAAGTCTGGGAAAGGCTGTCTGCGGTGCAAGTGACAAGGTCGAGCAGGATTTATGCTGTGGGTAGTAACTTGATTCAGTAACTGGGGGGAAAAAGAGTACATGGCACAAGAATGCTAACTTTACCTTCTGCATGATAGTTCTTTTTGAATGCGCTTTGATTTTTATCCATTGGTTGCATTTAGAACTGTGAAGCTCAATTGTTAATGCTGTTTGATCCTGAATAACTCCAGAGGAAAATGAACTTCACAGATCCAGAACTTCTTTTACATCTACTGTAAAGTAAAACAAACAAAAATGTATAATTTACATATGTAAATACTTCTGTGTAAATGCTATCGAGTTTTCCCAAAGTGCAAATCCAGTGACTGTGGTAATTAAAGCCCAAGCTGTACTTCGTATAAGATCCTACAAGCATGGGCTACTGCCAACCTCCTATTTTCCTCTAGTTGATGTAGTATACTCAGTACTGTATCTTATTCCACTGATTACAAAATAAATCCCTCTTCTCCAACTTGCAGGCTGTAATGTTTTGTTGTTCAGTGTTTGTTGTTCTTTTAAGTGGAGAAACTGCATCCTCTAGGTGATCTGACAGAAGGAAACTGAGACATAAGCCACAAAAACATCAGGAGATGAGCTTTGTTTTGGAGCAGGCAGGCACCTTGTAGATGGTGGCACTGAATCAAGTTGTAATGCATGTGCAAAAAGTTTGCCTGTAACTGAAAACTAATCTGTAAGCAAAAATTGAATGTCTGTACCAGCATAAGGCAACCCAAAGCAAAACCAGGTGACTTGCAATGTCTTGGCAATGAGAGAGGGCTGGGGTGCTAACAATTCACGAATATTTTAGTATGTCTATTCGTAGACTGTTTGGGGACTTCCTGCACTAGCTGTAAATATAAGCTACAAGAGTTACCCAATCCTATAGAATCTATTAAAAAGTAAACAGAGAAGACCATTCTTTCAGAGCACTCTCTCTCCACCCACTTAGTCTAGTGTGAAGACATTGGAACAAAGTCCTGAGAAATGAGGACTGAAAGTAGCTGCAGAAGTGAGTAGTGACAGCTGACAATGTTTAGTCCTAGATGCGGCCGGAATAATGTCTAGTTTTGTGGGTCCATTTTTGTTAATGGATTGTCAGCCATTCAGTGTTGCAACTCCGCGTGTACAGTAGGAAGCTGAGAACAGTTTTGTCCTCTGACTGGTTGGGCAATCAAACTGGTTGGTCCCATGGGGTTTTGGGGGGCTAAACTATCCTCAGTGGGTGAGGTGGAGCTTGGGAGCAGGGAGTGCTGGCATCATCTGAGAAACAAGCCCCAGTACATGCTCCTGTTTTGATGGTCTTCCCCTTCTGTAGTTGTGGAGACTCCTCCATTGGAGAACTTTTCATGAATTGCATGTTTAATTGTCAAGAGTCACATTCAGCTGGAGCACCCTGCTTTAGTTTTGTGGCATCCAAGTAGCTGTCTCAGCACTGTTGTGGCTGAGTTTAATACTGGGGAAGTGAAGCACCGGCCAGGGTGGCTGCCCATGGACTTTCTCATATCATAGTCAGTAGCTTCACAAGTGCTACGCATTGATGCTGCAAGAAGCAGTTCCTCTCTGCCCGCTTATTCCTGTGCTTGGCATTCATTTGCATGTATGTGTAGTGAAATGGATCAGGCAACTGATCTACCTTAAAATTGAGCAACTTTTTGAAGAGTAACAGACTGGAGGATAGCTTTAATTTGCTGTACTCTTGGCCAGTTGCTTGTAGTGGTGCAAGTGGGAGCTGCTAGTGTTATTGAGCAGAACTGACTTAGAGCAGTTTGTCCTCATAAAAGAACATCTTTCAGATGTGCTTGTCAAGGCTCAACACCTTTTTTTGGTGTATTCTTACTCTTGAGAAGTAGTTTCCACATGCCTGTCTTGGCTTGTTGTGCTCTTTGTTATTATCCTGTTCCTTACAGAAGCAGAGACCTGCAGGTTTTCCAAAAAAAATCAGTGCACGGTTATTTTAAATTGTTAGAGTTGTGGCCTCTGATCCTGTGTCATCTTGTGTTTGGATAGCATAGTTTTCATTTTTTCAGAACAAGCAGGAAAAAGCTGTTTCGTAAGAGTTCTTTAAAAACTGCTGCTTGTTGTTCTTGAATTGTGCCCTCATTGTAGCTCCGAGACTGGCAGCTGTCTCTGCAATAAATTTGTCTCACTGACCAGTCACCTCACCTTAATAAAAGGAAATGCATGATTTTAGTTTGCCTTAAAAGAACTATATGAAAACTTACTTGAAAACTTGGCCTCGCTGCTCACGGCTACCAGAAAAAGGGAGTTGATAACAAATGAGGAAGTAGGTTGGTTCTTGGCATTGAACGCGCTTGTTTTCTTAAAAAATAAGCATGTACTTAACCATTACTTTTGCCTTCATTTCTGTTTAACTGGGAAAGGCCAAGATGTTTTTGAACCCGTCTGATCTTCAGAAAATAAACCAAAGGAAATCCAGTCCTGGCAGAATCTTAGGAGAACCTAATTTAGCTGGTTTAGAAGTAAAACTAGGAGAGTTCAAAGAAGTTTTTGAGAAGAGTAGTGTAAAAGTAATAAAACAGCCACGTAGTTTAGACCAGTGTACCATAAATAAAGTTGAACTGCATTCGATTTCTTTGAACTGTGTTCAACTTACAATCTGCGCTCTGCACAACTTACAATCTCGTTTCTTTTTGAGAATCCTTCCCAAGAATATCTGAAAGGCAGCTGATCCTGCAAGACAGAGGAGGCCATGCTCCAGCTCACAAGCGAGGTGCAACAGGGAATCTGGTAAAGACTAGGGGCAAGTCAGCCCTCTGGTGCTGACAATTCACTCGTTGATTTAAAATGCATGCTGTCAAATTAGCTCTGAGTATAAGGAACAGATTAATTCCCTGTTTTGTGATACAGCTGTAGTTATCACTTCCCAGAAGTTACACAACCAGTTTCAGCTTCTTTTTCTTTCAAGAAAGGAGGGACAAATTGTTGGAAAGTACTGAATTCTCCTTTTGCAGTAACTTCATGTCATATGTAGTTCATCCAGATATGGGCTGTGGATGGTTTAATAAGAATCTAATAATTGTAACATTTAAACCCAGAATGTGGTGCTTTTGGGTAGTCTCCACTGCATTGCTCTTGATAAACACACTCAAGCATTTCATAATCTAAGTGCCAGACTAGGTGAGAAGTGGTAAGTGTCCACAAACATCTTGTCCTTTTCCAGGTGGCTGATTTATCAGTGTCTAGTTCTTCTTTATGTAGTCCTCACCTTCAAAACTTTAGTTTTCTACGTTAGATGCTAATAAGAGCTGAGCCTGTTTGGCTCAGGTTCAAAAACCGCTAGCTCATAAATAGAAATGCATTAAACTTGAACAACTGGAGTGTTTCCAAGTATCTACCGTGCGTTCTCATATAGGTTATAGAACACATGACATGAATGCATGAACTGCACCTGAAGCTGCTCCTAAATCATTGCAGTTCACAACCTGGAGCATGAAGGTAACCTGAAGTAGGTGTTGATTTATTATAATATATTTAACTCCTGCAGCGCTAAGGTTTATACCTGTTCTGCGTGGCTTTGTCATTCCTGCTTTGATGAGAACAGGCAGTAACTGTTGGGAGGGAGTTGGAGCCAGTGGCTGTTTTGGCTATTCAAGTACAACTGGCATTTGCTCACAAATCAGTATTTTCACTGTAATTGTATTGTGTTCATTGTACAACTTTGTGTTTGCCTTCCAGCAACAACAGTATGAACAGAGATGTGTATTTGATTTCTGGCATTCCTTTGGGAATTGCCTTTAGTGAATCTATGTGGCACCACTTGTGAGCTATGGGTGGAGTATTCCCATAGATTCTTTTTTTCCTTTGGGGTATTCCATTGCTTATTAAAACACTTCACAATGTATTTTCATTTTCAACTGTTCTGATTTGCAGTTTCCAGTGATCGTCAGTTTGACGTTGTTGATTCACTTTACAAAACTACACTTTTTATAATTGTTCTGTATCTGCCTGTTTGCAGCTGTAGTATTTTAAACATCAAGACTGAAGGGAATAGCCATTCAGTTTCACATCACTTAAAAGGAGGTAGACATGTTTCACAAAATGTTTTTCTTCTGACAATTTCACTATAATTTGACCAAAAAAACCCACAACTCTCTCTGTTCTGTTACAAAATGTTTTATCAAGTTTTCCAGAAATTGCTTTTCTAGAACAGGAAAAAATGAAAAGCGAAGTACATATTTTAAATAAATTGAGTATTAATTAAATTATCAATTCAAAACTGGGAAAAAAAAGTATATCCTGGTATACCACAATTGCCATGTCTGGAGACATGTGACTAGAAAATATTGCAACTCTACTGGGCAGAAGAAATTAAAACAATTCTGATAGCTTCTGTTTCTTAAAAACAAACTATTCAGTTTGTTTCATAACTTTAATAGCTCAGGTGCAACTTTATGGATCATTGGGTAATTTTATTCTAATATGTTTCTATACCAGCAACATCCCCGTATCTGAACTTTATCCAGCAGTGCATTAAGTGACATGACTAACATCTGTCACATACGCTTTGTTCTTTCCTCTTCACCCCAGGGATGTATTGGTGTACTTTATTTTCAGAATTTCCCCCATTTTAGCATGTTTGTACATCTTAGGCTCTTGTATTTGTTAACCCTATCTGATGACTTCTGAAATGGTTTGCTGATTGGAAAGATTGGGAGGATAGCAATTCTTACAAGTTTCAAACTGGCAGGCAGGTGATATCTTTTAAGGACTGTAGGAAATGATAAAGAATGAACATATCTCCCAGTAGGCACTAAAGAATGGATATGGTGAGTACTTCCAAATTCATAAAGCACTGGAAGAGTTTAAATAGTAGCTTGCATCTTCTTTAAAAGAACAGTCACTCGGATGTGAGGCTCTAACCTAAATAACAGGGCTTTATTACTTCAGCTCTTTTCCAAGATACTTATTTTTAAAGTGCCCTGCTGCCTTCATGTTGGAGAAGGCAAGATCGCTGTGTTTCTTTCACTGGGGCTGGAGGAGGTTTTTATGGCCTTTATGGTTCTGGAAGTTCAGTCCTTGGTGTCTCTGACAAAGCCTAGCAAGCGTTGTCTCCTGTGCAGAGCAGATTTTCCTCCTTACTGGAAGTTCTTCGTGCCTGTGGCTCCTGGGGGGAGCGTAGCTGCAGAAGAACCCAGGTGAGGAAGGAATGCACACCTGCTCTGCCGAAGCCCACTGGGAAAACACACCTCATGGCAACCTCGAATTGGCAGCTGTAACGTGAAACAGGCTGAAGCACGTATGAAACTGCTCCAACAACAAAGTCTTGGAATGGCCCTGGTTTTGTCGCTTCTTATTTAAAATCAGCATGTGATTTGGAAACATTTGGTGTTGATTTCATCGAGCCTGTTCCTTCTGCTGCACCTTTCTGTGTTAGGCACTTCAGTCTTTTCCCTGCTCACCTTCTGTCCTCATGCTCTATAGGATCATGGCCCTTGCGTGCAGTCCTCTGCAATAATAGCTGTATCTGTTGGTCAATAGATTTGACAGAATTAGGATGTCAAAGAGCATAAAGTTGCTGTGATTGTTGTGGCAGCAAGCAGGTAGGTAGGTACTGCTCTGTAATCACAAAAGAGGAAAATTGCAGCAACGCAAATTTCCCCATCAGTAGGCGCCAGAGAAACCACTGGAGGGTGGCTCTTTGGTTCTGATCTACTGAAAACCATGTAACTTCAGCATTGCATGCCATATTTTGATTGTCTTATACTTTGGTGTTTATAGAAAAATAGGACTCTAGAAAGGGCCTTTGGAGACTGTGTACTTCACCTTCTCATCAGGACCTTGTGTGGTCAGGTTTTGACTTGCTACAGCAATGGTCTCTAAGCTTCTTGACTGCACCCCTGTCAAGATTTTTTTGAACATGCACCCTGAATGGGTGTTCTAGTTATTCATAAATTATATACGTGTACTGCTGTACTAATATGTACATTATAAAAACAATTGGAATGAGATAAAGATGAAAAAACACTATTTAAATATCTTTTTATTAATGGTACAAAAACTACTTTCTTGTGCACCCCCTGGGATGTGTACACCCTATTTCATCTGCAAGGTGAATATTATATAGATCTATATATAGATTATAGATATATACAGATTATATAGATCTGCAAGATTAATATCTTGCTCCATCTCAGGTCAACCTGTGCCAGCACTACACAGGTCTCCCTCTGACTGTGCCTTTTACCTTACAGCCAGATACAATTTCCAGTGCTGCAGTTCTCCATCACTTCTTTGACTTCCGTCATGCACCTCCAGAAAGAGTTTGATTTGGGCTTTGAGTAACCACCCTTCAGGTAGTGGAATCCAGCAGGTAGCTGACCCCTTGTCTTCTCTAGTTCTTGTCACTTCTCCTGGTCTGTCATGTGCTTCTTCTACTGAGGAGGTAATTGGGAAAAGCACAGCTGGACATGGTATTCCAAATGCCACCTTGTAAGTGCTGAGTGGTTGGGAACTATCACCTACCTCGCTCAGCCCACCAGCAGTGCTTCTGCTATTGCAGCCCAGTGTGCCATGAGGATGCGTGCTGCTGACTCATGTTCTTTTACCTCGGTGATCCAGCTGATTGAATGCTGATGTGCTTTCAGAGGCTGTTGTTAAGATCAGCTGCTAGACTCTTGGAGATGGAAATGCTGATCTTTTTCAAGAGCAGAGGAAACGCGCTGCCTAGTGATCTCAGCCTTGCAATATTCCTTAACCCTTAATGAATGAGTAATAAGCAGAGTTGTGTTCATCTTCAGAACATAAAAGTAATGCCACAGAAACATTAATGGACCAAATCTGAAGGTATCTAAGGACTGAGTTAAATTGTGATTACAGTTCAGGAAGGCATACTTTGCCTACTGAACTATTGAGTGGAACTTAAGTCTTTGAGCCTTAATGTTATTTTGGCTTGTTAGTGCAATCAGTTCCATAATGGTTCCTCAGGTATCACCCCAGAGCCTCTAAACAAGTCATATACAGTAAGTATAGATGCCTTTCATTGTTTCAGCTCTGGTAGCCTTCAGAAAAATCTCCTTCACAGTCTTCAAATTTGTAAGACAAGGAAAATGCTAATAGTTCAATTTGGGGTAGCAGGGAACAGTTTGCTGTTGAAGTCTTGTACAAAGCATTAACCTACCCAGCTTGGTTGAAAACTCAGACCTTGCATCTTCCTTGAATCCTAGAACAGCCTCAGCACGGATTTTGCAAGAACAGTGTCAGCTGAATTAGCAATCCTGTGTTACACTTTGAATGTCTACTACTAATTCAGTATATTCAGTACCAAGGCAAAAAAGGAGATAGCTATTCATGCAGGAGTTGTTGCTGTGCATGAGTCAGTATAGATTTCTAAATAGCTGTGCCTTTAATGCACTGCTGACAGAAAATTGCCTCAGCTTTTTCTATGCGTAGCATCGGTATTACCTACCTGTTCATCTAAGGTGTCACCTTCCTGGTCTGGTCTCTTTCTAATATGTCCTCAAGAATGGTGCAGTTAGTTGGCCTTAAGTCCTTAGACTTATCTCACTTCATTATTTTACCCCTTCCCTACTATTCGTTAGTGGTGCAGGAAACCTTGACAAGACCAGTGAACTGTTTGTAGTGGCTCTGCAGACTGTAGGATGCAGCCTTACCTTGTTGTCTGAATGCAGGCTGCTTTTCTTGTGTCTTCTTCAAGACCTCATTGCTAAATGAGGTTAACCTGTTGATATAACTCATGTTAATAGCCTTTTGGGGAGCTTTTGTTTTTCTAGCTGCCTACTTTTAATTATCCTGTCCTTCTTAGAATCGACCCTTCACAGGATTGAGTTATTTTTTTTAGAAAGAATAGCTTTACCTTTATGTATTAAAACCTTTTGTTGTGTCTAGCTTTTTCACGTATTCATGCCATTTTAGTGTAGTAAAATGACTTACTCTCTTATCACTGTTACGGTTTGTCATTTCCAGACTTCCTTCTGACTCTTTCCTAAGAGCTGAGTTAAAGACACATTCTACAATGACAAGCCAAGAACGAATACCTTCCCTTCCTATCTGAAACTCACCCGCTCTATAATTCTGCATTTACCAATAATATTCGAGGGCTGTCATTCCAGTTTTAATCCATGTAGTGATTTTGTTCAAGAAAAATGTATAAATGCCAGAAAAGGTCTGATTGTTATAGCAATGCTCTTATCAGTCCCTTTGTCAGCCACGCTTCACCAGAAGATTCTCATCAAGTTAATTGCATAAGATTTATTTCATCAATCATACTTATCTTTTAATTCTTTACAAATAACATCCAGTCTTGACTATGAACTTGTTTGGTCTTGGGTCACTATTGGCTAACATGAGTATATTGTCCCATTTGCCCTCTTACAGTAGAGTGTTTAATGGAAGGCTTCTGTTTTTTTTTCCAGACCTCTGAGACTTTCCCAAGACTAGAGTTATCTGGAAGTCTGTTTCAAAGATCTAGTTAGATATCTCTCTTCTTCCAGAAGTTGTGAATGCCAGCTAGCTGGTTCTGTTGATTTAAAAGCTCTGATTTGATACCTTTACATCAAATGTGATATAATTGCTTTTGTATCTGAGATACGCTTGTTGAGCATTTCTGCTTATTTTGACGCTAACCTTTTGTTTCTTTTATGACATCTCCCTCTGCTACACAATACTTCTTTTTCAAATTTCTGTCTATTCTTATTTGTCCTCATAGCAAAAGAAAAAAACACCTGCAAGTGGTGGGCACGCCACATCTAACTGACTGACAAGGTTATGCACGCTGACTTGTACAGATTGCTGCCTCTTGACCACTGATGGGGAGAAGGTTTTTAATGGTACATGTAGCATGGGCCCACACTGGTGTTGGGTTTGTCTGTAGTCTTCAAGGCTAGTTCAGAGGCATTGCAGAGAAAACTAATATTGTATTGTCAGGAAAGCATTGATTTACTTCTCTTTCTAGATGGATTACACAGCCTGACAGGTAGTACTTTTATTATTGTTGTAGGGGGTGTCAGGAATAACACTGCCTGGTACCTCCTGTCAGGGCTTATCAATGAGCAGCAGTGCTTCATCTCCAGAATAAATCAAACGCTTGGATCCAGACATGGAACTTATCCATGTCCCAGGTAAAGCATTGAAGTCTGTGCGCTACCATCCTAAGCGCTCCGTGCCTGTAGGAACTTGTTTTATATGAATCAAATTGTTGAGCACCCGTGAGGACATCAATCAATGAATCTGAGACCAAATATTATTATATGTCCAGAAGTGGTCATTAGCTGTCATATCTGAGTTGGTCTGGGTT
This sequence comes from Cygnus olor, assembly GCF_009769625.2. NCBI lineage: Eukaryota > Metazoa > Chordata > Aves > Anseriformes > Anatidae > Cygnus > Cygnus olor. Next base: position 180,175,413 of record NC_049169.1, read on the forward strand.
AATTCTCATTGATGTCCAATTTGATAGATATGTTTTGATTTTTGCTCAATAAATGGTGCTAGCACTGAGTATGTAAGTTATGAAATCAGTCAAAAAATCATTGTGCGTGTGATGAAGGAGGTCAGTGCTCTCTTATTTAAGAGGCGTTTGCAAGGTAGTTTGGGAAAAATGAACTTTATTCTATTTAGACCTGGGGAAATTCAAGCTTGGATAAGTCTAGAAGCACGTGCTCTTAGTTTCAAGTATTTTAATTACTTTTGTCTGTGACACTATGGATAGGTATTTCCATGTATTTTGCACTCCTGTAAGATTAAGAGATGGCACAAGAGCAAGCCTGTTTATAGCTACAATTATGGGAGAAGGGATGCCTTGATTCTAACCATGCTTCTAGGCTGTGTGTTCACTTTACATTAAATGGTCATTGGATAATATCCTGGGAAGCGTACCATCGAACTTGCCAGCTTGAAAGATGATCCAAATAACTTTCATCAGCCTCCTGCCACCTGCAGAAGTGGCGGGGACTGACTGTAGCCTGGAGGAATTTTTGATGAGTGGGAAAGCCTTTAAAGTAAGGTAGGAATATAAAACTGTCCTCATTGCTTGGGAGACTAATTAGTCTGGCTAAGCAGCTATAAATGACTTGATATAAATGGTGATGAATTCTTAAGTAATCACAGTTTCAAAGTCTTTTAACCTATAGGTTTTTTTTTTCTAACTTTAATCTTTGCAGAGTATATCAGGAAAGTAAATAAAAAAAAAATCAGAATGCTTTTTTTTCCCAAGTTCACAGCTTTATAGTAGGACAACCTTCAGCATGGGAACAGCTTAATGGCACTGTGTGTGCATAGCTGTATGACAAGTTTATAGTGCTTTGTTAATGCATTTTCCAGAAAACGCAAACTCTGATTTGCATCAGTATTCTTGTACTGACAGCACAGTATCACAGATTTCAGCCCATGGCAAGTGTATAACATCATCTGCCTTAGAGGAGCAAACATGTAAAAGCAGTAAAAAGGCTGGGGTAGAGACAATTTTAGAGACGCCTTCTGTGTAGTAAGCTGTAAGAGCAGCTCTTCAATCAAATAACATCTCTAGAACTTAGTGCTGAAGTCATTATGCTGGTATTATCCCTTGAATTTTATTGTGTATCTCTTCATTTAAAGTAACTTACATACTGTAACTAGCAAGCATCTGTGTTTATGAACAGATGGTATATTTGTGTTGGAAATTTAGAAGCGTTTGTGGAGAGTTTCATTAGCCAGAAAATCTCAAGGCAGAACTTTGAAAGCCAGCAACATAACTGACTGTTTAAAATTGTACCTACCTGTTTTCACCAGAGAACTGTAGATACTTGCTAAGGGAGGCAGTTCTACTCTAGAAATAGTATAAGCTTTTTCTCAGCTTAATCATTATGTATATATTTGATGATAAACACTGTTTTCAGATGCAAAATGTAACTAACATGGGAATTCTGAATATATCATTCACCTCTAGTGAATTCTTTCCATCTGTCTTTGTTTTGTTGAGAAATATCGATTTCTTAATTCTTGTTGATCTAATTCTTTTTTTTTTCTTTCAATAGCTAGGTGTACTGCACCCGGCTGGGGCAGAATTAAGACCAGTACACTAAATCAGTGTAATCTGATTTAGTTTTTTGAAAGTTTTTTTTAACTTTAAAATGAAGTAGAATTTCAGAAGCAGTTTATTAGATTAATCACACATACTTCCTGCATGAAAAAATTGTAACTTTTAGCTTTTCTGGTCTTAATTCTTCATACCACACCAATACATAATATACTATGGCTGGTTAATGTCACAGATACTAACAGAAAGCAAGATTCAGCTGGGTGTTTCTCTGTTACTTGACACTCATCAGAGTTGAAGTGGATCACTGCTTTCATTGACCTCTTGTTTGTGTTTGTTTTTTCTTGCAAGTTTTAGCTACTGGTAAAGCTATTAAAGGGTTGCCCACTGTTTATCAAAACAACATTGCTTTAATTCCAGGGTTAGTTTATTTTTTTTTTTAAGTACAGATAGTAAGATTGTGCAGAAACTTTTTAATTCATTTTTCTCACTTGGACATATCAGTTGTCCCTAAAAGAAGTGTCTTGTTTGATGTAATACTAGAAAAAGTAGGTTGGTGATTTAAAAAATAGTAGTGCTGCTGTCCCTGTTCTTAGCTACCACTTCCACATAAACAAGAACACTATATATCGAAGTTCTAAGGCAATATCTTCATATCTTTCCAACAATCATTTTGTTACCAGTGACAGTCAAACTTCAACAAAAATCTTCTTTTATAATCAAAGTTTAAAAAAAAAAAATTCTTGACTCAAAAGGCTTTGATGGCTCTTCTAAGGTCTAGCCACTAGAGGGGGTCTAAACCTACCCACTGTAAGCACTGTTTATCATAGTTCATGAAACATCTTCCAGTTTGCATAATTGCTGGAATATTGTGGAAACATACTTTTTAAAGGTGTGTATAACTTTAATTTAAAAAAAAAAAGACTATTTTTGAAGGGTAACTATTCAGAAATATGTATATAGTATAACCATTTGAATAACTTTTTCTTTGCAGGTGATCTTGTGAATTTGTGAACCATCAATGATGGCAGAACACCCACCATTACTGGATACCACTTCGATTATAAGTAGTGAAATCCCTCTTCTAACTTCCCCTATTGTTAGTGGTGATGGAGCACAACAGGTAAGAAAACTTCAGTATCTTTTTTCCAACAGCATCATTGACATATTGACACTGTAAAAGATACCCTGTTATTTTTGTGCAACTCTGGTCATACATGTATTTTAGAGGTTGAGGTGAAGATAGAGCTTTTGCAGAGAAGAGATTTGTTAGGAGCATGAAGCAGAAAACCTGTCTTCTGAAGAACATTCCCATAGAAAGATGGGACTAGACAGCTGCCAAGCTGTCCAGCAATGCCTGAGTCTTAATTTAGAAGCTATATATTTACATTGCCACGTGACCTTGTTGAGCTTAATAAGCCTCCCCTTATGATGAGCTTATTAGCTCAGACACATATGCTAACAACTTTGGCCTCTAGACTGACTTTCTTCCTTACACCTGAGTATTTTGAATGCTGGGACTTGCTTTTGTTTCTTAGTGTCTGCCTGGACACTTCTTATATTTTGATAGGCAGAAATGGTCAAGCTGATGGCTAAGAAAAAAATTTACAAATGTGGTTTTGGAAGACTTGAGAAGTGTCAGCTCCAGAGGGAGATAAAATTAAAAAAAAAAAAAGTGTTAGCAAAAACATATATTTTCTATATCTTTAACTCGAGAATATTTTAGGCCCAAGAGAAGCATGATTCTGGAACAGCTTCCAAGGGGAGAAAAGGGATAAAACAAACAAACAAAACCTAAATGTCTTGGAGTATCTGAACAAATTGAGATCACTGCCTGTTATAGCAGGAGACTGGATTTGATGATACAGGAAAGGCTCTTAGTCTGCTGTTCCTGTGTTTGATCTTTATGCAGAAGAAGAAATTACGAGGGGAATTGTTTTGTAGGGTAAAAATACAGAAGAGATCTAAAATGAGACTGGAGCAGGGATTGCAGCAGTTCCCAAAATTGTTTTTGGGCTGTGGTAAGATCTTTACATTGTAGAATCTTATTTACAGAGAAAGCTGATAAGTCCCATTTAATAAATGCACAGACAGAAAACTCCAGAAAAAAGGGAAGAGGCAATACTCAGTCTTGCTTTCTCTCCCAATTCTGCTTTCAAATACTGAATTTTAGAAGTAGTAATCTGTAACATGTAAGGAAAGAACTGTTGCTGTTTTCTTGCATGATCTGCCTTGAAAAGTTCAATTTTAAAGCCTTGCAAACAAGAGAATAAAACATGCCTACATAAAGTTAAGCATTCCACCACCATTTCTTTTCTTTACCCATATGTAAATAGCCTTTATACTACTATTCAAAACTTCTCATAGATGTATAGCAGATTACTTGAGGCTGGAAGCAAACTCTGGAGCTCATGTAGTCAAACCTCCCCTTACTCAAAGCAGGGTCAACTAGAACAGGTCATGCAGGACCATGCCCAGTTGGGTTTTATACATCCATGAGCATAAGGGACTCCACAGCCTTTCTGGCAGTTAGTGAGGGCGGTTGAATACTGGGGACCAGTGACATAATTTCTTAAATTTCAGTGGAAGTTCTTATTTTGATTTCTGCTTACTCTTTTGTCCTTTCACTGGGCACTGCTGAGAAGACTGTTTTGTTTATTCGCACCTTTCAGGTATTCATACACATCATAGAATGGCTCGGGATGGAAGGAACCTTAAAGATCATCTAACTCCAACCCCCCTGCCATAGACAGGGATGCCACCCACTAGATCAGGTTGGCCAAGGCCACATCCAGCCTGGCCTTGAGCACTTCCAGGGATGGGGCTTCCACAACTTGGCAACCTGTTCCAGTGCTTCACTACCCTTACAGTGAAGAATTTCCTCCTAATGTCTAGTCTAAATCTGTCCTCTTTTAGTTTAAGAGGATAGATTTAGAAGTTAGATTTCACTGTTGAGAAGACTTTTGTTTATTACCTCTCTCAGGTATTCATACATACTAATAACAAGATCCTCCCGTGAGCCTCCTCTTCTCCAGGTTGAACAATCCTAGTGCTCTCAGCCTCTTCTCACATGTCAAATGCTCCAGTCCTTTCATCATCTTTGTAGCCCTTTGCTGGGCTCTCCAATACCTCCATGTCTCTCTCATACTGGGGAGCCAAGGACTGGGCCCAGTACCACGTCTGACTGGGGAAGGATCACCTTCCTTGACCTGTTGGCAGTGTTCTACCTTATGCAGCACAGGAAGCTGTTGGCATCGTTTGTCGTGAGGGTGCATTGCTGGCTCACATTCAACCTGTCCATTGGGAACCTCAGGTCCTTTTCTGTAAAGCTACTTTCCAGTCAGTAAGCTGATGGTGTGTCCTGTTGCATGGGATTGCCCTTCTCCAGGGGCAGGACTTTGCATTTCCCACAGTTGAACTTCAGGATGCCTGCTGGTCCATTTCTTCTGCTTGTCAAGGTCTCTCTGGATGTCAGTGCAGCCATCTGGTGCATCAGCCATTCCTCCTGACTTTGTACTATTTGCAAACTTGCTGATGGTGTACTCTGTCCCATCATTCAGGTCTTCATTGAAGATAGTGAGCAGTATCTGCCTCGGTACCAGCTGCTGAGGTAGACAACTAACGAAAGGCCTGCTGCTGGACTTTGCACTGCTGCTCTACAACCCTTTGAGGCTGGCAGTGCAGCCAGTTCTCAGTCCACCTCACTGCCTGTTTAATCTGTAATTCATCAGCTTTCGTATGAGGATGTTGTATGAGACAGTGTCAAAAACCCATGCTGAAGTCATGATAAATAATATCTACTGCTCTCCCTTCATCCACGAAGCTAGTAATTTCATTGTAGAAAACTATACAGATCTGTCAGGCTTGACTTCCCCTTTGTGAGTCAATGCTGGCTACCCCCAATCACCTTTTTTTTAATCCATGATGTGTTTAGAAATGGCTTCTAGGAAGACTTGTTCCCTCATCTTTCCAGGGATTAAAGTGATGTTGACTAGCCCCTGTAGCTCCCTGGATCCTGCTCCTTGCCCTTTTTTTTTTTTTTTTTTAAGATTGCAGTGACATTTGTTTCTTCCAGTCCTTGGGAACCTCCCCTAATCACCATGACCTTTCAAAGATAATAGTGGCTGAGGTGCTTGTTCTGCCTTCTCCAAAAATAACGGTAGGAAGCTGTGCTGTCAGACTTCCTCTGTAATGGGGTAGAATTTCGAGTCATATGTGCCTAAATGTTCTTTTGGGGATAGTTTTTCATTAAAATGCTGCTCCTTTTTCTCCTACTAAGCAAGATTAAAACTGGAAAACAAGCAAAGAATTTCTTCAAAGAATGAAGTTGTGGGGGTTTCTGTTAATCTTAAAGGAAAAACATACATGCTGTAGGTGTTTTTTGTTTTAAAAAAAGTTGTTCATTAAGAATACTGTCTAAAGTGGAACTGATAGTGCTAGTGTTTTGGGTTTTCTTGTTTTTTAAAAGATTTTCAGAAAGTATTGGGCAGACTTTCTATGATCAATAAAGTCATTTTTGTCTTTTCATAACCAACAGTTATACCACAGTGTTGCCTTCTGTCTTTGTTCCACAATGACTAGTGAAAGTTATGACTCGTTTTCTGTCCTTCCTTTGCATCTGATACATGACTCATGAAGAATTTACAGATGCACTTATTCAGTGGCAGGAAACTTTACTGGAAACCCTTTTTACATCTGGTGATGTAAAAGTCATCACTAAGTAGAAAATGGTTTCTGTATCTAAAACACAGGCAATCCAGAATTAAAGGTACTACTTCCTCTGTCAAGGTTGCCCAGTTAAGACTTACTTCAGAGGAATGGCAGCCAGACCACTATGTAATTAGAAGCATCTTATAATACATGCATAACAATGTTATGATACTCTAGTGAAAGCAGTATGTATTCAAGTACAAAACACTAACTCTGAGTTTTGAAAAATATTTCAACCTGGATACTAGTTTGTTTTTTTGTTGTTTTTACAACTCTGAGGTTACAAGAAGTGTGAAGGCTGTAGTCTTCACAATGGAGTTGCTCATCTTTTTGAAACTGTCTCTTACTTCCTTAGCTATAATACAGATATTCTATAGGTGTTACTTGCTTAAACTACAAAAACTGCATCTATCTCCAGTTCCTTTTGTAACAACATCATCATGTTGGATTGCATAACCTACAACATGATCTACACTGCTGGTGGAACTTAAATGAGCCCCCACAATTAAAATTAAGAGTTGTACTTTGTGTATATAAATGTTTTTGTTTTCATGGGTTGTGGGTTGGACTAATTTTTGTAATTAGTGGTAGTCATTCCTGGCTGAAAAAGTACTGAAAACCTACTAGAAAAATACTAATTTTAATATTTTTGTTTATATGTTGATATTTCCTATGTTAAATGTTGGCTGTATCTTAAAACTTGTAACTTTTTGTTCAGCTGTGAAAAGGTGAACCCCCACTGTCTTTGCATCATATGTAAAGTTAAATCTTACAGTAGTTAATTATGCAGTATATGCAACTTAAAACACAGTAGAATTGTAGAATCTTGAGGTTGGAAAAGACCTTCAAGATCACCGAGTCCAACCATCAAGCTAACCTACTGAGTGCCATCATGAAACCATGTCCCTTAGTACCATGTCCACACATCTGAACAGTTCCAGGGATGGAGACTCTAATGCTTCCCTGGGCAGCCCTTTCCAAAGCTTGACCAGCCCTTCCATGAAGAAATTCTTCTTAATATCCAATCTGGACTTTCCCTTGCACACGTTGAGGCTGATTCCTTCCATTTGTCACCTAAGAAAAGAGACCAACAACCTTCTTTCAAGTAGTTGGTAGGGAGCAATGAGTTCTCCCCTCAGCCTCCTCTTCTCCAGATTAAATAACCACACTTTCCTCAGCCACTTCTTGTAACTCTTGTTTTCTAGTCCCTTCACCAGCTCTGTTGCTAGTCTCTGAACACATTCCAGCAACTCAGTATTGTTCTTGTGAGGGACCTAAAACTGAACAGAGTACTCAATGTGCTGTCCCACCAGTGCTCCGTACAATGGGACAGTCACTTCCCTCATCCCGCAGGCTACACTACTGATGCAGGCCAAGGTGCCATTGGCCCTCTTGGCCACCTGAGCACACTGCTGGCTCATGTTCAGCCAGCTGTCAGCCAACACCCCGAGGTCCTTTTCTGCCGGGCAGCTTTCCAGCCACCCTTCCCCAAGCCTGTACCACCATGTGGGGTTGTTATGACCCGAGTGCAGGACCCGGCACTGAATGGTGTTGAATGTCATGCGACTGGATGCAGTAGTAACTATAACCGAGTTACCAAAAAGACACAGGCTGCTAGGTACTTTTCTAGAACAGTTCATATCTTCAAGATCTATTTCAAATACTTAAGTTTAAACTGCTAGCAGAACTTTGAAATAGCAGTACAAATATTTGAACATGTTAAGATGAAAGGTCATATGCTTCAAATAGTAGAAAGTGTTTGATCAGGTTGAAGCTGTAACTTTCCACCACATTTTAAAACAAAACAATTCACAAAGTTGGAGTAATGTGCATGTACAGGCAGAAAACGTGGGGAGTTTAATTTGGATATTGCAGCTTCTGTGTTGGCATTTGCATGCTATTCTGTGCTGCTGTGGGAGACCACTTCTTTTTGTGTCCCACAGAAGCTGCTATTAGTTTCATAGGACGAATCTGGGGAAAAGGAAGAGCGGAGACTGAGCCCATTAGCTCCTTCCTCTCTATTACACACTGATTTTTGCTCCTCCTCACCACTGTGTTTAGCATGTAATGCACTACTTAAATCTTGGTGATGAGTAAGGATGGGGATGAAATATGGGGAAGACCCATAAGGAGTTGAGAAAATCCAAGTGACACTGAGAAAGCATGGTGTGAGGACAGAAGTGCTTAGGGATTTTTCATGTAAGGGTAACTACTGCAGTGAGGTTTACTGTGTATTGAGGTTGGACAGGAAAGATACAGGCAGTCCTGGTTCATTGGGGGAGGTAAATTAATTACAGAGGAGAACAGGGAGAAAAGAGTTCAAACTTTCTTTAACAGATGTTGTTTTCTTAATATTAGATTGAAGTTAAATTGTTCTGGAAAGTTTCTACTGCACCCAGTGCACTTCCAAGGCAAAGCAGTAAATTGCTGATACAAGTTTGCAGCAACCCTGGAGTTCTGGGCCTTCTTTGCATCTTCCCACTAAAACTAATAGTTGCAGTGAGACATCCCTGTATAAATTTGGTGTCCTTTATTACCAAAACCACAGATAGTTAACAGGTAATGGGCTACACAGGGTGCTGTTCCCTTTTCTTTGGGGAATGGGACACGAAGTGCCTCACCTTCAGTCAGCTTTATTTCTCAGCAAGACATAGTCATGAAGTAGTACTTCCAGCCTGTAAAGCTGGTCACTTACCTTCCAAACTTTATTCAGGTGTTTAGATGCTTAGTGGGATTTCTAAAAATCCCGCTGTGTTTATGTGTGGTATATATGTTGTGTGTGTATATACACAGCATGTGAGTTTAAGTGCAAATTCTTTGAACTGAAGTAGGTATTTAGCATTAAATCTACAAGTTACTTCTGAAATGATTTTCTTCAAGCGTTAAGACTTTTGATCTTGAAGTTACATTAACCTTTTAACACAGTCTTCAGCAGAGTAATAGACAGCTATAAAAACAAGTAATTCTAAGAATCCTCTTTTTTTGGCCTTTTAATTACTTGTTTGCATATGTGGAGTTACAGAAGAAATGTAACGAAGATCTGAACTAGGTTACTAAATGCTTTTCTTCAGTTTTAGGTCTGATGCTTCTGTTTCTGAAAAGCATATGGTACGTTATCAAGTTCCAGCTTGCTTTGTTTTTGCCTTGCTGCTGAAAATCAAGCCTAGAACTGCATATGTTTCATGATCTTTTCCCTCTATAAGAAAAAATCTGTGTTAAAAGTTGTTTAACAACATACAATGTTATAACTGTTTTCACAGCTTTCCATATTGTTTTGTTTTCCTTTCCTTTATCTTTGTTTTGATTTCACAGAGAACATGTGTGGTTGCTTCTGTCTTTTTTTTTTTTTTACATCCCCTTTGTCTCCATTGAATTGGCAGATAAGTCTAACTTAGAGGGGGGGTTCATTAAAGCTTGTTTTAGTTGACAATTATTCTTCTATCCTTCAGTGACTTCATAGCATTGAAATGCAACAGAATTATGTTCACTGAAATCATTGGAACTCTTCTGCATATAATGCTGCAGCTCCGGCATATGGAAGCTGATTATCAGGCTTCATTTTTTTTCCAGTGTTGATTAGTACTTTTGTGTAGCAGTCATCACTGGAAAATACATAATCAAACTTGTATGGGACATTCCATATACAAAAAAGTGTTTTCCATAGAAGTTGTTGCTGGTTATGATTAAAAAAAAAAAAAAAAAGGCTGTGAGGATGTAAGTTTTGATGCCTCAAGGTTACTGTATCCTTGCTGTGTCTGACTTGCTCGTATTCTTTTGGTCAGGAAGAGTGAAGTTTTGTCTCAGTTAAGCATAGACTTGTTGTCTTTGAGAACAGATTTTTCTCTTGCGTATTTAAACTGCATCTTTGATTGCAAATGCACTAAAATTTTGCTTTACATTTCCAAGAAGAGGCTGTCATTCTCAGGAGCAAGTGAGAGGATTCAAAACTCGTTTGGGTTTAGTTATGTATGAATACTGTGCTGCTCTTGGGTAGCAAGCAAAAAGTAGCATTTGATTTACTACACAATTTAAATTTGCTTCCAAATATATTTATTTTAGTATTTACTGAAAAAAAGAAAGTGGGAACAGGAATGAAGGCTATGTAGTCCAAGTCTTCCTACTTGTGTTCAGCATGAAAATTCATGGAATGAAATAACCTCATAAAACTTCTTTGAATAGTCCTCCTCTTACTCTCTAAATGTCTGATTTAATTTGCATGCTGTGAATCCTGAATCAGTTTTGGTCTCTGATACGGTTAGATTCCTCCCAAGGTACCTGGGGCAGGGGTTCCCCCTGTGGAATGAATCTCTTCTAGAAGCTGACATTTGGGAGATTTGGATGACATGGGAAAATCAGACTCAAAGTCAGTATTAGTCATTCTTTCTTGCTAATACAGCCAACGGGGAGTAGTAAGCATGTCTGGAAGATGATCTCTTCCTTATTTTAGGAAGGTGACTAAAGATCTGTGTGCTTCTTTTAATGAGATGAGAAGGTGCAAGTTGCCTGGAGCTGCAAGCATTGAGGTAGGCCAGTTCCTCTCTGAGGTCTGTTGCAAGTGGACCCAGTTCCTGAGTCTGTGCTCCTCTATCAGTAAGACTTGTATTCCTCTCCTGGACTTGGGCATGTTGATGGCTCCTCTTTGTGCCATGGGACAATTGGCGTCAGGTAAACCGGAGTCAAACCAGCATCCTACAAAGTTGCCCTTCCTGCTTACATTGGGTTCTTCAGGCTCCCTCTCAGAAGATGGATATTGTAATCTCTTCGTAAATTGTAGAAAAAAATGCAACTGCTTTGCAAAGTTATTTTTAACTGCAGAAATTCAACTCTTAAAATATGTGAGAATTAGACTCTTTGCAAACAAGTCATCTGAAGTACATCCCTTGCTAGGTAGAGCCTCTTTTTCCTGGTGATTAAGACATTTCTCAATTTTTAACTGGGCAAAGTCCATCTAACCTTCTGCATATTCCAGAATTATACATTTTATAGAGCAGACAGAATTACATTCTTCGGGAAGAAGTGGAAGGAAGTAGATTGGGGTTTATGCACCATAATAAAAATGGCCTTTGGCTCTAATTTCTCTTCCTTTCTTTTTGAAAGTAGAGGAGAAAAGACATAGGAAAGGACTACGGGCTGTGGTGATTCCTCCCACTGACCCCTTGGTCCAGGACTGACCAAGCCTTCCCAACCTGAGAATTGAAGGCCAGAGCCTTCAATTTCTTTTCTAACTCTGGTTGGTGTTGTTACACAGTGTTTTGATACACAAATCTGCACAAAACTGTATGTATGGGGAGCACTTTTGGGAGAGGGAAATTAAAAAAAAAAAAAAAAAAAGCTACTTCAGAAGCTGGATAGTGAAACTCATACTATACTTTTTTTTTTGAGGAAATCCTATTTTGAATAACTTTAGAGTATAGTTCTTCTTTTGGCACTTCATATTGTGGTCTGGATTTAACATTTCTACCTTAAATAGCAGTCTTTAATCCTGTGGGCTTTCACCTTATTCCTGTACCACCAAATAGGAATCTGAGCTGTCATCAGTAACGTTGGGAAATACAGAATTCTCTTCTAGTCCATATACTTCATTAACCAATGACTTACATAATTTTCAAATTTTGTAAACTCCTTAGAAAACGAATGTCCATACTCTGTTTCATCTTGTTTATTTATTTTTTTCCCTTAATTTTACAATTGCATTGCAGGAGAGGAATTGTTTTTTAAAGGATATTTATACTTTAATTCAAATTCTTAGTTGTTGTTCAGTTGAGTTCTGTAACCTAAAATGTCTTTGTCGAGATATGGAGAAAAGGAGAAGGTCATATCTTCTCTCCCATCATTTAATATTGATTGAAATAACTCGGATATAAATTACAGAATATAGAATTCACAGCCAGAATCAGCACAGCTACTGCGTACTTGGTGAGCATCTCCACCAGTAACCCAATGGTGATGTAACTTCTTGGTTGCAAGGGGGAGAAGTAGAGCATGTTTCCCATTTGTGCTTCAGAAGCCTGAAGGAGGTCAGGATACGTGCTGAAAAGGCTCTGCCTCAGCCTACGTAGGGAGAATCAGTCGTAGCTTTATGACCTTTCTGAAATAATGTGTTCAGCTGTTAGGCCAAAGGTTGATTATGACTGCTTTATAATCTTGTATATTGTTTCTCATAAATGCCAAACCGGTTGTACATGTCTTCAGACATGTCAGTAATATCTGGACAAAGAAATTCTTTTGGGTGAAGAATGCCATTGACTTGCATCATCACTTGAATAGTTTTGAACTGTTTACCTCCATTTCTTAATCTCTGCTAGCTTTTATAATGTTTGTAGGATTTTTTTTTATTGATTGTTAGGTATTGTATGGAGGCAAAATACTAGCAACTCGATAATGATGGTACAATAGTTGAGCTTGTTTCAAATGTGTGCTAACCAGCAAATTAAGATCTTCCCACCATTAAGATCAACACAACAGATTGAGAGAGACTGGGGGTTTTAAAAAAAGTAGGCTTTTGCCCAAGGGAACACCGAATAACATGTATTTGGCGGAGTACTTTACATGGCAACTGCTGGTACAGCTTGCAGTCAAAGTACAGGAATTATAACACAAGAATTTTTTGATTTTTCTAAGCATTTAAACATCTATATATCTGTAGCTTCTTGAGCAACAGGAAGATGGTTGTTTTTTTTTGTCACTTTCACTTAAGACAAGAATCTCTGTTAAATTAGTTTTCCAAAATGAAATTGACAGTCTTCTACCTTTTTAATCCATCTGGGTACAACTTAAATGGAAGTTTGTTCCCTGATTCTGCTTCAGATTGTTGCAAATAAAGCAGATTTATGGAAAGTGCCTATTGAGGAGACTGTCTATCCCCAGTATATTAAGTATTAGCTGGAAGCTTAGCCCTTACCACTTCGTATAATATGAGCTCTGTCCCTTATCCAGTTTTGTTTAGCATTGTGAAGCTCTAGTCCAGCGGACTTCAACAAACCATGGTGAAATAAAAATAATCTGCTTCAAGTCTTCTAGTTTTTATTTACAGAGGTTGATGTTTCTAACCACTGGCCAGGACCAGATGCCTCAGAAATTTCCAGAGTTCAGAGACTGCCCCTAACACAGTTTCTTTCGAATTCCCTGTAAACAAGGATTAGCTTAAAACTTTGAAACACAAAATGTGTGTCGGTTTCATTATCCAGATCCTTTGAAACACTTCTGTTACCCTTACATTTTTATTTTTCGTGATTTAAAGATATTACAGTTGGATTATTTTAAGTAGCAAATCTTCTGTGCGCTATCCACTAACCACAGCCTGTTTCTATGCTAATGAAACAGATTGGGTTTGCTGTAAACGAGACAAATAAAACTTTGCTTAGCCCAAGCTTTGAGAATCGTGGAATGCAGAAGAGAAGAGACAAAACAGAGACAAAGTAGATAAAAAATGTAAATATTTTTCCGCAATAAAGCAAGAGACAAAGGCACTTGTAGAACATACACTGACACTGTTATACAGACACTAACAAGTCTTGGACGTGTTTGTTGGTGACATAAGATGCAGATTTCAACGTTTATCTTTTTACTGGTTCTTCTCAGAAGACTTTCTATTTTTACAAAACAAGGCTTCAGCTCTCCAAACCATCTTTTTTTTTTGTATCCTGCGATCAGTTTTCAGCTCATCTTTCACGTGAAGAAGGCTCTGCTCTTTGTGTGGAAGAGGTGACGGGGGATGTATGAGTTCTACGGATTTCCTCCATAGTCCCCCAAATCAAGATTTGTTAATAATCTTTACTTTCCTGTTTTTTTTCATTAGGAAGTGTTAATCTCCATATGTAGAGCAGATGGATTCCTCTAGGTTATCAGTCAATCTTAGCAGATGCTAGGGTAGAGAACTGTTCAGTTGTGTGAAATCCATAAATTGAAATTTGCTCAAATAACCTTATTGGACAACAGTAAGATTTTAGAACTTTATTATTAAGGGCATTGAATAATGTCACGTGGGTAATGAAAAATATCTGTAGGACATTTGTAAATAAGGATCAGAAGCCTGTTTTCTTCTATCATTCATAACAAAAACAGACGAGGACTTAGGGCAAAATTCTAGTGTTACTTTTCCTTATAGATACCACAGATATGTTGTGTCTTTAGCCATGAATTGACATGATATAGCACAGAACTCAAAGTTTTCAGAACTCTTTATTGGTTATTAGCCAGCATAAATGGGAAAGGAGAAAGTCTAAAAAAAAGATGGAGCTAGAGAAATTTATGAAAGACGACTTTAAGACAGAGTTAGATATTCCTGACAAGCATGAAATTCTTGGAATTGTTTTGAATTGCCAAAGGCTTAAGACACTGTTTTAATCTAGCTTTTTATCAGTTGTTGGTGTTTTTTCTTAATTTATATTCTTATGCTGTCTGTAATACCTATTAAATAGCTCTTTTGCATTTTTCCATTTAATCAGTTTTCTAAACGTTAGTGGGTTTCATCCTGGAAAAGAGTCGTCCTTAGCCTCATTAGCATCGTTATAGGGACAGCATATTTTGAACATAATCAATGGAAAAGTGACTTGTGCTACGTTTGTAACTGAGATCACCTTGGCTGGACCACAGATGTGATTCCATCTGTCAATTCCTGTGCTGCTAATGAATAACAACCCTGAAGTATTGCAGTGCTCTTTGATCAGTAACTTTTAGGGACATGAAGATATGGCATAGATGAAGCCACAAATCCACAAATCACAAGAAGTCAACATCAGAACTGTCATAGAGTTATCCTGACCTTATGTCTAGTTTTCCCTTTTCTTTGGACCATGCTCTAAGGAACCAAAGGAGACGTAATTTTCCTTGTAACAAAATTTTCCTTGTACTTAGAATGAAAACAGCCCCTTTTAAAACAAAAAATAAATATTTTCAGTAATGAAATGATGTTGGATATGAAATTTCTCTTGAGCCTGGAAAACTTTTACTTGTTAAAGAATTTTTTGCTGATGAAACATTGCGAATGTGACTTGAACTTGGACTATTGGAAATTTACGTCTTTGTTTTAACTGGACTGTAGGCTTGAGCCCCTTTATATAAAGTTTGGACATTACTGTCCAAATTTTTTTTAATTTTCTACACCTCAGGCAACGTCCAGTTGGTAATCTAACGTTCTCACATTCCAGGTACCAGGTTGTTGCGATGCACTTTCATCTTTCATTTCTGCTTATGGACTAGGACTTTTGTGTAAGGTTATGCTTAAAGTTTTATCTAGTATTTGAAGTAATTTCTCAAATTACAGGGAGGGAGGGTTGAGCGTTTTCCCCTACCTAGCTGTCTTTCTACAGGTGAGAGCATACCAGTGGACCCCTGCTATGGTTGGGATTACAGATAGCAGATGCTAAATCGTCAGAAATTAATATTGGATGTTTTCAGTTCAGTTCCACTCTTTAGTGGAGACTAATAGAGGGGAAAACATCTTTGTCAGCACCTGCAACATCTTAAATATTAATACCTAATCAAAGGTATTTCTGTTGACAGTATTACTTAAGGCAGATGTATGTAAATAGGAAATTTTAAAGCAAAATTGGGAAACCTGGTTTTTTCTTTTCACGCCTCCTAATGTAGCAAATAAATGCAACGCATGGAGTAACAGAGTGTTACAGAACAAGCACAATAAAATCCGGTTGATTACTTCTTTGCTGTATTTTTCACTCTCTTCTAAAGTGTTCCCTACCCGCCTCCTTTCAGGCTTCTTCGCTCACAAGCTGCATCACATATCCAAGTATAAAGTCAGAAGCGGGTTCGTTCCTAGCTGGTGTACCCTAGCTGGGAATCGGGACGCTAACCCGAAAACGCGCTTCTAAGAGGGAATATATTTGGGAGCTTTGTTCTCTTAAGCCCAAGCCTCCTGTTGACTGACGTGAGATGATCCAGAAGCAGATGCTGCAGCAGCTATTTGTTGATTTAGTTGCTATAGTGACATGATACATTCGTGTACAGCAGGAAGCTCACTGTACGTTGGCTAATTTGATAGGAAGGAAGGCTTGAGGTAGGTATCGCTGACTATACCGTTAATTGATCCTACCTTTCGCATCCTGCCTCCGCATGCTCCGTGGATGCTAGAGAGCAAGGTAAAGGGAGATCCTCGGTGGCGGTCAGGGTAAGGTGCCCTGCTAAGGGGGGGCAGCGCCCAGCACATCACCGAAGATCGCCTCCGCGTGTAGTGAATGGACCGGGCTGGAGCATCCGGAGTGGTGACTTGAATCTTCCTTCGTCCTTTGTCACTGGGGTAGCACCAGTTGAATGAGAGAAATAAAAGGATGCGAGCAACAGTAAGTCCAAGTGCTAAGGCTTTTGAAACGGGATGCTGGATTGAAGCGTGGCGCTAATTAACGTCTTGATTGGAGCGGTTAGTGGAGAAAATTGTGATTGTGCGCTAATGACAGAGCATAAATGTGGCTCTGCCTGGAAGTTGGGGATTGTGTTTTATTTTCCTTTTCCAGAAATACACCCTTTTATAATCTTGTTGCAGGCAGGCTGTTAAAGGTACAGCATACATCTTACAAAAGGCGAGACTGTACCACCCTTTAAACAGCCTTAGTTGGGGATTTAAAAAAAAAAAAAAAAAAATTGAAGTCAGAATTAGCTACAGTTTTTTCCTAAATCTGCGAAATGTTCAGAAATGAATAAACCTTTGTCCTTGTGGCTGAAAATACTGCTCATCAGTACTGCTGAGCTAATTTCAGTTGCAGTATTTTTTTAGACAAACCACAGCTGTCATTTTTAACATTGCTGTATTCTACTACTGTTTAAAGATACAATTTTAATATTGTTTATGATTTTTGCTGACAAACATTTGCTACTGACTCAGCACCTATAACCATAATAATGCTAAATACAGATGTTTTCAGATTAAAAAGAAACCAAGCCAAAAAATCATGCCTGAGGCTCTTGCAGCTTTCCTAATAAACCCCCTTCAGAAAAGAACATTATTTCTGCTCATACAGAAGTGGATCGTGGTTGCTTTTAGGTTACGTTTTCAGAGGTCCAGTGAAATGTTTTGAGACACTTTACCTTCTTGGTTTCCAGGATGTTTTTTTGTTTGTTGTGGGGGGACATCCAAAAAGATGCAAACAAACCTCAAAAACAGAGAGAAAACCAGAACTCTGCTTTTCAGTAGTACTACTTTGCTCCCATTTGTAACCCTTCTTGTTGTACAGGAGCACTCTCACTACATATTTCATTGAAATATGCCTTAACCACAGCTGTAATCTGGCATACTCTTGTCTCTTCATATTATACGTGATTTTAGGTTTTCAGATTTTAGATTTTTATGGATGAAATTAACGTATTATATCCTAGCTTTTTTCCTGCTTTCTCCTTGCATTTGTAACTTCCCCATATTTTTCATTATTTTAGTTTGTGTGCCAGAATACAAATTGGTTTTGCTGCTGAAGGATTGCATTTTTGGTTGGTATATTTAGCTGTAGATCTATTAGTATTTTTCTTAAATATATTCAGAGGCTTTTAACTTGGTTGGAAAACTTGTCCCAGATCTCTCTCATTCTGTAAAAATATGTAAATTCACGAAGCGCAACTAACTCCTTTTGGACAAAGATACCAGGGAACTTATTCAGTTCCCCTCCCCTTTAGTGGGAGGTGTGAGTGGCTGGGGAAAGGGAAGGACTCCAAATATTTCTTTACACTGATAGTCAGCCTGATTCTTTTGGTTTTCTTGTCTTTGTGGCAGTGATAGCCTGCAGAGAGAAAAGAAATCTGGTTCTCACTTGTGCTTATCCCGCAACTTCACATGACACAAAGTATTTAGTGTATATTTAGTGTATATTATGTTGGTTTCTTTAGCCTTGGTCAGTATTAAAAAGCTTAGCAAACTTACCATTTTTCTTTTCCCTTTCAAAAGACTGATACTTCTTGATACTGAAGGATGCATTTGAGAACAAACGTATCTTTGAGAGATGTAAAGAGCTTGACATCTATAGATTTTTCTTTAATGCAAATATGAAAGCACTTGTCTTGTATCCCAGTAACTCTAAAATGATAGTTTTGATCTTCCAGGTAAGACTTCGCTGGTTAGAAATAAACCAGCAGGTATTCAGAAAAGTAAATATATATTTTTTTAATGGTGTTGTATATTCAGTAGCTAATAACTTTTCATACAGACAGTGAAGCTTGTAAGCATAAAAGCACTTATTTGGACAACATAATTTAATACAACAAATTGAAATGTGGCTGTGAGTATTGAACTTGTAACCAAAATTTGACTGTCTGTATCGAATCTCTTAATATTTGTGTGGGCTCGTAAGAGTTATGACTATTTCAGTCCTGTCCTTTTATAAATACATGCATTTAAACTGTGGCCTTATAATTTATAATAGAGAGAATTGTCCTCAAGCAGTAAGGTAAACTAGATGCTTTTTCATAAATCTTGTTCAAATCTGATCTGTAAGCATTTCTACTAATTAGGTAGGTCTTTGTATCTTTATGCAGCAGGGTTGAGGAGAAGGCTAGCAACTGTCTTAATTTTGGATTTTCTTTTCTTTTGTACCTGTGTGAAAGACTATCAGTATGCTTCTAGACACAGACAGTTTTTTTTAACTTCCACCCAAGTTTAGACTTCTAGAATCTAAACAGTAAATTAAAAATATTTCCTCTGGATATATGATATATTAGCAATAATGTTTTGTACATGTAGTTGTTTCAAATAAATTCTATCTCCTTCCACAAATCAACTGCATGTATGTATTTGGTAGAAGCAGCAGAATATTTGTGAGGCACTGTTTTGCCTGTGACTGTTGATTTCCTTTGAGCAATATACTTCTGGCTGGCTGTATCATGCACATGTGTGTATTTGCCATGTGTGTGTATATTTGTGAAGGGAGTCTTGCCTTTTTAGACAGAGTTCTATAGAGAGCTGCCTTTGAATGTCTATGATGGTGAGCAAAAGAAGAAAAATGTGTAAAACTTGCTATTAGACATCTTTTACTAAGTAGTTTTATTAGGTAAGTTTTTACCTAATAAATCAATTTACCATTGACTTATTTCACGTTTTACCTACTGGAATGTGTGACTGACTACTTTTTTTCCTCCATAGGGACAGAAACAATTTGGACTTTTAATTGTGTTTGTAGTTTCTGCTACGGATAGATGTTGCCTTAAAACAGTGGAGTAACACACCTATGAATTAAGTCTAAAGTTTTTTGTCTTCCTGCTCTGCACGTCTTTCACGTCACGCAGGGTCTTCACCAAGGTTTAATCCTAGTTTGCTGCTGATGCTTCACAATGACTTCTATAGAATTTATTTCAGTCTTGCTTGCTAACCCTGTGGTGGAAGACAGGCATGTCCTCTCTTCAGTGACCAGTCACTAACTGAAACTATGGTTCGTCACTTTTTCTTTGTGGCTGAGAACATGGGGAAAACTTTTCCCTACATGCAGTGATGTAAATACACATTTGTGATGCCACGAGTCTTGTGCTACCTTTCTTTCCTGTCAGCTTGATGAAGTTGTCTGGAAATTTGGCAAACTGCTAACACAGCACTGCTTCACGTAGCAGGATGGAAGGAAAAGTAGAGAGGCTTGAAGAAGTGTGCATCTTACTGATGGAAGGAAGGGTCATTTTAAATTGCTGTTTCAGTGGAATTAATGGGCTTTTGGGCCATATTTAATTAGTCTGCAAACCAGCATATTCCAAACAGGGTTAGCTAGATCTGTATTGTAAATTCTCTTCTGCCCCCCACTCTGCTCCAATAAAGAAATAACATTAACCTGCATATTCGTCTGCCATGAGCAAACCATTAGGTTTTTAAGAAAGTATTTAGTATCCATAAAGACAAAGGCTAGTAAGGTAGGAATTGGTTACATTTTGTATGATTACCATTCTGCCTTTAAAAGCCATTGCTGTGATCATGTTGGCGGTGAGAATACCTCCAAGAAGCTTATTTTGTCTTCTTCAGCCTCCACGTTGTGCTGACAAAAGTTACTTCTAGATCTTTCTGGAGGTGAGCATTAATGTTTGGCCTTAAATTGGAGCAGCTCTGAGCCCAGGTAGCTGCAGCTCTGCCTGCACAAGTCTCCCACCCATCTTTTGTTGTTTGTATCCTTAGTCTTATTTTTTTCTGACTTCAGCCATTTTTATCAAAAGTATTTCTTCGGTGTTAAAAATAAGCTAAAGACTTGAAAAAGCATTCAACTGCCTTTCTAGTGCAGTCTGCAGAAGCATCCGAAGTTTCTCCTGCCGATAGTTAAAAGCTAACTGAATAAAAACTAGGGAACATTGAGCATGCTGCTCTTTGAGCATTTGTACTGCCTTTGATTCTTTAGATACAAGATCTGAATGCTTTCTCATCCCATCTCACACTGGTGTAGTAACGCTAAATCATATATGAGATCTTCAGATGAAATTATTGTTAAATTATTGGTACATCTGTTGATAGTATGTCAAACTCTATGTTGCATGTCTCTGTAGGTCTCAATCATACTAGTTTTGCTACAATAAAATTATATTTTAATTTGGGTTTCTTTGGGGAGATAAAAATTGTAAAAAAAATTATATAGAATTATTGTATTATAAGAGTGGATTTGTCAAATAAGACAGCTCAAATTGATTTAGATGAGGAATAGATTTATCAAAGCTGATAAAGAGGATGTCCCTTAACTAGTCCTTCAAATAAGCAAGCATTGTAATGCTTCTCCAGGCTCCTGTCAGGCAGTGTTTATGTATTAGTAATTCAAGTGTGCTCAGGAATGTTCCCAGAAACTGAGGCTAAGTGTCATGGAACGAGTCTGTTCCAGTAAACTATTTTTTTTTTCCTCCAGAAGGAGTATCTGTCTGCAAACTGCCTGTTGAAAGTGGTCCCTGGAACAGTTTGCAGCATCATCTGGGAGAGTGCTTGCTGGCATCAACCCAAATGGTGATCAAGACTTACTACAGCGTAGTTCATCTTTGCAGGTGACTTTTCCAGCACCTGGGAATGTTCCTGAGCACTGCTCTCTTTGCTAGTACAGATGTGGTTTTAGGTACCGTTGATGTGGTCAAGAGGACGAAGCAGCTGTCTTAGAGATGACAAATACTGGGATCCCTCAGTTTACAGAGACTGGGGATAAAAGAAGGAAATTGCTAAATCTCAAAATAATGAAGGAGGTAGGTGGAATGAACTGTTGTTCAGCAAATCCCGTAGTACAGGAACTAGAGACACTTAACTAGTTGAAAACTGGTTTGAAATGGTTAAAAGGTGAATTTCAGGAATTCACTGCTGTTGGAGGTTATGGAGGCAGACAGTGTGAGCAGACTCCAAGAGTTTAGGCAAACTCATGGACAGTGAGTAAGATGGACTGCAGAAACTGCCCAGGCTCCTTTGCCCTTCCTAAATAGCGTCTATAATTGATATATTAGAGATAAAGTGCTAGAATGGACTGCTGACCTGGGCCACTGACCCAGACCATGAGGACATTTCTTATGCTCTTATTTGGCTTGAGCAGCTGCCTGAGCTTAGCAGTGATTTCAGGAAAACCATATTGAGCTCTCTAATATGTGGCACAATTGAGTTCTGTTGGGAAGCTGGTCTATGCCAGTCCAGGCTATGTATCTTGAACTGACAGTGGATGGATGGGCAGTGAAGTGAATGCTTTAAACTCCAGGAGAGAAAAAAAAAAGTCAAATATTCCATGCTAAAAGAGGGGTTTTAATAGATACTATTTCTTTTTGCAATACCTTTCTGTGTTTTCAGGATGGATTTTGCTTTTAATATCGCATTAAGAAGAAACCTCTGTAATCCATACCAATTTAATTAAACCACTAAAAAGCTTAGTATGTTGTTCATTTGATTTGAGTTTGTCTTCTAAAATGTCCTTTGTAGAAGGAATTAAGTACCATTGAAAAGTATGAAATTTCACTGCTTAAACTCCGTGATAAACTTTGGCCACTGAAGCTACAGATATTTCAAGCTTTAGCCATGTGAGCTGGCCATTTTGTTTTATGTATGCAATAATGGTTTTGAGGATAAATGTGTAGCTCCACTTGTGTATTTTCAACTTGTATGCTAATCTCCCCAGAAAAGGTATTCTGTACTGTTGGTTTTTTTTATCAGGAACTGTACTGAGGTCATGTGGATCATTATTAAATAGCTGCTTAATGGAAACAATTTAGAGTCCTAGTGAAAATGACACAAAATTAGTTGACCTAATACTCCATTTCTTAGTAGTAATACCTTAACATATTCTCGAGTCAAAAATATGTTGTCAAAGTTGTGTTAGCTTTGAGAAATTACATTTCTAAATTTCATTATTTTTTATAGTTGGTGGTGCTTTAAATGTGTTTGTAGGATCGTAGAGCCTGTATCAAGGACTCAGTGGCTTAAGCTCCCATTATTCTTTTAAGCTTGTGAAGTCCTTAATTAGTGTTTTGTTGATTTAGTAAGAGAAATGGCATTTGAAGACTGTGTAGAACATGCCTCCCACTGAGACTGGCACATGACAAGTTTTTTCAGATTATTGTGGTTACTTGAGAAGAGAGGGCAGCAGAAATGTGGATAGAATAATGCATATTGGCTTTTGGATAGCAGGGTTTTAGATTTTGATAGAAAGTTTAGCCTTTCAGATAGCAGAGCTTTCAAGTAAAGCAACAGGATTTGTCACAAAAAGAATGAGGCACAAGAAAAGAGACTCAACCATTAAAGTTTTCCAAAGCATTTCATTAAGTCCCAGCCAACAACAATGTTGCAGAAGAAGGAGACTGAGATCGAGAACGTTCACTGTGAAAGACGAGAGCCTCAATTTTCTTAACACCACTGGGTTGATGAGGTAGCACATTGGGCAAGGAGACGTGCAAGCCTCTGCAAAGTCTTCGAGAATGAGGTGGAAGACCTATAAATAGTAGCAGCGTGTAAGTTTTATTTGCCTACCGTGATGCTGTGAAAGATCCATGTTACCTTTTCCATTAGAGAGATTTTCTTGCATCTCTGATGATGTGCAGCAGACTTTTATTACGTAAGAGTGAATCCCTAGGAGTGATTGTCTCTCTTTGGTAGTATCTCCTCTGACCAGAAGCGTACCAGTCTCTCTGTAAATAGGAATAGCTTTAATTTTTCTTCATACAAGTTGTATCTACTCAGGAGGTGAGAGTGTGTCAAAAATATCCTTCTTAAAGCAGTGATGACCCCCGGGCTTCAGCAGCAATGAGGCGGAGAAGTAGGACTGGTCACATTGACACACTTCACTCCAGAACAAAGGCTTTTGAAACCGGTGGTTTTTGAAACTTCTGAGATTGCTACAGCCCTGATTCAGACTCTTTTGGCATGCTTAGCAACAAAATACAGCCTATATTGGAACAGTTGTAAAATATAAATGGGAATGTACAACATAAAAGCAAGGCTGAAAGTGGGAGCCAGTCAAATGAGTACAAGCAGACTAATAGTCCATTGGGAAAAAAAATAAAAAAGCTCTATTTCCTCTTCCTGAGACCTGAGCATCTAATTAATGTGCATTAGGTCAGCCACGCTCACCACCCTCTTGGTTGGGATTCAGATGCCCTCAGAGACATGGAAAACCCACAGACAACACGAGTGTGAAAGCAGTGCTGGTCTTCGTCAGTAGACCCATTGCAACATGGCACAGCCAGTGCTGACCAGTGCTCCCTCTCCCTGCATTACGCCATGGCTGGAGTGTTGAGCCTTTATCTTCTGAGGTGCTGTGAAGCCAACAACAAAGGTTTTCACACAGGAGAAAACGCTCCAAAAGAATATCGAGAGGCACGTGGCCTACTTGCTGCAGTTGGGGCAGGTGTCTGGAAGAGGAGGAATAGCAGGTTCCCAAAGCAGCATCATTACCTAGGCCACCAACCTCAGGAGCCAGGCATCAGCACTGAAGAAATGGGAACAATGGAGTAATTTTAGTCATCCCCTCTTCCATCTTACTTCAAAGTAATCAAGGGAATAAATAATTCCAGCTGTTGCCCTAAAACTTGAGACCTTTACAACTTTTCCTGCTTCTCATAGTTCATACTGTGGACACCAAGCGCACTGAGGTGAAACTTGTAGACTGCCACGTCACTTGCCAGCTGCAGCCAGGATGGCTGCTTCCAGAAGTCAGGGCATCCTAAATCACCCAAAGCACTTATGCAAATCTGGCTACTTTTCCGTACATGTGGATGGACAGGGATTCTTATATGCCTCTGCAAAGCTTTAAGTACTTCCAGGCTAAATTTCAAGCTAAAACTTTCAATTGTAGCAAAGAGGAGAAGGTAAGTCAATGAAATATGTGTCTTCAAAAAGTTACATCTGTTTGGGAGGTCTGAAAAAGACATTAGAACTCATCACTCACATTTCCCTCCATCCTGGTCTGAAGGTGGTATCCACTTGCTAAAATACTAACTACAAACCCTTTCAATAAACTCTGTAATAGAATATTTTTGGAAGAGATACAAGCTTCATTTGAAGCTCACTTCTAAAATCTTGTTTCTAAGTTTAGGGTAAGTTAAATGCTAACTCTTACTGAGTTTTATATTCTGACACAGTTTAGATAATCAGGAAAATTTCTCAACATGATAAAATATAAATAGTGATACAGTTCATTGTTGTTTTCCTCAAAGAGCTGAAAGCTTCTGAAAAGAGATCTTACTCTAGTAACATGAAACAATTCAAGGTAGTATTTCTGACGTGCATGACCAAAACTGAGCTAAACTGGTATTGAACCCCATAGACCCAAGTTTGAAAATGTAAACATCCATCAAATCTCATGAAATTTGCAGCTATGTTTGAGTAAAACTTGTCATCTTTCAAGGAATTTGTAAATTTGTTCTAACAGGAGGAGGAATTCATATGATTCTTGTCTTTTCCTCACTATTTTGGGCACAAAAAAGGGAGCCTGAACATGTAAAGGCAGAGCAAAAGGCAAAATTAAACAAAAGAGGAAGATTCAGTATTCCTAAAATGAGTAGCAATGAAGTTTCCTGTTTTGTTTGTAAAGAAGCAGCGACAAGCCCAATTATACTTTAGCAGACTAACAGAGTAAATTTTTTGGCCAAAATCTTGAATAGTTATATAGAGATCTACCTCTGATTCACATCAGGAGGGAGACACCTACTGTATTTAGGCACATGCAAGTGAGACTGAAGATGTGCCCAGAAAGGAAATCATAAAATGCACCTCTCTTCTTTATTTTCTTTTGTTTATAATTTTAGCTGGGTTCTTCATGGTTACAAACTTTTTATTTCAGAAAGGTAGGTTTCTAAGGAGAATGCAGAAGTCTAAAATGGTAATGGGCTTCTGCTTTGGTTTATGTCAACTTTTTGCAGTTTTTCAGCTGAATGTGCTTTTCTATCAATTCTACTTTGCTTGGTCTAAAAACAAAACAACAAAACTACAAGAAAAAACACCGAACACAAAAAGACAACTAGGATAAACAGCTTTCTGCGGATTAAACTATACATGCTGTTTCATGCTGTGCATCTGGTGCACTTTCTTATTACTTCTAATAATGTTTTATAATTACTGAATGTGCAAACATGCTTGGATCATGAAAAGAAGGAAATTGCACAATATTTCCCTTGTGTTGAAAACTGCCAAGCAGTTATGTTTAAAATACAAATACTGAGTTCTAGGCTTCTTCTGAAACTTTATGTAAGGGTTTGATTTATGTTGAAGTTAATGTGGTTTGTTGGAGTAACTTAAGCTGTAGAAATAGTATTTTAATTATACTAAGCAGTCCAGGAAATAAAAAATTTGTACAGGTACTGTTTTACCCATTTTTATTCTCTCCTAGGTTCTTTGGAAAAATATGTTTAAAAATATCTGTACATGTACTTTTCTGTGGGGATGAAGGCAGCAAACAATGTGAAATGGAAAATGTATTTAACAACCAGAAAAAAAAAGTGTTTTTCCCAGTAAAACTTTTTTTTTGCACATAACAGATTTGTGTAACGTATTCCTGTGTAATGGTTGTGAACACTCTTTTATTTTTAAGGTTATTCTTGTGCAAGTTAATCCAGGGGAAGCATTTACAATAAGAAGAGAAGATGGACAGTTTCAGTGCATTACAGGTAAAATGGATAATTTTTTTTTAATATTTCCTGATTCTGCATCAGGATAAATAAAAGGTAATTTCTGGTGTTGAAGGTAAAAGACTGAGAGAAAATAATTTTAAATACAAAAGCTGTTTAAAGACCTAAAAGATTATGTGCCTAGGCATCATTGGATTTACATTTCGGTACCATAAGGAATGTACTTTTTATCTGTATTAGTTAAAATTAAATTCCCTTGTTGGGGTGGGCAGAGAGGGCAGGAACACGACATTTACAGTCTGCAGACCAAACAGGCAAGTACTATTGTAGCAACTTTTGACTAAGCTCGTTTATTGCATAGACCTCAAATCAAAAGTTACAGTTGTTAATTTGGTTTCAGTTTGTATTTTCAATTGTTGCTATCATATGGACATTGTTTTGCCCATCCCAGCAGTAACTGTCTGTTATCCCATTGCTAGTTTTCTAGGACACCTAGGGATCTCTAGGGACATCACTTGGTGTCCTTCCTGAGTTCTAGCAAGATCCAGCTGCAAAATACAAACACTTCATCTAAGCATAGTGTCCCCATACGCAATGGTCAGTTTGGATGCTGTTTTCTATTCTGAATGAAAATACCTACAAGTCGAGCCCATCTGCAGCTGCAAGAAAAGAGAACTCAGATATTGCTCTTGTTTAGAATACCATTTTACTCTGTTATAAAAGAGTATCCACAGATTCAGATAGTGGATTGTTGTTTTTTTGTTTTTTCTTTTTGCTTGTTATCTGCTGGGCCAATGAATCCTACCTTTTTTTTCCTGAACGTTGGCTCAGCTCCAGCAGATACTGTCCTGGGAAGTTGAAGTTTCAGCTCCTTTTCCCTATCTTTTCAGTCTGAGACAAAAGGTCTATTTCCAGTGTCATAGGCACGTCCTCGGGCTACAAGTGAACTGATTAAAAGGAGGCCTTGAACTGTAATTAGTTTTACATTGACAATTCTTAAAGTTTACATGTTCATTAGTGCCATTTTTCTGAACTCTGTGCCAGTTGCACATTCTTGTTGCTTCATTTCAGCCACAAGTCGGTCAGTATTGCAGCTCACAGTTCTATACTTCGTTATTTGAAATGTATCTGTAATAGTTGCTTTGCAATATCTATGAGCAACATAGTAATTTTGTCCTGCAATTTAAGGTGCTTTTTTTTTAAAAAAAAAAAAAAGATAAAAATTGTATTTAACTTCTATTGCACACAATATTGAGGAGTGGCATACCTTGCATTTTTGTGGGTTTAATTTTGATTTATCAGATGGGCTTAGTGAGGAGAAAAATTGATTTGCCATTTTCCTTGCATGGTAATTTTGAAAGTAGAAAGTGTGTGTGATGAACTGCGAAAATACTGCTATCGTATCTTTACAAATAGAGTTCTAACCTTTCATGATACTGCTTTTATCTTTGCCTGATCCCTCTTGCTTTCTAAATAGGCAGCTGGCTATTGTGATTTTATTCTACTGTTGATTTATATGCGCTTTAAATATGAGAGTGAATATTTATTAGATAGACAATTCTTACTGGTACTCATTAAGAGTAAACTCAGATATGGTTTTTACAACTTTATTGGAAAGTCCTGCAACTTTTGCAAACCACTTGTTATATGGGCATTCTCCTTGTCCTTCTCCTTTCCAGTATATGAAAACATGGCTTATAGTTGGTAATAAAACAGAGATCATAAGTTAGAGGTTTTTTTGTTTGTACGTTCCATAATCTTAGAACAGCATCAGTTAGACATGTTCACATGAATATAGCTTTTCTGGTCTGTTTTTGCCGCTCTGAGATGTCCCTGTGTTATAAGGGCTATGTCAATAGATCTTTCTTACATTTATAACATGTTGGGTCTCCAGCTTAAAGAAGAAACTCCTTTAGAAAGTGATGCTGTACTTTTTCATGGTATGTATTGCACTAATGAGGAATGCCTACTTTCCCAACAGCTTCTGTGCACAGATTTCTGTAAAGTGAATGATTTCATGTAGTGCACACTGTAGAGAGTAATTTGGTATTGATGGTCCTTCTTGCTCTGACACAACTTCTCAAACACAGTTTGCCCTTGACTTTGCTGCAAAATGGATGCCCGGTCTGCAAAATGGGTTACAGCTACAAGAGACTATTGTGCTGACTCTAAAGAAGGAAACCTCACATCAGTTCCCTGTTCTTATTTTCTTCGCTGTATGCACTAAATTATTAGGTCAAATCAAAGTTAAAGTTGCGGAAATACGTAATGAGTACAATTTGGGGAAGCATTATAAACATGCAGAAATGCTTATTTAAGAAAAAGGCATGGAGAAACAAAGATGTCTGAAACTGAGTGGAGAAGCTATTAGTAGCAAGTTGATTTAGTCATCAGAATGTGAAATAATACTGTTTTCCAGTTTGTTTCCCTGTCAGGCTTTGCCCATCTTTATTCTCTTGTCTGACTGTATTGACTTCAGTCTCAACAAACAGCACATTTTCTGCTCTCTGTGATGTACTATGTAAAAAGACGTTGTAATACGTACATTAAAAATGTGTATCTGCATATTACTCTGCAAAGACAGCACACTGCTCACGGAAATACTGTGATTACGTATAACAAGTACATTGCATATTGATGTAATTAATGTCGTTGTCTTGTATCACGCTCAGAATCCACCTGAAGAAAAGCATTATTAGTACAAGCATAGGGCTTTTTCCATGAAATGCACTTAATATTTTGTTAAAAATATTCCCTTATCCCCTTCAAAATGATACTTGTAAAGCTACATGAATGATTTCCAACACTTCTTTATTTGTGGTAGAATGGTAAGTGACCACCAAACAAATCTCTCTTAGTTTCTGATGTTTGCTTTCTAGAATGAACTGGTTTGGGAGCTTCATTTACTTAGTATTTTGTAGGATGTTCAATATCCTACAGATAACAAGGACTTCAGATTAATGTTGAACATTAACTTTTTTTTTTTTAAGGAATGGAAAATTTTCAAGTACTACTTTTCAAAGTCTGTATTCTAAACTATATTTAGCAAAGTGTTGCCTTACAAATATGTGGTTAGGTTCTCTGTAGAGTAAAATCTTATTGAAAGTACCTAAGGAAAGGGAGAAAAAATGTGAGATTACAAAGGATACTAAGACTTTGGCATGTTATGCATTGAGCAAAGATTGAAATGGTTTCAGGTTCTGTGAAGGCAATTTGCATCATCATATGCTTAAATTGAGATTATGTAAGTATAGTACAAAAACATAAGAAAGGAGGTTGAGAGGTTTTGAGCTGCTTGTGGATGGATCCCCAGCAGAAATACAGATCCACAGATGCGGTAATGTGGGTGACTTGGTAAGTCACGGTTCCTTCAGTGATTCTAGATCTCTGTCCCTTGTGCTTTATTGCTGGTCATTTCATGTTGAGATTGCAGTATCTGCTGAAGCCACTGTGGATTCTTTATAAATCTAACCATTTTATATACTTCTTGCACCATTTCTCTGTCTGTTGGAAAAATTGAGGTGCTCCATCCATCAGTCTTTGTGCTGTTCCTGTCATAGTTCTTTTATTTCTAAAGAGTACTAGCCTTACTTTGGATGCCCTGTACATAGGGTAAAAGTACTCAGCCTGAAAACAGCAAGAGTCATTGTCTTTCCAGGAGAAAAGAGAGGTGTGAATAAGTGTGAATAAAGTGAGTATTTTAGAGCTGTCCTTGAATCAATGAGGTAATGAAAAGTACCAATTAATAGAGGAGCACACCGTGCTTTTTCTGAAAGCTAAGCTTCTGAAGAAAATAGTACATTTATACTCAGGTCTCTGTACTGACTTGCTGGCTGTTTGCAGGTATAACTCACATAGGTGATCTATAAAGCCTTGAATGTTTTGGAACTGTAGGTGAGAAGTGG
Organism: Cygnus olor; assembly: GCF_009769625.2. NCBI lineage: Eukaryota > Metazoa > Chordata > Aves > Anseriformes > Anatidae > Cygnus > Cygnus olor. Next base: position 180,205,592 of record NC_049169.1, read on the forward strand.
CATCTTAGCTTGTGCCTCTTCCATGGCAGTTAAGATGCGATGAAAAGGACATTTTATTTCCTAGTTTAAAATCTGTAGGTTTGACAAAAGAGCAGTGGTTGCTGAGGGATCTTTCCTCCTTGGTTAATCTCTTTCCTTTACTTTGACAGAGTTTTGATGACTGTGTATTTTTTCTTGATGTACTGCATGCATATTTTTATAAAATAACAAGCATGCTTATTTTGTATTTCTGTAGTTGACAGCTTAGGTCTTAGTTGCTTTTCCGTTGTGTATATTTTGACTTAATTGCAACTTTAAATGAGCATTTTTCTGTACCAAGGGCCAACTTGTGATTTAATAAAATATTGTTTGGCTGTCTAGTGGTTTGTCTGATAGCAATGACTTCTGCCCACTCTTTTAACACAACTTCAATTTAAACCATTTGTCAGGCTTGCTTTCTAAAGACAGTGCGATTTTCTTGCTAGAGAGACAGGAAGGTATCTGCCTGTGTATCCATATGTTAGACCAAAGTGCTTATTTTCAGAAGAGCTCTTTTAGATCTGTGAAACTGTTCGCACATACTGGAAATATTCAGACTTCTGTGGAAACTTTCCTTAAGCAAAATTTTGTCTTCTGTTAAAGTGAAATAATCAGCTACATTGCAGTGATTCAGAAAGCCAGGTTTGAAATAAATGAATGGGCTGTCTTTGTAGAAGTGAATTACTGCAGATCATTCATTCATGAATTCTTCCTATTGCAGAATAAGTGAATGAAGATGACTCATCTTGAGCACATTTTATAACAGTCCCAAGTTGCAGCTAAGGGCTATTAAATGTTACTTGACATAATGAGAGACCATGTTATATATGTCTCTGCAAAGGAAAATTGGCATTTTCATAATAAAATAAGAAAAGGTATGTAAATTAGTGTGAGTCATAAATACTTCATGTTTTGAAATGAAGTATCAGTTTTAAGGTTGGTCTCTGGGATAGAAGTTAAGCAATCTTAACCTCTTTTTTTTTCCCCTTTAAAGAATAAAATGCTTGTTAAAAGTGTTTAGAACTAAGTCAAGAGGGAAAGAGGAAAATCATATCAATTCTAAGATTACAGTAGTGAAGCACAAACTTTATTTCATTCTAAAATTTATTTTCAGCTTTGGAAGAGCATACCTGCCCATTATCCAGAATGCTACATGAATAAAGTTGTTACCTGCTGCCGGGTCTCATATGTGGTTTTGGTTGTTTTCAGATAGCATTAAAGCAACCAAGGTGAACATTTTAAAATAAATGCAACTCCTGTCTAAGTACATTTGAACAATGACAACAAAAAAATAGACTTTTTTTTGTTCTAAGTAACACCTGGTGCTTAGCTGTTGAGTTTTATGTAAGATTAATTTATTATTTGAGGTGGTTAAACACCGATGTTGATCTGGTCATAAATTCTGTACAAGTTGTCACAAACCCCTCAGAAGGGACTTTCCTAGTTGCTAGTGGTCATTGGAAGTTGCTGCTTTCACGAGAAGACCAGAGCTTATTACCAAACCCTAAACCCACTGTGTGCGTCGGAGGAAGTACGTGCTGTCATTCTCTGGTGATCTGAGAATGCGCGAGGTTACCTGGCACTGCAGTAGTGCCAGGTAACCCCATGTTGTCTTTAAGGGTGATATCACCTCTAGATATATTGTATCTTGTTTGTTAAATTACTCAATGTCAGCTTTAGCAGTGGACAAAGTTGAGGAATAAGACAATATTTATTTAAATCCATAGATCATAGAATCATAGAATATCCCGAGTTGGAAGGGACCCATAAGGATCATCAAGTCCAACTCCTGGCACCGCACAGGTCTGCCCAAAAGTTTAGACCATGTGACTAAGTGCACAGTCCAATTGCTTCTTAAGTTCAGACAGGCTTGGTGCAGTGACCACTTCACTGGGGAGCCTGTTCCAGAGTGCGACCACCCTCTCTGTGAAGAACCTCCTCCTGATGTCTAGCCTAAACTTCCCCTGCCTCAGCTTAACACCGTTCCGGCGGGTCCTGTCACTGGTGATAATGGAAAATAGGTCCCCTTCTTCTCCACTCCCCCTCGCGAGGAAGTTGTAGATTGCGATGAGGTCCCCCCTCAGCCTCCTCTTCTCCAGGCTGAACAGGCCCAGTGACCTCAGCTGCTCCTCATAAGTCTTCCCCTCTAGGCCCTTCACCATCTTCGTTGCCCTCCTCTGGACACTCTCCAACAGTTCAATGTCCTTTTTGTACTGTGGTGCCCAGAACTGCACACAGTACTCGAGGTGAGGCCGCACCAGCGCAGAGTAGAGTGGGACAATCACTTCCCTCGACCAACTAGCAATGCCGTGCTTGATGCATCCCAGGGTACGGTTGGCCCTCCTGGCTGCCAGGGCACACTGCTGGCTCATATTCAACTTGCTATCAACCACAACCCCCAGATCCCTCTCTGCAGGGCTGCTCTCCAGCGTCTCGTCGCCCAGTCTGTATGTATAGCCAGGGTTGCCCTGTCCCAGGTGCAGGACCCGGCACTTGCTTTTGTTAAACTTCATGTGGTTGGTGATCGCCCAGCTCTCCAATCTGTCCAGATCTCTCTGCAAGGCCTTTCCACCCTCATCCGAGTGCACAACTCCTCCAAGTTTGGTGTCGTCGGCAAATTTGCTCAAAACACCTTCTAGTCCTACATCCAAATCATTTATAAAAACATTGAAGAGGACTGGCCCTAAAATGGAGCCTTGAGGGACCCCACTAGTGACCATCCGCCAGCCAGATGTGGCCCCATTTACCACAACCCTTTGAGCCCTGCCTGTCAGCCAATTGCTCGCCCATCGTATGATGATTTTGTTAAGTTGTATGCTGGACATTTTGTCCAATAGGATCCTATGGGAAACCGTGTCAAAAGTTTTGCTGAAGTCCAAAAAGATCCCATCGGCTGGTTTCCCTTGATTGACTAGATGGGTGATCTTATCATAAAAAGAAATCAAATTTGTTAGGCAGGACCTACCCCTCATGAACCCATGTTGGCTGGGACCAATGACTGCATTGTCCTCCAGGTGCGCTTCAGTAACTTCAAGGATCATCTTCTCCATAATTTTACCAGGCACTGACGTGAGACTGACAGGCCTGTAATTGCTAGGGTCTTCTTTCTTACCCTTCTTGAAAATTAGGACAACGTTTGCCAGCTTCCAGTCCAATGGGACCTCACCAGATTCCCAAGATCGTTGAAAAATAATTGAGAGAGGTCCCGCGATGACGTCAGCCAGCTCTTTAAGCACCCTGGGATGAATCCCATCCAGACCCATGGACTTGTATGGATCCAGGTGGAGCAGCAAATCCCGCACACATTCAGGGCTGGTTGGGAGTTTGTCATTCCCACCGTCATGGTCCTCCAGCTCAGGGTACCCCGGGTCCCGAAGCCCATCATCAGTGTTGAAGACAGAGGTGAAGAAGGCGTTAAATGTCTCTGCTTTGCCTATGTCATTGTCTGTGAGGAGACCTTCCCCATCAAGTATCGGTCCTATGTTTTCTTTGGTTCTCCTTTTCTGTTCACATATCTAAAAAAAACCTTTATCATCTCTCACAGACATGGCCAGGTTCAACTCTAGTTGGGCTTTGGCCACACAAATTTTCTCCCTACAAACATGAACAGTGTCCCTGTATTCCTTCCTCGTCACCTGACCCTCCTTCCAGCAGCTGTACACTTCCTTTTTTTCGCCTAAGCTCCAGTAGAAGAACCCTGGTCAGTCAGGCTGGCCTTCTGCCCCGCTTGTCTGATTTCCGATATTTTGGAATCGCCTGATCTTGTGCTTTTAGGAGGCAGTGCTTAAAGATTGACCAGCACTGATGGATGCCAATGCCTTCAAAAGCAGTTTTCCAGGGGACCTTGCTGACTAGTTCCCTGAGCAGCCTTAAGTCTGCTTTCCCCACATCCAGGGCTGAAGTTTTGGCGACAGTTTTCCTTCTGTCACTATAAATTCTAAACTCAACCACTTCATGGTCACTATGACTGAGACGGCCACCAATTGCCACGTCTCCCACAAGACCCTCTCTGTTCTCCAGCAACAGTTCTAGGAGGGCGCCTTTCCTAGTTGGCTCCCTTAGCACCTGCACCAAGAAGTTATCATCTAGGTGCTTTATGAACCTCCTGGACTTGCTCGTGTCAGCCGTGTGGTGATCCCAGTTGACATCTGGTAAGTTGAAATCCCCCATAAGGACAAGGGGAGTTGATCTCGAGGCATCTCGTAGTTCTGCAAAGAATAATTCATCGGCGTTGTTGTCCTGGCCAGGTGGTCTGTAATAGACTCCCACAACGACATCCCCTTTATTTGTTCGTCCCTTAATCCTTACCCAGAGGCTCTCAACTTTGCCATCACCAACTTGAAGTTCCACACAGTCCAGCCCATGCTTCACATACGTCGTGTAGATTCACGTATGCTTCACATACATTCACATAGATCTGTATTAATGGAGCAAATTAGCAAAAAATATTAAGAATTCTCTTCTTGAGCATCTCTAGTATTTTAGATAACTTGCGAGCCTGGGTGAACCCATACAAGTTAACCCATATGAGTGTTTTTTGGTTTTTAGTGCTCAGTGTTTCTGCTCCCATTAAGAACGGTTACTGGAGCCACCCAAGGAATCTGATACCTCCTTTCTGTTGCCCAAGAGGGAAGTAATTTTTCATCAGTTTCCATTTACCTAGTCCTCGTTTCTTGGTACTGGGATATTATGTGATGACACAGGTAACTATATTTGCTGTGCTTTTCCTCTTCAAAGATGTTTTACTGCTTTTCTACATTGTAGCCTTCTGAAGGCTACAAATGTAAGGTTGTATACATCAATTCATTTCAACAAAACAAAAACCCCTAAATGATATATCATCTCAAGTTGATTTCCATCCATTGCTTCCATATGAGTGCTGTGTAGAAGACTAAACGTAATATGCAAGGCTGAAACTGGATATGGATACTTAGATCACATCCTCTTGTATATGTTAATTTCTGTCGCAAATATATAGAGGGCTTTATAAAAGCATTGAAAAAAGCTAAAACAAGTCAACTGAAAGTATGAGGTCACAGCAAACTACAATGACTTAAAGCCATCTAACTCTTGGCTGAGGACTTTCAAAGCTGAGTCTAGGAGTCACTTAAATTGAAGGCATCTTTGTTTGGAAATGGCCTTAAATATGAAACCATTTCTAAAATTTGTATAGGTAATTGCATTTTCAGGTGCCTACAGTCAAACTAAAAATAACATTGGTACCAGTCAATCATGCACAAGTATGACTGCAGAGGAGACTTGATGCTCTTCTGTGTTAAAAGAAGATGCTAAGGAAAGAAAATGACCATGAAACA